>NW_020940527.1:6824824-6846564 GCF_900497805.2 Vombatus ursinus
GTAGGAATGACTATGAGTAAGGTGAACCTTAAGAGAGTCAGCATTTTAGGACTGGAACAATGTTAAGTGACATTTTTTCAGTCATTTTTCAGTCGTGCCTGACTCTTCCTGACCCCATTGGGGTTTTCTTGGCAAAGATACAGGAGTGGTTTAGCCATTTTCTTCTCCAGCCCATTTTACAGATGAAGAAACTGAGGCAAACAGGGTTAAGTGACTTGTCCAGGGTCACAAAGCTAGTGTCTGAGGCCAGATTTGAACTCAGGAGGATAAGTCTTCCTGACTCCAGACCCAGCACTCTAGTCACTGTGCCACCCAACTGTCTTGTTAGGTAACATAGTTAAGCAATTTACATATATTATACTATTTCATCCTTAAATTGATCATAGGAGGTAATTATTAATGGTATTTTACATTCAGTTTTAAAACTGGGGAAACCAAGGGTCATGAAATAGAATTTTAACCTAGGTTTGGCCTGACTCCAGGTCCAGTTCTCTTTCCACTAGGGTCTCGGTGATCATCTAGTCCAAGCCTCTTCATGCCTCAGAGCAGAAAACTGATATGATGGGAGAACCTCCTTGCTTCAATGAGGAGCAAAGAAATCCAGGTGGGAAAAAACAACTGAGGTTTTTAGGAAGACCAAAAGGATCACCTCCGTAGATTGCCAAGAAAGCATTGAGAAGGTTCTATGGTAGGAGAGATTCTTGTCAAATCCTAAGCCTCTGTCAGGGGAAAAGGTAGAATATGGATCAGGAGTCACAAGGTAGAGAGGGAAGGGGGAAACACAAGTCTAAATTAGCAGCTGATCTCTTCTAGAACCTGGTCCTGATCTCACTGGATACTCCCTAATGATCATGAATATTGGTGCCAATGGGGGTGATGGGGTCTGGAGGGTAGGGGTTATTATTTACCCATCTTGCCTACAGCCTTGGCGAAGGGACGGGGGCACCTGAGGAGGAATTCTTATTGGTTAGAATTGCACTGTGATGGCCACTAGACCCAAGGATGTCAGCTAAGGAATGCTGAGTAATAATTCCCTTCATTCAGACATTCCATGATGCTCCTCAGATTTGAAAAATAGCACAAGGAGCTGGTGAATGGGCAGGGTTGAAGCCTTCATTCAGCATCAGCCCGGGTGGGAATTGCAAGATACTTTCATTAATTGGATTAGGGTTATATGTGTTTCATTTAAAAGCTGCTGTGATCACTAATGGAATGACCTCAGAGTCATTTTCTGTTCTGAAGCAAGAGGCAAAGCTGTTCTTCATCTGGATAAAATATAGTCTCTATCCTCTGATGAGGCTTGCCTTTCTCGAAAAAAAAAATTTTTTTCCCCTACTTTTTATTAGTAATACCGGTAGTGACCAGAACTAGGTAGGAGTAGCTGGGGTTTTGACTCAAGGATCTGACACCTGAGGACGTGTGATTCCTGCTGAAACAGCCCTTTGTCTGTCATCCTTGTACCCTGGAATCCACTACTGGCTCACAACTCTGCGGGTTTAGTGATGGGGAAGGAGAAAAGAGACTATCGCACCTACCGTGTGCCAGCCACTATACTAAGCACTTCACAAATATCTTGTTTGATCCTCACAACAGTCCTGCGAGGTAGGTGCTGTTGTTTTCCTCTTTTTACAGATGGGGAAAGTGAGGCAGGCAGATGATGTAACTTGCTCAGGCTCTCACAGCTAGTGTCTAAGGCCCAACTTTCTGTCTTCTTCTTCTTCTTCTTCTTTTTTTTTTTTTGTTAGGCAATGGGGTTAAGTGACTTGCCCAGGGTCACACAGCTAGTAAGTGTTATGTGTCTGAGGCCAGATTTAGAACTCAGGTACTCCTGAATCCAGGGCCAGTGCTCTATCCACTGCACCACCTAGCTGCCCCCTCTCTATGTACTTTGACACCTAGCTATCTTTTTTTTTCTTTTTCTTTTTGGTAAGGCAATTGGGGTTAAGTGACTTGCCCAGGGTCACACAGCTAGTTAAGTGTCAAGTGTCTGAGGCCAGATTTGAACTCAGGTCCTCCTGACTCCAAGGCTGGAGCTTTATGCACTGTACCACCCAGCTGCCCCCACCTACCTGTCTTAATGGGGGTAGGGGAGTAGAGGGGGAGCAAGCTTCGAGAGAACAAGGGACTGAGGTCATGAACCTGGGATGGAGGACATGATACCTCCTCTCAGCATCTATAGTTGGACTGTCTTCTGTGCGTGCCAAAGACCCCCCTCCAAGAATTAAAATAAACACATTATTTGCCTTTTATAGATAAGGAAACCGAGTCTTGGGTTAAATATTTCACTCATCTAGTAGCATTTACCAACATTTACTAGCTAGTAAATGTTAGAGGCCAGATTTGAACTCAGATCCTCTTGGTTTTGAGACTAGCACTTTATCAATACGTTGGGCTGCCTCTTTCTAATAAAGAGATGATTCCCAGGCATGTAAGCATGAGCCTTAGTATTATTTCATTGACTTCACTAAAGATGTAGAATTTGACCAAAGATATTTTTATTCTGGAGAAGGAAATGGCCAACCACTCCAGTGTCTTTGCCAAGAAAACCCCAGAAGGGGTCACGAAGAGTCAGACACAACTGAAAATGACTAAACAACAAAAATTTTTACACTACACTTCCCTTATCTCCATGCTTTCCTTGGAAAAATTCTGTACATCTGAAGGTGTGCAAATTTTGGGGGACAGATAATGAAATCTCAATTTGTCCTCAGGTCTCCTCTACCTAGTAGAAAGGTAGACCCATCTTTTTCCACCAGCACCTTGGTGTGATTAGTTGAACGGCCTTTAATTTTGATGTGGTGATGTTTGAGGAGGTATCAATTACCCACATTTGTCAAGACTGCAGAGACAAGATGAAGTATTTTAGATGAATAATCTGGTCTACTTTAGAAAGTCTCCTGGGAGCTAGAACAGGTTGGGATTTATCAGAGAGAGGTGTCTGTCATCAGAGAGATCCATGGATACATATTTATTATATGGAATCTGTTTTTAATTTCAGAGATTGTTTACCTAAGCTGCCTTATGTCAGATCCCAGGATGGATTTCTGCTTAGCATTTAATTTTAGATACTTGCCATGGCAGACAGTAAAAAATGGGTCCCCAGAATTTGTGGTTTCACTATGAATCTTACCTCCTGGCAGCCCCTGCTAGTAGTTGTCTTTGAAAGATCCTTGGTACTTGTGAACCCTGCTCTACCATGAAAGAGCTATAGTTTATTTATTGGACTTTGCCCATTTATGAAAAAGTACAGAAATTATTAATGGTTGAGTATGTATTAATGCATTACTTGGGTGGAGTTCAAATTCTAATATTTATGGTAAACCCCTTTATAATGAAATGGGCAGAGAATCAGCCTTCCTGCTTCTTGAATTTGGAAGGCTCTGGATGCCATCAGAACAGCTGCCTGTGAAATATGACCTCTGCTTGCTTTGTATTTACACCCATAAATAAGAAATAAGTACTTTGGGTTGGAGGAAAAATAATTAAGAATATTTGTGTGGATAATAAAGAGGAAATGGCCCAGGTTGGTAAACTATATGTTTGGGAAATGCCTGAGGACGCTGGGGGTTTGATGGAATAGGGGCTAGGAGGGTGCAGACAGTTGAGTTAGGCTATCATAGATGTATAGATATTTCTTACAATTTAGTATCCAGGACAGGAAGCCCCCTGGTATTTATCTCAGCTACATGATGTTGTTGTTGGGAACACAAGATCTAATGTAAAGAAACTTGTGGCGAGGCCTCAGGAAACAGAAATTCTAGCCCCAGCACAGCCATTAAGGAGGAGGAGTATCATCTTAGGCAAATTTCCCAACTTACTTGGAACTCAATTACCTACTCTGTAAAATGGAGGTAATTCACAATGTGGTCATGAGGATAAAATTAGATAATATTTGAAGGTATACTTTGCAAAATATCAAGTACGATAGACTGTATACTTCTTGAGGGCAGGAACTGTTGTGTTTTTGTCTTTTATAGTCCCTAGCACCTAGTACAGTGCCTAGCACATAGCAGTCAATGTTTAAAAATTGGTTAAATGGATGAAAATGTGAATTGTCATCTCTATACAGGAAGTTTAAAGAAGAGACTTGTTTGGGGGAAGGAACAGGAACCATGATGGCCAATTTAATAATTTTCTACCCAGTAAATTATTTGTTTTATCCCTAGTTGTAGTGGAGATAAGGAAAGGTATTATGATCTCACAAAATGGCAGTTACTAAGTGAAGGGATTCTCATCTTTTCTCAGTTTTCAGCCTTCTTGTTCTTTCATCAGTAATTTTCACAGTTGACCATGCCTCCTTTCTGGGCACTTTCTCCTCTTTTAGCTTCCATGATACCACTTGTTCCTGGTTCTTCTCCTACATGACTGATGGCTTGTCCATCTTTTTCATTTGTATATCATTTTCCTTGAGTGTCGTTGTCTCTCAAGGCGTTTCTCAGTCTTCTCATACCCCCTCCAACCTCCTCTTCCCTCTAACTTTTTAAACATTTGTGTAGCGTGAAAATTTGCTAATACACGGTTATATGTATAATTTGAGGAGCCAGAGAATACTAACAATCAGAGTATCAAGAAAGGTTTCCTACTGGAGGCAGCACTGAAGGAAGCCAAGGAGAGAAGATAAGAAGGAAATCCAAGAATAGGAGACTTTGTGCTTATGAAAGGCACAGTTTGAATATGGAACACCAAGTGAGCAAATTTGGTTTAAATGTAGAGTGGGTGAAGATCAGTGATATCAAATTAATGTTCCATTGTGGAGTTGGGGTTCTCTTTCTGGCCATCTGTTGAATCTCTCTGTCTAGCCATCGTATGGGATACAATAGAAAAAAAATGGAAGACACTGCCATGTAGTACAGAAAAGAAAGTTGCTGAGTTCTGGAAAAAATATTGAAATCCCCTGGCAGAGATGAGATGGGTGGGTAGACACTAGGATAAGTGAAAGAACATTGGGAAGAGAGGCACTTTGGAAGGAAAAGCAGGCAGCTGCTAGAAATATTTAGAAGTGGGAACAAATCCATCTTAGTGCATCAGTCTTTATTTGGGGTTCAATTTTTATCTGGGAAGATATATTAAATCTGTGTATTTGATAGCATCCCACTTTTCATCCCATCTGTATTAGTGTGTAACCTTCCAGAAGGCAAAAGTTCCTTGGGAAAACTCCAAATAGCATTGAACACAGCCACTGTATGTGTGAGGGCACTAGGGACAGCTTGTTGAATGATGATGAATAGCGATGTTGTTCATCACTGCAAAGAATTAGCGAGAGAGGTGTGTTATCAGCATAATAAAATGCACTTGTGTTTAGAAGGCAGTTCCAGCCTCTAATCAGTTTTTAAGATCTAACTGCCTAGTGATTCTATTCCTCAAAAACTTTCATGTTATTTTTTTCAAATGCCACCCAGAAACCAGGAAAAAGGAACCAGACTCCTATCTTTGAGGGGTTGAATATTTAGGTACTAAAATTTATTGTTTCTATCTGATAATGACAGGAGTTAATAATTTTAGCTCCAAGTGACAATTGGAAGGAGAACTGATCAAAGGCAGTGTGATGGTGGACTGCCATGGCAGACTGTCTGAACTGTTTTTTTTTTTTTTGGAAGTTTGAAAGAACATTGATAGGATGGAGAATGACTAAGGAAGGGCAAGCTTTTTGTGATTGTGATTATGAAGATGGGTTGAAAGAAATGGGGATTATTAGCCGGGTAACAAGATAGCTATCAAGTATTAGAAGGACTTTCACATTGGAGAGGAATTAAGGCAAAACTAGGAAAAGCTGGTGTTTGTAGTGAGGCCAGTTTTGCTCAATAGAAGAGGAAAATGTTCTAACAATTGGAAATGTCTAAAAGTGGAATGGGGGCCAGTTGAATTCCATTTCACTAGAGGTCTTCAAGTGAAGACTGGATGTCCACTTGATAGAGATGTTGTGGAGAAGCTTTGGGGTCACATATGGTTTGGCCTAGATTAATAGTTTCCAACCTTTTCTCTTTTTCTGTGGATTTCTTTTAATTAAAAGATGTGTTTTGAATCCTCAGGATAATTTAATATACTACTCATGATATTTATTTAGATTTATTCATTCAATACTTAACAATAGCTACAATGATAAATTTTGCCTCCAAAAGTTACAAATTAAAATTTATATCATATAATTATAAAATATAAAATTTTATTCTGCATATAATTATGAAAACTCTGAACATAAAATTATAAAACTAATTATAAAATCATTCTGAATATTTCATATGGGACATTTTATTGGAATTAAAAGAAGTAATCCAGCAAGACCTCATGTACTTACTATATTCTTTAAGACTTCATATTGGATTTCTTTATTTCACAAATGTTGTTGAACAATAAAAATATTTTAAATGAAATAAGACATTTTAATGACACTTAGAAGATGTTTAACATAGTATAATAGTTATACATAAACTTGATTTTCATGTTGTACTTTTTATTTGAACAAAGACTTGCAATGTTTGGCTCAACACCAGACAATTTTAAATCCGGTTAAACATAGCTTATTTTTGTATTTTGATTTAAAACAAGAACAAAATAAAAATTATTTCTCACACAAATATGTAATGGAAAATGTTAGGAGAATTTCACAAGCTTTCTTGTTGCAAGATGGTAGTTTATTTTTTAAATTATCTACCTAACCAATTTATGAAAATGAATAGCTAGTTACAATATATTTATTTTTCTTTTTTTAAAAAAAAAATTGTTTGTTTTAATCAGCCAAGATCTGTCTTCTCACCCTCCCACCTTACCTCCCCACATTGAGAATACAAAACCCCCAAACTCATTATATGCATGTATAATCAATTAAAACAAATTTCCACTTTAGCCAACTTCTAAAAAAAAAGTGTCTCATTCTGCATTCTGAGCCCTTCACCACTCTATCAGAAGGGGGTGCTGATACATTTATATAATATAACTTGTTCATTCATTCCCCAATTTGGGGAGGGGCATTCCCTCAGATTTCCATTCTTTACCACCTTAAAAAAGAGTTATAAATATTTTTGTACATCTTTAGAGTTTGTTTGGCTTAGTACAAATGCTTCCTCTCTTCTACCCTCCCTCTAATCCTTTCATTTTTCCCCCCTTCTTCCCTTTCCCTCTCATTTGTCTTTTTATTTCTCTCTCTCTCTCTCTCTCTCTCTCTCTCTCTCTCTCTCTCTCTCTTTCTTTCTCTTTCTCTCTCTCTCCCCCCGCCCCTTCCTCCTTCCCTCCCTCCCTCCCTTCTTTTGACCAGTTCAAATGAGCGTAGGGTTCAAATGTCAACCACTTTGCCTCAAAATCCTTTTCCTTGTTTGTATAGATATCTACTTGTGAACCCTGATTATATGAGCTAATTTTCTCTAGCTTTTCTTTTCCTTCTCCCTCTCCCAGTGCATTCCTCTTCTTTTTACTTTCCATTCTTTTTTTTTTAGATCATCAGGATATAAGAGAACCACTCTCAAACCTTGTCTAATCGGACTCCTTCTATGAACCCTGATGATGTTGGGGTTCAGAGGGGACACATGAATCATCTTCCCATTTTTGAATATAAACAGTTTATACTTGTTCAGTTCTTTATTATTATTCATGTAAGTTTACTTTTTTATGTTATTCTTTACTCCTATGTTTGAACTTCAAAGTTTCTCTGTAGCACTGGTCTTTTCAGAAGGAATGTTTGGAAGTCTTCTATTTCATTAAAGGTTAATTTTTTTCCCCTGTAGTATTACAATTAGTTTTTTTCCAGGTAAGTTATTCTTGGTTATTATGTCCTTTGCCTTCTGTAATATTGTATCCCAAGTGTTCTGCTGCTTTAGAGTGGTGACTGCTAAATCACGTGTGATTCTGAATGTGGATTCTCAGTACTTGTATTCTTTCTTTCTGGATGCTTGTGGTATTTTTTCTTTGACCTGGAAGCTCTGGATTTTGCCTATGATGTTCCTGGAAGTTTTCATTTTGAGGATTCTTAATTTTTTTTCTCTGAGATCTCTTTTCCAAGTCAATTATTTTTCCTATGAAATACTTTATATTGGAGGTGTCGTATTGACTGCCCGCAACTCACAAGGGCCTTTGAACCAAATTAAAATGTATTTGGGAAACATTTAACAAAATAAAACAAAAATGCAATAAAGCACAGATAGTACTAATGTTTGGTTTTCTAAGTCAATAGTTACCCCTTCCCTCAGTGATACCTTTCTATTTGAATTTGACACCATTGCTTTATATATTTTTCCATTTCCCTCAAGCCTTTTGACTTTGTTTTACTATTTCTTGTTGCCTTGGAAACTCACTGGCTTCTATTTGATCCTGAATTTTCAGAGAGTTTGTTGCATGGGCAAGTTTTTGTGCCAAGCTTATAATTCCCTTTCCAAGTCTCTCTTCCATAGTTTTTACTTCTTTTCCAACTTTTTTCTCAAGCACTTATTCAATTTATAAAAAATTTAACTCTTTTAAAAAATTCTTACTTCATCTCTTCCAGGATTTATAGTTTGTTGTCAAGCTGTGTTTTTCACTAAGGTATTGCTTGTAGATGTTTTTGGAGCCTTTTTTTTTTTACTTCTGTTGTGTTGTGTTGTGAGCATCCTTGCCACCACAATAGTTTCTTATAGTATGGGTTTTTTTTGTTTGTTTACCCATTCTTCCAGCCTACTTCTTGGCCTTGGACCTGAAGTTAGGGATGGGCTCTGTTATACTTCTGGAGGGAATGTCTGGGCTGCTTCTGTTGCTGCTTTCTTGTGGTATTGTCTTGTGTTATTCCAGGATCTAAGGGACAGACCGGGGACTTGTGAGCTTTCAGTGCAAGCTTTACCCTTCTCTAGGATAAAATCTGATTACCACCCCTCTGGTCTAAACCCTTCAAGTTCTTGATCTGGGTTAGGGTCTGTGCACATGTAGATTATTATTAGACTTGACCCCTACAAACCAGCTGGAAAGTTCTTTTGGTTCAAAATGGCAAAAATGTAGGATCTCCTTTGAGCTGGCTTTTTTTCTGTCTTGGTTATTCCTCAATGGGCTGGACTAGATGCTGGAAGTGAGTCTTTGCTTTGCATCTGAAGTCTGAGCCATACCACTGCTGATGTTGGCTTTTGAACTTCCTCCTTTCTTGGTCCTCTGCCCACTGCACACTTTTAGTGTGCTTCTCGCTTCACTCAGGACCTGTGACCAGGTTTTGGGTAGTGGGCAACAAAACTACCAGTTAGCATCTGTCCTTTTTTCAGTGCCCCAGTGTGGGCCTTGGGGTGCTCCAACATGGATCCAGAACTGCGTTAGTGCACCCTTCCTAGGTACTGGAGTACTCCGCTCACAGTGTGCTCCTGCCTCCATCCCATCTCCAGTGTCTGCAGATCTCTTGGTCTATCTCTCTATGCTTACTTGGTCCAAACAAAGGACTCAGTGTGACTTTTTCTGGATATCTCCACCAGGATTTAGTCTGGTGCATGTTATAGATTTTTTTAGAGGAAGATCTGTGAGGGAGTTTATCTACATTGCTTCTATTTCGCCATCTGGGTTCCACCTATAATATATTTATTTTTATAAGCTCTCTATTAAATGATAAATTAAATTTCAGTTGTATATATTGCTTCATTAAAAAAATGTTGATCTGTAACTAACTTTTGTAAGGAAGGAATCTCAAAGAAAGATGTGACTTTCTTCTATTTTACCATGGACGTGAAGGTAATATTTGAAAATCCACCAGATAGAAAAATAGTAACTTAAGCTGAGGATAATTTTAAGTAGGAAAACAGCCTTAATGTTATAATGAGGGACAATAAAAGTTCCGTTTCTACAGAACATTTATCATGATCCATAATGATCTCAAGATGGCTTGTAAAGCACAACCCCAGTGATCACAGTTTTTTAGCAGCCTAAAATTTATGCTTCATGAACATAAATGTTTATAACATCTTGATAACATGATTAAACAGTTGAGGAGGCACTATTACAGGGTAACAGAGGGGAAATGAGGGAGATACTTTAATGTAGTATGCAAAACAAATGAGGATAAGCACATCTAATCATCTGTTGGGAGTCAATTTGCTCCCAAATATTGAATCCTTGTGCTAGTTTGGAAACAATTTGATGACCATTTGAGAAACTGCAAAAGCATGTTGCACTTAGTCGGAAGAGGTCAAAATCTGATATAGTCACTATCCAAAGATCAAAATTTTGGGGCACATGATCACAATAATTTCAAATCTCTTTAGAAATCAACCTATAATGCGTCAAGAATGTACATGCTTGTTATCACAGAGGAAAATTTTTTTTATCATAATTGGATGATTATTTACTGCTCCAGTCATTATTAAAGATTTTTTAGTAGGACCCCTTTGGACTCCTGCCATGGTCTACACCCCAATACTTTTGTGAACTACTAAGTAGGAACCGCTGGACTAAATGAACTCTGAGATCTCTCCTAATTCTGCTTTTCTCTGATTCTCAATTTGTGATCCTGGAGATCATAACCTAATGGTTGGTAGGCTCAAGGAAAACAAATACGAAGGAAATATGGATGAGAATTTCTGTCCATTTTTCTTTTAAAATGTTTTAAGTAAGTCATTTGGAGGTGTTATTATGATATAGAGTACAGAACAGTAGGAAAAGCACTGGATTTGGAGTTTCTGTTTTGTTATTTATAACCTGTTTGACCTTGTATACATCATTGAACATATCTTGGCCTATAATTACTTCATATCAAAAATTGAAAGATGGGTTGACAATGAAGTCTCAGTATATATTACCTGAATATTAAAAATCATGTTATAAACTGCATCAGATACCTTTTATATCTTTGGATAGATGATGAATTCCTAACTGTACTAGGTAGAAAAGCAATTACAAAGGACAAAATTAATAATTTTTATTACATGACATTGAAAAGGTTTTTGTAAGAATGATGTAAATGTAATTAAAAACCAGAAAGAAAATGATCAACTAGAGAAATATTTGTATCAGATATCCGTGATTTATAGGCAAATAACAGAACTATATGACCATAAGCTATTCCAGAATAAATGCACGGTTGAAATATATGAACAGACAGTTCTCAAAAGAATTGCAAATTACTAACCAAACTATTAAGTTATTAATAGCAGGATGCATGTACATCAAATTAACTATGAAGTTTTATCTCACACCCAGCAAATTAGCAAAGATGACAAAAGATGGGAATAGTCAATGTTGGAGGAGATGTGGAAACATGAGAATACTAACATACTGTTGATGGAATTGTGAATTATTTTACCTATTCTGGGAAAAAAATTGGAATTATGAAGAAAATGTCTAAAATTCCAGATTCTACTGCTAAGTATAGATTCCCAACGAGGTAAATAATAAAGAAAAAAAGCTTAAAGAAAGCTACAAAAGTTACAACAAAATATTTCAGCATGACTTTTTATATTAGCAAAGAACTAGAAACAAAGTAGATTCTTATCAATTGGGGAAAAG
The DNA here is from genome assembly GCF_900497805.2 of Vombatus ursinus. Lineage (NCBI taxonomy): Eukaryota > Metazoa > Chordata > Mammalia > Diprotodontia > Vombatidae > Vombatus > Vombatus ursinus. Next base: position 6,836,264 of record NW_020940527.1, read on the forward strand.
CTGAATGAGCTTGGTATATGAATGTGATGGAATACTGCGGTATTATAACAATATACCATGTATACCATGGTATTGGGGTGTATACCACAATACTGTGGTATTATAACATATATAAATTATGGTTGTGAAGAATACAGGGAAGTGTAGGAAGACTTATGAATTGATGCAAAGCATGGTAAGCAGAAGCAAGCACAAGCAAAAAACAATGTAAATAATGACTATGACAATGCAAATGGACAAAAAAAAATTGAAGCTGAATTCTGTGAAATTATAATGACCTTAGGCAAGTTACATAATTTCTATTTGCTTTAGTTTCCTCAATGGTAAAATGGGGATAATAATGGCACCTACCTCCCAGGGTTGTTGTGAGGATCAAATCAGATATTTATAAAGCACTAAGCACAGTGTCTGACACTATATAAATGCTTATTTCCTTCCCTTCCCCTTCCATATATGTGAATTAGTTGTGTTGAATCAGTTTTCCCCTTCCTTTTTTATTTTCTGTTATAAGGAATGGTTCTTTGGCAGGGAGGTGGGAAATCATTGCAAAATGCAGGTGATGTAAAAACAAAAGATTTATCAATAGAATTGATTTTAGAAAAGGTAAGAGAGTTAGACTAGATATTTTGTAAAGCCTTTTCTAAGTTTACATACTATGATCCTATAAGATATGTTATATGGAGATGAGACTAGAGACTTGTGTTTTATTTGATTAAATTACTTTACTCAAATCCTGAGAGTTCCTATATAATAAGCGTATGAGGCATGGGTGGGGAAAAAAGAAAATGGCAGAAAAATAAATTCAATGGAAAAAGAAAAGCAGTAAGAAAGTAGATGAGGAAGGAGGTAGAAATAGAAAAAAAAACAAATACGAAAGAAGCATATAGTAGAAAGCAGCAGACAGAAGGTTCCCAAACATGGACTGAGGTACACTTTTAGGCATCCCACTTCAAGTAAGATAATAGAGCTAGAAAAAGTCTGATAAAGGAAACTATGATAGCCATAGGATGGGACATACTCAAATCACTGGGACTTTTCATCCTAAAAATATGAGGGTTGAGGTGGTAGGGACAAGACTGATCTCAGTTATTTGAAATATTTATATAAAGTGGATGGAAATTTGTTCACTAAATTCTGAAGTGCTAGATGAAGGGGTATCTTTTAAAACTTGAATGAAGTTAAGTTTAAGACAAAGAAGAGGAAGTCTACTTTCACATAGTTGGTAATAAACTTCTGGAAGTCATTATACCATAACACAATATTGGCAGGAAATATAAATGGATTTTAAAAGTAGTTGGATACATTCCTGAATGTCAGTGCCTTGAGTAGCTACCAAGAGAAGGTGAGGTGTTTGAAACATTTAAGGTTAATGGTAGGGAGGACAACCATACCTTAGTACCACTATCAGCAACAGAATAATGGGTAGATGGTTTAGGAATCTAGAAACTTCAAAATTTAGAGTTGAAAAGACCTTCAGAAACTACCTAGTACAGTTTCTTTATTTTACACATGAGGAAATTAAAATTCAGAGAGGTTGATTTACTTCCTTAAAAAATTTTAAGTTTTATTAGTTTTGCTTTTACATTACATTTACAGATTATTCCTATTTTTGTAAGTCTCTCATAACAAAGTAAAACAATTGTGTAAAACTAATAATATAGTGACCTCATCTGAAAGTGCACGTGCCATTTCTTATCTTTAGTACTCTCCCTCATCTCACTATTTTTTTAAATAACTGAAACCTATTTTCTTTCCCTCCCACTTCTACCTCATCTGAAACAAAAGATAAGCAAATTTCTTTTAACAAATATGCATAGTCAATAAAAACAAATTCCCTCAATGGCTGTATACAGAATTTTATACACACACACACACACACACACACACACACACACACACATATATGTTTTTTATTCTGTACCCTAAATCTACCATCTCTCTGTAATGTATGAAGTATTTCATAATTGATCTTCTAAAATCATGAATGGTCATTTTATAATTTATTTTCTGAAGGCCACGTGGAACTTAAGTTTCTTGACAATCAATTTAGTCCTCTTTCCATCATGCTTGTCCGTACTATGCCACCTTGTCTCAGTGTTTCTATCTATGTTCTACCCAGGGCTCTATGTTTCATACTTTCCCTTTCTATGACTTCGAAAAAAAAAACTGACATAAGTCTCCCTAACTCCAAGGAGAATGATCCTGTTATAATCATTGTTTTCATCTTTAATTTAGATGAAGGCATAGATAAATTTATCAGTTTAATGGTTGTCAGTGAAGAAGTCTGTTCCTCATTGGATGATCTAATCAGTGACCAAAAAAGATAGCAATGATATATTACAGAGAGTCCTGGATTTGGAGTCTGATGATTTGGATTCAAATCCTTACTCTGCTGTTTACTTCCTGTGTGATTTTGGGCAAGTTATTTGAATCTTTGGGTCTCAGTTTCTTAATCTGTAACTTAAGGGGTCTGGATTAGGTGAGCTCTAATATCCCTCCCAGTTTTATATCCTATGAGAAGATTTCAACAGAATCAATGATAGGCTAATCATCTAATAAAATAAAACTCAACAGAGATAAAGGTGAAATCCTACATTAAGTAAATCAATTTCCCAAATAGAGAATGGGGTACTTATAATCAGACAATGATTAGGTTGAAGAAGACCTGGTTAGTGGACTGCAAGCTCCATATCATGTGCTGTAACACCTAAATAGAAGTTTAATGTCCAGAACAAAAGAAGAGATAGTTTTGCTATATTTTGTACTTGTCAGGTTATAATCCAGAATACATTATTCAGTTCTGGTTGCTATATAGTAATAATAATAGAAGATGAAATAGACTTGTCTTACCGGGTCTCAGAAGACAGACCAATAGGTGAAAATTAGAGACAGGGTTTGGCTGAATATAAGAAAAGAAATCCTTGCAAAGAAGAAAAAGGATAATCTTTTATATAATACCTATTATGTGCCAGGTACTGTGCTAAATACTTTACAGTAGAGATGCCTCCAAAATAGAATGATCAACTTGAGAAGCTGGGGATGTCCATCACTGGAGCTCTTCCAGAAGAGGTGGGATGAATATTTGCAAGGTATAGAGGCATATAGCACTTGTTTTGGAGTCAGGTGACCTGAGTTCAAATCTCCCTCAGATTCTTACCAGGTGTGTGATCACAGACAAGTCATTTAACTTGTTTGAGCCTCAGGTTCCCTATCTGACCAATGGCCAAAATAATACTCACACAACCTACTTCAAAGGGTTGTTGTGAGGAAAGATTCTTTGCTAGCCTTAAACATAACACAAATGAGAGTAGTTGTCCATATTGTTGTTATCATGGTTACTGTTTCTGCTCAAGTACGGGTTGGGCCAGACTACTGCCAAGGTACTTTATAACGCTGAGACTCTGAGCCTTGATCTTCACCATGCTATGTTCTCCTGTTTCTGATAATTCCTGCTAATGAGGAACATGGAGCTGAGGCTTCAGATTCTGAAGCTGTGTCTGTGGCAAAGTCTTTAAATATCTTGCATGTCCACAATATACTTTGGGTTGTGCTAACACTGATCTTGAGCATCAGAAATATCCCAATCCTGGTAGGAAGAGCACTGAATGTTGGCCTGTTGCCATTGGAAAGTGAAGATGGTTCTACTTAAAGTTATCTCCTTAGATTTGACCTATTGTTATGATTCAACCAAGTGTTTGTGAATTCTGACCCTCTAGTGAAATGTTAGCTCCATTTCTCAACTTCACTTAATGAAATTCTGAAAAGAAAAAAAAAAGAAAGTGAAGTCCTTTGAATTCTCAACAGCCCTAAAAGTTTAAGAAAGAGGGTGTATATTGAGGGTGTGGGCTGCGGGGGGTGGGGGGAAACCAGTGCATCTGAAACTTGTTCATTGCATAGCACACACATTACACACCCCTTTTCTACCCACAGCAGAAGTTCCTGCTGTGCTTTGCCCCAGTGTAAATAAAACATGACTTCAGGGTAGAGAATTAGTGGGATGGATCAAGCCCATGAGTGTTCATTTCTATATTTTGCAGAAAGTGATTAAATCCCAGTATGACTTATAAAATAGAAACAAGGATGCACAACAGACTGGCCCCAATGTTTTCATTCAGCTAGAGTGAGATTTTTGTGTTCATCTGCCAAAGGGGAAATCAATCTTTTTATAATGCTGCTGTTGGGGGACAGGTTCATGGTGTTCTGTTAGGCTTTGGCTATATTAGCCTTGCTGAGTTTCAAGAAACTTGAGCAGACATTTCTGCATGTAAGTTCATGTAGTGCAATGCTGCATTAAAACAGTGATCTGCCATCATTTCCCATGTCTGCTGCTTTTATTGTTTTTAGGAAGGCATAAAGCTAGGCTCCCTAATTATTTCATGTGCACAACAGTAACTAAATAGCAAGACTCTGGGAAGTCACCCTGGACTCCTCTCTCTACCAGCCTTACCCCATGGCTATATATCAGCTCTCACTAGCGAAGTTCCACAGTATTATCTTAACATTTAAGTTAACTGTCAAATAAAAATAAAAATTAATAAGGTGGAAAAAAGATGAAGAGCAGGCAGACTCCACTTAAAACTCTTAACAGAGCTGGCAAAAGTGAAACATCAGAACAAGCAGTTAATTTGGGAACCATGGATTTGAGTGTGCAGATGGATTTTGTTTGGGGACCTTAGTTGACTGAGGGTAAATGTATAAGCCTCTGGTCTAAGTCTGTTCTTTCTTGCCCCACACAACCATTTAAAAGTCTCCTTTGCCCCTGTAGAATGCATGCTCTTTGAGGCCAAGGACTGTTTCTCTTTTTATTTTTTTATCTTTGAAAGGCCAACACCTAGGACAGCACCTGACACATAGTAAGTGCTTAATAAACATTGGTGAAAATAGAATTGCCCCAGAATAATTTTCATATTTCCCTTTAAATGACAGTGTGTAGGGACCTGGGGTGCTATTTAGGGGCAGAAGTGATAATTGTGCAGAGGATAGTGCAAATAATAGTACTTTACCATGTAACTTCATGCGAAGACCAGAATTAGAACAAATCTGCCCTACTATCTGTGAAATCCACCCCTTGAAAAAGGCACAGCAAATTGATGAGGGGAAGTTAAAAGTGGACCAGGGAACTAAAATTTATTTGATACCTGTCAAACAATTCCAAAATGCATTTCTTTGGAGTCAAAGCCATACCCATATATTGGCATTGTGATGGAGATCACTGCTTTCTCCACAGTCAAAGAGACATCAATAATGCTACTAATCCAGGCAGGATGTCTGAAAAGGAGGGACCTTGGCAGGGATGGGGGGTGTTGGTGGAAATGTTTATATTGTATTTGGGAGTTTTACCCAGAATAATTTGTACTAAAGAGCTGATGATTGCCTGAGAGAAGGAATGCTTCATGGTGCCTCATAGAAGGCACTCATGAGACTTGTTACCATAGACTGAGACTGGTAAATATGGGAGTCTCAAAAATGCTTGAAGAATGATGAGAGTAGAGCCTCAGGCCAAGCACCATATCAGAAATATAGATTAAGCTTCTTCTAAAAGCTTTTCTCATCACAGACTCTATCTTTATTTGAACCTCTTGAGAGGAAGGGATCATACCAAGGCTGGCCATAAGATATTAGACACCTGGGATATGGAAACAAAGACATACATACTCTCTCCCAACTATCTCACTTTCAGTGAGGAAGGGACACAAAGATATGCACACATCAGGAAAGTTTTCCTTTGGAAAACCTAGGCAATGCTTTGCATCTTCTGTTCTGCTCAGACACTCATATGGGTCTTATTTTGTGTGTCTAAACAATCTAAATTGCCTAAAGGTACAAAAGTCGAGAAACTCAATTGTATCTACCAGTCTGAGAACTATCCTTCCTCCTTCTTATATATAAAGACATACATAGAGTGCACCTGCATGTAGGCTAGATCTAACAGTTCTTCCAAATATCACCTCCTTACCTAACTGGCCTATACTCAGTTTCACTACAATCACTGGCCATGGTGCTGACCACTTCTCAGAAAGTTTTTACTGAGACAGGGAGAAAAAGTGACACCAGCTCCCCATGGTAGCTTGAACTAGCTGTGTCCTGCCATCATCTGTACTTAGACTGAGAACTCAATTCAGTGTCGCTCTACCTATGAGGCAATCTCCTAAAGGCACTGTGCTTTTTATATAACATTTTGTCCCTTTAGAAATTATCGTGACGCATGTCAGGAGCTTTCACTTTGAAAAAAAAATATGTCACATTAGCTTCCAAGTTTCTGATTGTCTAAATAACGCAGTAACTCAACATACAGCTGTCTGGCATTTTGACAGTACAATAACCCATAATTCTTTCTGCCACTCAACACTTCAAGGTTAGCATTTTGTAGTTTGCTCTCAAGGAGTATTCATTTAAATTTGCAAGAGGCGAAGAGTTGAGTGCTGCCTCATACCTATTCTTTGATTTATTCTTTATTTATTTGCATGATCTATTTTACCTTCTATAACATTTCTCTGTATATATGTATACGTGTATATGTGTTGTATTCCTTCAACTTTGGGAAGCTGGAGTGTTATGCCTCTTACCGTGTTCCCTTCTTCATGCAGTTTGGGATGAGGGTATGAAATCTCTCTGAAGCTCCAGAGAGCCCTTCCACCATGGGCAGGTTGAAGCCTGTCTATGATTCCTATTTGCAGTGTAATGAAATGAGAAGTGTTCACATTACAAAGTAATACACAACTTCTTCCAGAGTAATCACGCTGTCCCATACCTGCTTTCACAAAAGGTTTATTTGTCTCAGAGGAGAAAACCACCTGCTCTCAATACTGCCTCTCAGGCTCTGCTCTCCATAGTTCAGTGCCACTGGGTTAGTCAGGGTTCTCTGCTTCTAAACAGGATGGAGTAGATACCTTCTGTGCTGGTCTAACTGAAATGGGTGATTCTCATATTGTAATAATAAACAATGGAATGTAAGTTGGAAAATCTGGGTTTTGGCTTGATTTCTGACTAACCAATTTTTTGCGAGATAAAATAAACTTCTCAATTTCCCTATCCCTGAAATTGGAATGAATGAATGAATGAAAATGCATTTATTAGTCATTCACTATGTGTCAGACACTGTATGATGTGCCGAAAATGCAAGTGTAAGCATGAGAATCCCTGTCTTCGAGGAGTTTGCATTCTAATGGGGAAGAAAACACCTATAGGAGAATGGGACTAAGGAAGAGTATTTTGGATGGAGGAGTCATAGGGCAAGTGGCTGATGTGGCCTTTCTAGGAGCAGTAGTATAGAAATGATTGTTGTTATCAAAGCTACAGTTGGAAGGAGGCATTGGGAGCAGAGGCATAACTGTGCTACCCACTTCTCAGGATTGTAATGGGGTTAAAATGAAATAATAGCCTCTTGGATAAAGATGGAATAGGAAATGGACTTGTGGTTTCATTGGCATAAGTAGCTCCAGAGTCCCTCTATCAATACAGGTTGGTACATTATCTGCAGACATGGGAAACTTGAGTCCTAGGGCTTCTGAGAAGGTAAGTAAGTGACACCCCGAGGTCACATAGTATATATTAAAGTTGGGACTTGAATCTAGGACATCCTTCAAGGCTAACTCTCAATTCATTATACCATGGCATCCTCTCACTTGCCTTCACACAAGTATCTTGAAAACTTTAAAAAGGTCTATGCAAATACAGCCCATTGTATTGCCTCAAACAAATTCATTCATACCAAATCCCAACATAATAACTGAATCCCACAATAATGCCACAGAATCCTAGTGTTAAAATGATCAATCCATTGTTTCACCTAACTTTATTTTTTGCAGACTCCATTAATAACACTAAGTGAAGTATGCCTGAATTAAGACATTATTACTATGATGATTTGACATACTACGTATACTCACCTTACTAACTTACTTTTTCAACATCTGACACGTTTTATTCTTTTTCCACTGAAGCTTTGACTTATTTCAGTGAGTATCAGTTTGGTTCCATTTGTCATGGGGAGAATACATTTAGTGGATTATAGTTCAATGGACAGGTCTTTGTTTGGGGAGCCTCCAGAAAAGCTCAGAGTTGGAGAACATTGTGTTAGCCATAAGCCAGATCACCCTCAATATATCTAGGTTCTGTGTTACTACATAGGTTAGGCTACCACATCATATTACAAACCACCAGGGATTTCAGGGAGAAGATGTATACCACACCATTGTATGAAGTATGGAGGGGGGAGTTTAGGATGAAGTGTGTTTACAGTAAAAGTGGATACACAAACAAATGATAGATCTGTGATTGTGTAAGCAAGGGAATGCCCTGTGTGTAAACTCCCTCCATCAGTGCTGACCATGACTCATCTATGACTTAATAGATAGTTAAGTGGTTGTCCAAATCACATAGATATTAAATGTCTTGCCCACAGTCACACATCTTATGAATTTCAGAGGTGGGATTGGAGCGCAGGTGTTCCTGATTCCATATTCTGCATTATATTTACCATACTATGTCGCCACTCAAGTGAAAGTGACTAGACCAGACCTGTGGATTTTTTGGTATAGTGAACACTAAGTGAAGATGCTGTCTGCCAGTGATCATTGAACCTTCTCTGCAATTGATAATTTTTGAGAGTTATCTGGATTACTGAGAGATTGAAAGACTTTCCCGGAGTCACACAGCTTGGGAGTATCAGAGGCAGCACTTGAACTCAGGTCTCTCTGACTCCTGAGGGACAGCTGTCTATCTACTGTGCCATCATGTCTTCATAAAACAGATGCTTTTATTTAAAAAAAAAGTTTGAAAAACCCAGTGTAGTTTCCTAACCTGCCTTGTAATCAAAGAGGCAAAAGGTTTTTGTTTTGTTATTAAGCATTGAAGGCATGAGCAGTGAACTTTTTTTTTTAAAGAAATATTCAACCCTGTGACTTTAAAGGTGTATTTAAGTGTGGCACTTTTCAAGTTCAGAGAGAAAATTGGCTTCACCTGGTTGTGACCACTGACTATGGGAATCTGAAAATGGTTTGAACAGTTTGAATACCATGTCTAGGTTATTTAAATTATTAAATTTCCTTGTGGAGAGAAATGAATGTAAAGTTTGCCCAAGTGAGATGCCTGTGTGTCACCAGTTCTTTCTGAGAATTGGTTGTTTGTCTTGCCAGGTAAATGACTCTCACACTAAGGCAGAGATTTTGAGATACATATGAACCAGTCTCATAGCTCTTCCTTCAAAAGACCCTTCACTTTGAGAAGGCCCAGCCTGGGCATGGCTTTAATTCCAAGAAGGTCAAAGGGATGTTGGTGATGATATGCATGCTTTACCCCTCTCATATGTGCTTTTTGTTGTTCAAAGTGTTTTCACTTCTTTTCATTCTTTTGATCCTTGGAACAAGAACTCTCTGTGCTGGGAGCTACAACAAGGACCCCCCCACTCCCATTTTAAAAGTGGGAAAGTGATTTGGCCAAGGTTACCCAGAAAGTAAAGAGTAGAACTGGGACAAGAATGGATGCAAGTGGGGCAGCTAGGTGGTGCAGTGTATAGAGCACCGGCCCTGGGCTCAGGAGGACCTGAGTTCAAATCCAGCCTCAGACACATAACACTTACCAGCTGTGTGACCCTGGGCGAGTCACCTAACCCCATTGCCTAGCCAAAAAGAAAAAAGAAAAAAGAAAAAAAGATCCTTAGCCAGTACACTCTCCACTTCACTGAGTTGGAGGTTCCTTTGAGTCACGTCGGTATCCTTGGGAGAAGGATATTGTGTTAGTGCTTATCTGGACAGTGAGCAGGGATTCTATAAGTGCATGTGTTGTATGTGCACATGAACATGTGTTTTTTTCTTAAACTAGACCTATGATTCATCCCTGTAAGGAACTCCTGGTAGGGAACACTCTCTACCAGTGCAGGTCAGGCCCTTCTCTGTAACTACAGGATTAGGGAATTGTCTGGGTCACTGAGAGCTTCAGATACAGGCTAAAGGTCACTCAGCCAACATGAATCAGAGCTGAGACTTGAATCCTGGGCTTCCTGACTGGAGTCCAGTTCTCTAGGGGGTCATACCACATGGCTATATGTGTATGTGTACGTGTTGATACGTGTGAGCACTTGCATATGCATACACATATATGTCTACATGCATATATATTGGAATACATTTCACCTGGATGTAGATTTTGAGATATAAATGTCACGACAAATGAAAATTTCCATATCGATCTATTTTTCTCTTTTCTATCTATATTTATAGACCTATTATCTATCTATCTATCCATCTATCTATCTATCTATCTATCTATCTATCTATCTATCTATCTATCTATCTATCTAT
>NW_020940527.1:6846574-6912059 GCF_900497805.2 Vombatus ursinus
TATCTATCTATCTATCTATCTATCTATCTATCTATCTATCTATCTATTATCTATGGTGTTCCAAAACAATTAAGGCCTAAAAACTGCACCTTCCCAGATATTTCTGTAAGCAAACATTATTTGCTGTGTATGAAACAGACACCCAGTACTTGGCAAGTTCCATATGTAGATTCCCCAGAGGTTTTGGGGTTATCGTCTAGACTGCACTTCTATTTAGGGCACATGAAAATTTAACTGATGCATCAAGTTAGGTATTCCCAATCTGTATCTATAGCTGGTGAGATTTAATGTTCTCTCATCTTTGTGCCCAGTTAAGGAGTGATTCTAGCATCCAGGGGCGGAGGAGCTGGAAGGGATGATGAGCCCCAACTGCTGACATAGCTGGATGGTATCTCTGACACTCCTGTCTCCTCCTCCCCCCATAATCTCTGCATGGGAAAAGAACCATGTGTTTTCCCCTTCCCCACCTACACCCCGCCAGTAGGGGTTGAGGAGCATGAAACAAGGGAACCAGAGTAGGGATAATGGGTTCATGACCTTCATCCACCTCTGGTCCCCCATGATGGTTTTCTCCCTTTAAATTAAGGGTCTTTCTCCTAGTGGATAATTATTTAGGAAATCAGGCCTTGCCCACTTCTCTATTTCAGAGATATCAGGAGCACTCCCTTTTTCTCTCTGTACTATGCTCCAAAACCTTTATTTTGTTTTTTTTTTCCAATTAACAAACATTTTCCCCTACCTCCCACCTCTCCCCAGTTTAAAAGAAAAAGAAAACTCTTGTCACATTATTCAACTAAAGGAAAGAACTGTGATCATGTGAACCTGCAGAATTCCCTGTGAGGAAACTCTACTGATACCGATCGTGATTCCTCTATGACTTAGTAGTTAATTCTTAAAGAGCTACCTCAGTCCCATAGAGGTTGAATGACTTGTTCTTGGTCACAAAGTTAGTAAGCATGACTACCTCCTGTGCAATAGCATTGCTCCATCCTTTGAGGGTGGTCACATCTATGGGTGCTCTTTTCCTGTAAACCTTCTCATGCTTCATCTGTTCCATCTGTGGTTGTTTTGACCTAGCCTCATACATCACTATGTATAGTGGGAACCCAGTAAGCCCTTGGAGGCTTGACTATTGAGAGATAGGCTGGTCTAGTATAAAGAGTATAATAAGATTGGAAGTCTTGAGACCTGGGCTCCAGCCCTACTCCCAGCCCCAGTTCTGCAGCTGTGGGATCTTAGGCATGTTGTTTTAATCTCTCTGGGCCTTATTTTCTTCATCTGTTAAATGAAAGGATTGACTTGTAAGCTTTGTGAGTTATGGTGCTGATTGGCTCTTTAAATAGTCTTTGTTCAAAACTTTCTTGGATTAAAGTCTTTTTCCCCAATCATCCCAGTTTTGCAGCTCTGGTGACCTGCCAGACTGATCCCATTGAGGAGTTCCCTCTTATCATAGCATAATTTGGTGTATTGTATTAATGGCATTACTGTTAGGTAGTCAGTCAACAATCATTCATTAAGTGCTTGCTGTGTGCCAGGAACTGGGCTGTGAGACAGTCCTGCTCAAAGTATTATGTAGGCTATACCTATACTTTGTAATGCACTAGAATGAGCTCCTTGATGGCAGGAACTATCTTTTTGTTTTTCTTTGTATCCCAGCACTTAGTACATTTCCTGGTAGTAGTAGGTATTTAATGCTTATTGACTGACTGATTGATTATTTATTGTCTTTCCTATGAGACTGCAAGCTCCCTGAAGGCAGAGAATAGATCCTTTGCATACTCCCGGGCTTAGATCACAGTACCTTTTAGGTAGTAGGTATTCAATCAACAAGTATTTATTTGGTGCCTGCTTCCAGCTAGGCTCTGTAGTATGAGCTACGGCTACAAAGACAAAATAACCTACTGTCCTTATTGTCAAAGAGGTTACACTCTATTAAGACATACTGAAAGAAAGAGAGAAAGAAAGGAAACAATAGCAGGTAGAACTTATCTCTGTAGAAATGTTAAGAGATAGGATTTTGTCCGGTTTAAAATGTGTAGAACATGAAATTCCCGAGTACTCCAGCGAACACATAGAATGTTCGAGGGACCTGCAGAGCCATCTTGGCAGATGAGGAAAGGAAGCCTTGGGGACTCAATGGCTTAGCTATGGTTGCAGTGCATCAGGAACTGCTTGGGGGGAAGGAGGGAGGTAGTGGTACTAAGTGCATGGCACCAGGTCCCCAAACCCAAACCCTCTGCCCACCTCTGAGAACCTGTAATTTGGGGGAGCAAGAGTGACTTTGTTCCCTTGCTTTATCTTTGCCAGTCTTCTGAACAGGCATCGTGGCTCCAAAGGCATTCAAGGATTCTTTGTTTTGCCAATCCCTCATCTGAATGTTGGAAATTTATATCACTGATGTTTACTTCTGGGTTGATGTTTTTGTTTCTGTTATGCCTGGCTTAAAGAAGTAGGCTTCTTGAAGAAGGATCTTGAGGGATGGCTGGGGAACAGGGGTAGGATTTCCGATCAGGTGCTTCTCCAGTTTGTCCTCCTTTTTTCTTGCTTTCTGCAAGAAGTTGAAATACATGGTATATGGAACCATTTTGACTGACTTTTTTTTTAAAGAAGAAAGAACAGCTTATAAAAAAAGGCGAGGCTTCAAATGCATCTATGTGGTGAGATGCCAAGTCACCCAATCCAGGGATTTCTTCTTGAGCTGGGTTCCAGCAGGAATAGGCTTTGCTTAGGTATTCATTTCAGTGGCATTGACAATACTGACAATATAATTGACCTAAAAAGTTCTGGATTTCCTGTTAATGCACTTTAGAAATGTACATCAACTACAAAAAAAAATCATTTCTATCTACATTTCACTTGATTTCCATTTTCAAGAGAGAGGCTTCATCATTATTATTCTATTTGAATAGCACTGATATCCTGAGAGATGGAAGGAGATTTCTATTGTACGCTAGAGTACTTTATTTCGATATTTTCTTTGTCTGATTATACATGATAAACACACATTAGTGACATTTCGTGCATGTTTGGAAGATAAATGGGATATCTCTTTAAACCATTCCTGACACTTGCTAACCTGTGAGCTTAATGGCATTCTCTCTTTGATTCAATAATTTGTCTGTCAAAAAAAAAGCTGGGCTGACAGTCTCCTTGTTGTGGGACTGAAATGGAAAGAAATCTCTTTTCTTGAAGATAATTTTTGAAAATCGAGGGGAACATTTTAGGCTAAAAATGTTTTAGAAAATTATTTTGGTTGTGTGTATGTGTGTGTGTGTGTGTGTGTGTGTATGTGCATGCGTGCTGGGGGAGACAGTAGGGATGGAGGAATCTGGAGCTCCAACATTATAAGGAGCCCCTGCATGTAGCAAGTGATAGAAGAAGACTATTAGCTGAGACTGAAAGTCCTCTTGAAATAATCAGGGAATGTGTGAAATCTTGCAAATGAAGATCGCTTCTGCTGCAGAAGGCTTGTCAGCCTTTGCCAGGCTGTTGTAGAGTTGGTGTTGGTGTCTTGGCCTCTGTGCCTGCACGGATCTGTGCATGTTGTGCACCTGCCTGCCTCTGCCTCAGTATGTCTCTTTTACCTCACAGCCTACCTGCTCATTCTGTATTGAGGGGAGGGGAGAGGAGATCCAGAAGGCGCCTACATTTTAGCCCATGGACTCTTCATTCCATGATTTTGGAATGGGGGAAAATGAACAAACCACAGAAGTAGCTGGAGGGATGAGGAAGGTTGAGAAGATTTGATTTGGATGACCCTCTGAAGGCAGCCACCTAGAGCATCAGTGATACATTCCACAGGCAGAGTTGTTAGGGAGTTTTTGTCCAGAGTAAGGACCACAAATCTTGCCTGGACAAAGTGGGAATGAAACACGCCATCAAGAACCCAGAGAGCTCATCAAACTAACAGAGGAAAGTGGAAACCTAGGATACTGATGTAAGGTCACTTCAGGGAAAGCCATCACTCTCCCCAGGGAAATACCACTTTGACAATGTAGGGGAAGAGCACACCTCGGGTCTTCCACTCCCTGATAGCATCCCATTTCAGGTAATTTTTTGTGCTAACTAGGTGCTAAATGTTGTTTCTGCAGTACTGATGCGTTAAGTGTTTTTGGTTTCCTTCGAATTCAGTGCTTTGGGTCAAAGCCTGATCTCTCCTTCCTAGTTCTGACTTTGTCCATAGGGCTCGTGTTGAAGCTGTTCTTACAGAATGTTTGAATGTTAGTGTCTCACCTGACCATCAGAAGTACTATTGTGTGACCCCACCTCCTTCCCATATTCCAATTCTAGCATTACCTTGGAACAGGAATCTTCTTCAGAGATGCTGGGATGTTTTGGTTAGATGAGAAGTGTTCAATTGAGATCCTATAGATTCAGATACTGTTAGAACTGGAAAGGACTTTACAGGTCATCTCATCCAACCCCTCCCTTTTACAAGTGAAGAAACTGAGGCCTAGAGAAGTAAATAACATCAAAATAAAGCTGAATCCTTCTCACAAGCCCACCTGACATTGATGACACTTTTTCTGGCTTGTGATTCTCTGTCATTTGGTGATGCTTTATCACTAAACGAAGTATATCTCTATACTATAATTCCCCACTCCTCCACCCAAGGCTAGCACAATGGTTGGCACATGGTAGACACTTAAATGCTTGTTGATTGATTGATTGATTATATTAGAGTCAGGATTTGGTTCTCAGAGTTCTGGTGTTATTTCTAATATGCTACGCTGCCCAATCCCCTCCCTTAAGCAATATGGATGCTGCTGGTAGGATTCATATTTCATTCATTCTTTCTTCCTTTTCTTTTCTTTTCTTTTCTTTTCTTTTCTTTTCTTTTCTTTTCTTTTCTTTTCTTTTCTTTTCCTTTCTTTTCTTTTTTCTTTTCTTTTCTTTTCTTTTCTTTCTTTCTCTTTCTTTCTCCTTTCTCCTTTCTTTCTTTCTTTCTTTCTTTCTTTCTTTCTTTCTTTCTTTCTT
Organism: Vombatus ursinus; assembly: GCF_900497805.2. Lineage (NCBI taxonomy): Eukaryota > Metazoa > Chordata > Mammalia > Diprotodontia > Vombatidae > Vombatus > Vombatus ursinus. The sequence continues at coordinate 6,851,552 of NW_020940527.1, forward strand.
TCCTTTCTTTGCTTTTCCTCACTTATGCCTATACTACTTGCAGGGAGATGAGAAGGTTACTGGCTCCAACGATTGGTCCTTGAGGTCCATTCCTGTTTGGGATGGAGGAGGGTTCAAGGCTCAGTGCCTTTCATATCAAGAAGTACAATTCACTGAGTGACCCAAATCTGTTTTCCTAGCCTGCTTTCAGGAGAACACCAAAGATGTAAGATCAGTGGTAGTGATTTTTGTTCCTCACAAATGGCCTGGATTCCCTCTTGGACAAGGCTATTTGCTTATAACATGGTTAGATTGGTAGTTGTCGGAGTTGACTCTCCTCTTAACTTACATGAGGCTTCTCAGGAGACTCATATTTTTTTTTTACCTACACTCAAGGACTGCCTGCCAATCATCTCCTGGAGAAGGGACGTTTTCAGCTGAATGAAGAGGGTAATTTCTGCAAAGCACTTAGTTCTTGGTCTGAGGGGAGGGCTATAGAGAGAGGCTGAGGGAGGAATGAGGAAGGGGATTAGAAGGATCTGAGTCAGGTGGATTATCTCCTGTGAATATAACCCAACTTCAGTGGTGCACACAGGTGCACTTCTGCTTTTACCACCCATCATATGGCAGAGCTCTGCAGTGAGGAGCTCTGAAGTAGGTCTTGGAGTTGGAGGACCTATGGGCCTCTGGTTATTTTTCCACTTTATGGGGCTTAACTGTGATACAGGGATAATTCACCTATTCATTCTGATCTTTTATTTTCTCATTCTTCTTTCATCTATCAAATTAGGGAATAAGAAGAGCAGATAATATCTAAGAATCTGATAGACCATAGGGTGGATCACTAGATAATATGCTGGCTATGCTTCTGCGGGAGGATGGGACTTTTCTCCATTCCTGCCCCTGGTCACTCTCCTGTCTGCTCTTCTCCTTTGAGGAAGTGATGCAAGAGCCCCGGCCTTGGAGTCTGGAGAGATCTAGGTCTAAACACCCCCTTTTATTAGCTGTGTGACCATTGGAGAATCACATAACCTCTCTGACCTTCAGTTTCTTTATCTATAAAATAGAAACACTGATACTCATACCTATAACAGAGGACTGTTTGAGGGATTAACTGGGATAATGCATATGAAATGCTTTGTAAAGGTTAGGCTCTTATACAAATAATTGTTGTTGTTTATCATAATCATCATCAATCCTCATCTGTGACCATGTCATGAGAGTAAGATAGGAAAACACTGGGATAAATTTTTTGTAAACCAAGAAAGAACTGCCCTAAGCCATGGGAGAGATGTTATCATACTATGTTGGGGCTGGTGGATTGAGTTTGGGTATAGCCCTGCAAGCATCTGACGTATGAAGAGTCCCACAAATACAGATGTGTAGGTTGAATTGTAATTGCAGAAGGTAGGAGAGAAAAAGCCAAAACTAAATAAATAGAATATTTATAAAACATAAAGAGGGACAGCTGGGTTAGAGCACTGGGCTTGGAATCAGTAAGACTTATCTTCTTGAGTTCAAATCTGGCCTGAGACACTTACTAGCTGTGTGACCCTGGGCAAGTCACTTAACCCTCTTTGCCTCAGTTTCCTTATCTGTAAAAAGAGCTGGAGAAGGAAATGACAAACCACTCCAGTGTCTTTGCCAAGAAAAGCCCAAATGGAGTCACAAAGAGTCAGACGCAACTCACATGCCTGAACAACAACAATTATCAACACAAGGAAGAACCTGACACAAGTTTCAGGTTCTTGGTCCAGAAAAATCAGTGCTTGAGGTGTTCAGAAAGGAAGAGATCATTGTGGGTTGGTATGGCCAGTGAAAACTTTGGGCCTTAGAACTCCATATCTGGAAGGGTGCCTAGTAGTCACTGAATGCACCCTCTTGAACCATTAATCCCTGCTCTAACTTTCTGAACAAAGACTCATCTTGACATTGCTCTAACACCCATAGCTGTGGAACTCCCTACCTCAGAAGGCTGCTCATTCTTTTTGGGTAAAACTTCATGTAGGCGGTGGGACTTGGGCTGGGCCTTGAAGGATAGGTTGGATTTTGAATAGACTGGGTGGAATGGAACAAGGGAGAACCCCTATTGCTTTTCAGCAGGAGAGACAATGGAATATTGGAGAACCAGTTGGGGCCAGGAGGCCTGGTTTAGAGTTTCAATTTAGTTTGAAGCAATGTGACCTTGGACAGGTGACTTAACCTTTCCGAGACTGTGTCCTCATCTCTAAAATCAGGAGAGTTAAGACTTGGCCTTCCTGGATCATAGGGTGGTTTTGTAGATCAGAGAAAATAACACATGTAAAAGTGCTGGGTAAGTAATAAAGAGTTATCCAAATAGAAGCTGTTATTTTAGTCAGGGGGAACTCTTACTGTATAAAGACCCTATAAAAAGAACCTTGGTAAGTGAGTGATTAGACTGTAGCCTTGCTAACACGCTGTAGATGTCTGAGGCTGCTTCAGGACCTAGAGGTCGAGGGGCCTTCCTCGGGCCTACCCAGGTAGGGAAGGAGCCCAGATGAACTCTGAGCATTTCTTGGGACCGTGAATAGGGAGCTTCGGCGAGAACAAGGCCAGCCCACAACAAAGCTGAACTCGGGGGCCCCCTTTCACAGACACATAAATATTTAATAATCATCTGTCTACAACCAATCTAGGAGGAAAAAAAATCTTTAAATAGACTACTAGAAAGGCCAAAACCTGAATTTTAATTGTACCCTGAATTACTCCCATTAGTCAGTGGCTATGACTTTCTTAATGTGGGGTAAATTGTTTTATTTTTTTTTAAGAAGGGTATGTAAATTATTAGCAGTCCTTAAAACATAATGCTGTCCCTACTAAAAAATAAACTAAGGTTTCTTTAAAAAGAAAACTAAATAAAAAGATGCGCCATTTTCAGAGCATGAACTCCAATGGCAAAGACAGTGCAAACAATAGATTTCATTTTAAAAGAGATTTGTGGTACGTCTTGGTGAGCGGTCCTCCCTAGTTCTACTGATTGGCATGTGCTAGTATGAGAATGTTGATAAGATATTCTCATTCTCTCTGTGTAACAGGGCATCCTGAAAGTCTTAGTTCAGTTTTAAGCTATTAAATATATATATATGTGTATATGCACATACATATACGTACACATATACAAAGCATACACATGTATATATGTATGGGTATATATATAAATATATGTATACATTTACCTTCATATACATATAAGCACATACCTATGTATACATAAATACAATACACGTATATGAACATGCACGTACCTACCTAACACACATAATATACATTTATACATCCATGCATCCATGCGTGCAGTGTCCCAGAAGTCTCAGTGCACTATAGATGAATGATGTATATCATGTGTAATGATATATTTGATATATACATATATTGCATGTCTATGTATGTGTATGTAATACACATATATGTAATGGCAACACATATCTTTATCATATGTAATTTTTTATCCTACTTTTATGCATTATCTCCAGCAGCTGATATAACCATCCTGTTGGATATATAGCTCGTGTCTCATGCTCCCAGATTTCGACATGAAGTGCTCAGATTGAACCATTTTGTTCTCTGTAAAATAAACCAAGGGCCATTATGCATGATTTTTCATTCACCAACCTCTCTCCTCCAATCCCATCCCCCCCTTCTCTATTGCCTCCTCTCTCTGTTCTCCATCTCTCTCTTCCCTCTCCCTCCTTATTCCAGTATAGCTGCATAGGGAAGAGCAGCATCCTAGAGGAGAGCCATGTTTTCAGTCCAGACATGTCAACTTCAATCTGTGGCAATTTGGTGTGAAATCTGTGGGATGGTGTAGGGTGGCAAGGTCAGCGCCCATCCCCCATAATTGATCTTGCTTATTCATCTGTTTCCCGGGTAGGTTCCTCTCCCCACACTGGCCTTTGTTTGGGTAAATGGTTTGAAGATTTACTGTGGTTCTTCATGCTGGAGAAGCTTGCCCTGCTGCCCGGGCCTCTTGTCTCAGCCAGGCGAGACTTCGCTAGGACAGCACATGACGGCATTCCGGACAGAAAGATCTTTTTCTCCCAAATGGAAATGAAGAGACATCTCCTTGTATAACGATTAAGGCCATTTTCAGACTAATTTACTATGGAATCACTCAGTACAGCCCCTTGTACATGAGTATGAAAAATGTTAATTGGTATTAGAGTCTGAAATCTGAAAGAATTTATAGATGTAAGCAAAAGGGAGTACCAGGAGTCACATTCATCTGAATGATGGGCTGGAGTCTTCATTGACACTTTTCAGATTATTTTAAAAACCCATGATAATGATGAATCTGAATGTGGTAATTTATTCTATTTTGGGTCATTAACCCTTGTGCTGCTTACGGCAGCAAATGACTTCATCTTAAATGATTAGTGTTCTCGAAGGTTTGGGTACTTAAGGGTCTCTTAAGCTCTCATCTGAAAATCAATGTTTAGTAAGTGGCAAGGATGAGGCATTCTCTCTGGTTTGGGAGTTTTATACAGATAGGCCTAGGACAGCCACCTCCCCTTTGGTAATTTGTGAGTTTTATAGATGTATCTTCATAAAATCCTAAAAATAGAGAGTGTTTCATCCCTTCCACTTTCTTCAAATTGATATGGAATAGTGAGGGGTCTGGGGGTGGGCCTAGGCAGAGCAATGAAACTCCTTTTGCCAAAGCAAAAGAAACTTGCGCTGGGGAGCCCATTCAGAAAAGAGCCCACCATGGACTTTATTAAAAAGGATTCTTTTAAAATGGGGATAAGGACTGTAGTTTGAGGAAGAAAAAGAAAAGAAAAGAAAAGAAAGAGCCTTCATCTACTAATCCTGCCCACAGACAGAATAAAATAGTTTGAAACCATTGTTTTGATTTCCATTGACTGAAGGCTGGAGGGGCTTTATTGGGTAAGCTGTTCAATCTGTGGCAATTGAAACACATTTTTTTTTTGGCCTAGTGAACCCTTTCTCTAGCTGACCTTGAAACTGCATTATCTCATCTTTTGGAAGAAAATTCCAATTGCATCAGATTCCAAGGCTGAGGCTGCCTTCTGTCTTGGGGTGTTGGATAAATAAAGGTCATTGTCAGGCACCTCTGACCTAAAAGAATGAGTGTGTAGGCTCCTGGTGAGTGAAGAGTATGGATGTCAATACCAACTGGCCTCATCCAAAGAGGCTTGAGTCGGCCTCACTGAGTGTGGCGCCTGGTCTGGGGTGCGGGGGGAATCTTAGAGATTTCCTATCATCTTACAAAGCTGTACCTGCCATGCCCTCTCTACCATTGCTTTCTAGCTTTCTCATGGTACCAGCATGTGCGGGACACTGGGGTTTCCAGCATTCTCTGGCCCCTTCCTGTTTAGAAACAACTGAACTAACAGGCCTGTGTGAGAACCTGTTGTCAACACTTACTGTGCGCAGAAAGCACCTATTGATGAGAGTGGTGCAATTGACTCCACAGATCTCATCGTCTATCCCATCCAATCCCTGAATACCTGCCACTGGTTTTAATTACATTAAAGCGGATTCCTACCCTCCATCAAACACACACACACACACACACACACACACACACACACACCCCCCAAAAAACACAAGAGGAAATGTTTTCTCTTACTAAAAAAAAGATTCCTTTTCCTAAAAAAAAGTCTAAATTCTGAGCATTCTCCCCAACTCTGTGTGTATGTGTGTTGTGTGTGTTTGTGTGTTTGTAACTATCCCTCAGCTCCCATTGGTCAAATGGTCTGGATCAAAGGGGACACTTTATTTTCAAGTAAAGAAAAGATGAGTGGACCTGAATTTGATGACATCTCCAATGCTGGCTAGTTGTGATCAGTTGGCCAGAATTTAGCTGATTTGGTGTGATTGGAATGCCCCTATGCCCAGCCTGGCTTAGGGACCGTTAGTGCTTGAACTGGGTCAGTGACCATTAACACCCAGTCTGAGTCTGGGACCTTGAACAGCCTGTCTGTACTGGATTCAGTGGCAATCAGGCCTCGCAGAATGATTGGCAAAACTAACACCATCCCAAGCATGAGAGCAGCTTACTGTTAACTTCTTGGTGGTCTGAGGCCCCGGTCAGCTTTTCCATTTGTCTCTCTGTGGTCGTTCTGGCCAGACTGCCCGCCTTTGGATGCTTTTCCTTTTAGCTTCTCCCCGAACAGGCTCAGTAAATATTCCAGTCTGAATATTCAACTGCGGAGTCATCAGTTCTGACAGACGGCTGCCTCTTCGCCTCCCCCCCCCACCTTCAGCCCCCCTTCCTCACTTCATCTTTCCCCTGTCATAATGCACCCTTTGGCAGAATTTTTCCGAGAGCTAAATGTGAGTCTCAAAGAGACGCCGTCAAGGTATTTTTCATAATTTTCAAAAGTAATTTCCTCAAACCCCCCTCCCCCCTTGCTCTACCCTCCACTCTTCGTTATAATTATGTCTTAGCAGTAGACGACCAAAATCAGCTACTCAGCCTATTCCCCTCCTCCACGGCCTCTGGCTGTTTGTGACTTTTACTGTAGGGCTAACCTGAATGAGTCGGGTCCACTTGAGAGAAGTGGGCAAGGGGGAGACCCTCATTGCTTTTGATTTTGTAGGAATCCCATAGAAAAAAAATATTCTTTTAGTCTTCTGTCAGTGAGTATTAGAATTTAGAGACTTTAGAATGTGTCTATTCTAACTCCCTCATTTTACAAATGAGAAACTGAGGCATGGAGACAAGATGTGACTTTCCAGAAGTTATACAGCAATTACTTAGCAGAGCTAGCATTCAAATTCAGATCTTCTGGCTCTTAAATCCAAGACTCTTTCCACCATTCCATGATGACCCCAAGAGGTTCCCCCTTTGGAGCTTGAGATGGGATAGAGCTAAGCAGAAGAATGTACAGTTTTTTGTTTTTTGTTTTTTTAAGGAGCAGGCATTTATTTCCTTCTATTTCCCCTGTGAAAGTGAAAAATGACTCTACGTATCCACTTTCACCTTGCGCACGCTCTCTCTCTCTCTCTCTCTCTCTCTCTCTCTCTCCCTCTCCCCTTTTTCTTCCTTCTTCTTTCTCCCCCTCCTTCCCTTCCTCCCTCCCTCCCTTCCTTCACTCCCTTTCATCTTCTTTTTCCAGAAAGAAAAAAAAATCAAAAAATTAGAAACAGAGTTAGAAGGAGAATGAAGGCTGGCCAGTCTGGGTCCCTTCCCAAAATGGAATTTTTCAGTAAGATCTCAGCAATGGGGAGGGAGAGGGTGGAGCAGGACAGCATGGCAGAGGGATGTTCCAGGGTGAGAAGGCCAGAGGATAGCTGGGGTTGGGGGTAACTAAGGGATAAAGAGTGCCAACTCCAATTTATTATCCCTTCCTTATTAGAGCCCTCCCTGTGTCTAGATTAAAAGTCTCTCCCACTTATTTTTAAAAATAATTTTAATAGCTTTTGTTTTTACATCACCTACATCTCCCAATGTATCTTTCTCCCTCCTCCTCCCCATCCCACAAAGCCATCCATTATAACTAAGAATTTTTAAAAAGATTGGAAAATAACTTAGTAAAAACTAAGCAATGTATCAAAAAAACCTGACATCATATACAGCATTCAACATCCATAGTCCCCCACTTCTACAAAGATGGCAGAATAAGGGGAAATACCTTCTCCTTTCTTCTTAGGGACCAAACTTGTTTATTGTAATGTCTCATTGTAATATTGGTGGTTCCCTTCTATTTACAAGAAATTCTGAACCCAGAGGATTCCAAGGCAAAACTGCCCCAGAAACAGAGCCAGAGAAAGGGTCTGGCCACCTTATCTGCCATCATAGTGGATGTAAAGTAGACAAGCAGAAGACTGTCTTCCCACTATAGGGGCCAACCCTGGAGCTTCTAAGGGGTTTGTAGGTGTGAAGAATGGTAGGACTACTTGACATCCTTCATACATAGTCGGTATCCTAGTATATAGTAGGCATTTAGTAAATGCTAATTTGGTTTGATTTGACTGGATTTTGTCCATCCAGATGGATTTAGTTATTTTGTCTAGCTCAATAAAGTTTTTCCCGTGATAGTTCAATTGAAATAGCATTAAATCTCTAAATCAGTTTGGATGGCATCATCGTTTTTATTATATTAACATGACCTACCCATGAACATTAAATATCCCTCCAGTTATTTCAGTTCTTTATTTCTTTATGAAACATTTTATAATTGTATCTATACATATCTTCAGTATACCTTGGTAGATTGACTCCCAGATCCTTTATACATTCTATAGTTATTTTTAATAGTATTTTCATTTCCATTATTTCTTTCTGGATTTTATTTTTATTACCATATAGAAATTCTCTTGATTTTGCAGTTTTATTTTGTATTCTTCTACTTCCTTGAAGCTATTAGTTGCTTCATTTTTTTTGTTCATTCTCCAGGATTTCCTAGGTAAATACTTCTGTCATTAGTGAATAGAACTAGGTTTGACTCTAATTTACCTGACTCTATTCCTTTAATTTTTTTTATCTTCTTATTGCTAGCATTTATAGAACTATGTCAAATATCAGTGTGGAAAGAGGGCATCTTTGCTTTGCTCCTGAACATATTTGGAAAGCTTCTAGTACTTTCTCATTTTTCCTTGTTGTTATTTAGCCATACTAGCTCTTTCCTTGATGAAACTTGTGAAGTAAAGTTCAAGATGGAGATTCCCAGGCAATATGGTATAGAAAGAACACTTGATTTTGAGTTAGACTCCCTGTGTCAACTACTGTCAAATACCTTGAGAAAGTCAGATAATCTCTCTTAGTCTCAGCTTTCTCAACTGTGAAATAACTGGGTTATATTAGACAATCTCTCTAAGGTGTCCTCCATCTCTGGTGACCTATGATCATGCTCTTGACTCCATTTGGTTGGGATCAATCCATTTATAAGCACTTATTAAGTTCTATGCCCAAGTACTCTCCTAGGTGTTAGGAATATAAAACCAAAATGAAACAATCTCTGCCCTCAAGGAGTTTACATTCTTCAAGAGGAGAGAACAGCTGCTTAGCATGGTGCCTGGTACATAATGGGTACTTAATAAATGTTTATTAATTGATTGAGGCACATAAGTATATAATTAAATATTTATGAGTAATTAACATACAAATATATACAAAACAAATTCAAGGTAATTTAGGGGGACAGCTCTCCGTCTGGGTGGATTGCAGGAGGTGGCTTTTGACTTGAGTTTTGAAGAAAAACTAGGGTTTCTTAAAGGCAAAGGTAAGTAAAAAGTCTATCAGGCACTGGCAACAACCTGGAAACCAGAGAAAGGCACAGATATGAGAAATGCGATTTTGTAGGGGCAGCTAGATGGTGAAGTGGATAGAGCACTGGCCCTGGAGTCAGGAGAACCTGAGTTCAAATCCAGCCTCAGACACATAATACTCACTAGCTGTGTCTGGACAAGTCACTTAACCCCAATTGCCTCACAAAAAAAGAAAGAAAAAAAGAAAAAAGAAATGCAATTTTATGTGTGTGTGAGGAAGACTGGATTGAAGAATGTTCATCGAGAAGTAATACATAATAAGCCTGGATAAGTAGGTGGAGATAATAGACTCAGAGCTAAAAAGGACCCTAGAAGGCATCATGGCCAACTGCTTCATTTTACAGATGAAGAAGCTGAGTCTCCTAGGGGTTAGTTATTTGACTCATCTGACATCACACTGTTAGTTAAATGTCTAAAGCAGGAATTCTTACTTTTTTTGTGTCAAGACTCCTTTCACCATCTGGTGAAAGCTATTGTCCCCTTCTCAGAATAAAATGCATAAAATACGTTTTAAATGCATAAAAATAAAATATAGAATTACAAAGGAGAACAATTATATTGAAATAAGCTTATAATTTTTCCATTCAAGTTCATGGATCCCTTGAAATATCTCTACAAGGAGGGATCCATGGACCCTAGGTTAAGAACTTTTGATCTATAGATTATTGATACACCAAATCTCAGAATTCTGAGGCATAGACAAGTTCTTGTATATTTCCTATTATCTAACTCTTTTCTGTTGTTGGTCAATTGTTTTGGTGGTGTTGAACTATTTGTGACCCATTTGGAGTTTTCTTGGCAAAGATACCAGAGTAGGTTGCCATTTCCTTCTGTAACTTATTTTACAGATGAGGAAACTGAGGCAAACAGGGTTAAGTGACTCACCCAGGGTCACACAGCTATGAAGTGTTTGTGTCTGGATTTGAACTCAGGAAGATGAGTCTTCTTGACTCCAAGGCTGTCACTCTATCTACTGTGCTACCTGGCACCTATGGAGAAGAAGAAAAATAAAGTGTTAAGGGAGAATCCATTTTTAATGAATTTGTGAAATGTTATCTTTGGTTTCCTATTTTTATTTCCATTCCTATTTCCTTAAAATCACTTTTCCCAGTTAGATTAAAAAAAAACATGATTGGGGGAAAAAAGTCCTCCCCCTTTTCACCTTTTAAATTATATTTGTAGGTAACTCCTTCATTCCCTTCCCCCAATCCCTCACATCCTCCTACCTAAAAGGAAGCCAGGTTGTCCAGAGAAGGGCAACTTGTGGGCATGCTCAGCAAGGCAAGATGTGCTTGTCAGCTGGGAGGAGAATACTTCATCATTAAGTGGTCCCCTTTCTTAAGGGGAAAGAGCAGCCACACACTGTCTCTTAAGGAATAATTGGACCGTCTTTTCATGCAAGCTGAGGCGTTTGTTTCTGAACATAAGCCCTGAACCCTCAACAGGTCAGGAGAGATAATTTAAAACAAAACAAAACAAAACAAAAAACCAAACCTGTTGTCTGGCTTTGTGTTGAGAATAAAGGAATCACTAATCTACTCAATCTGTCCAAGTCAGATAAAGAAAGTGAGGGATGCCTGTGTTTCAGGAATAGAAGGCACTTGTACAAGCAATTTCTTGGAGGGAGGTGGGGGACAGGGGAGAGGAGAAAAAAAAAACTGGAGGAAAGGCTGTTGGAAACCTTTTAATTAGTACTAATTACCTCAGCAGAAAACGTTGGAGGCTTGAAAGGATTTGTGTCAGCAAGTGAAAGATCAAAGATTGCCAGTCTCGCATTTTAATCTGTTGGGCTATAAAAAAGAGCAAGGGGGTAGTGATGGGACCCAGGAGAATGCCTGCCCAGGTGGTTGAAGCCTTAATCCCTTCTTTACTGCTGGAGCCTGAGGCCTAGTTCCCATTACATAATAAGATGATTTAATTTGGGGGGTACTTAATTTTAACCCTCCTCCACAAGGCCAAAGTACAGTTATCTCCTGAAGTGAAGGAGGGAAGAGGGGGTGGGCAGGCTGGAGATGAATATCCCACGTCCTGCATCACCCTGGTTCTTCCAAATGTTGTCTTTTTTCTCTACCAATAAAATGAAATTCTAAACTAAATGATTATTGTTGCACTTGTTGTCGATATTATTGGAAAGAATCCTCCAAGGACTTGGCGAGTGCTTCTGTCTGCATGGGGCAAGTGAATAGACTTAATGGAGTTCAGTGGTTTGGGTGGAATATAGCTGGGGCCATTGGGTTCCTGTGTATTGGTCCCTTTGACAGTGACTTAAAACCAGGGAACTAGTGTAGAGGAGGAGAGAGAGGGAGAGCAGATGTGTCGCTTTGACTGCCATGCAGCCAAGGGAGGGTCTGAAAACATCTCCAGGGCAAAGTCATTTTAGATTTCTAGCTCTTTTTCCTCTCCTTCCTCCTCTTCAAGGTGAATCAAGTCGATAAATATTTTTATTAAGTGTTTACCATGGGCCGGTCACTATGCTAAGTGCTGAGAATACAAATACTACCAAAAATAAAGACATTACTTGCTCTCAAGAAACTTACATTCTTTCACTCTTTCCGCTGTTCCTCATTCTCCCCTTGTCAAACACTAACACGTATCTTAGTAGGGAAGAGTAGATTCCCTTAATACTGCCTTTAGACCCATCTTCTCTGGGTAGGGGTGGGGCCACATCTTATAACTAGGTGAGAAAGGGCTGGGATTAGCCAGTAGTATAATAACACATTGGCGGGAGTTTGAAAAAGTAGGAAATATGTCAGACTGATTCACTGCCCTTATTCTTAAGAATGAGCAGAGAATCTTAAAAGAAAAAAGGACGTCATGGAGACAACAGCCTAGGATCAGTCTACCTGAAACTAGACCCTAGAATGTTCACCTTGAGCTAATTCTTTCCCATCAGGCAGCGTCTATAGGGTCATCTTGGGTCATTCATTACTATGCTTTCCCCAGCACAGAAAAGGGCAAGCAAAATTTTTTTTGCCCTCTGTATTCCTAGCATATACTCCAGTGTCCTCTGGGAACTGCCAAAGACTTAGCTCAACTTCTCCCAGTCTCTTCCCAACCCCCATCACGTTTGGACCAGAGTTATAGCCCATCTGTTCTCAGATAGGCAGAGTAGTGGTGGTAGGTTGGCAGATTTGGGGTTAGTTAGAAGTAAGATGTCATTGAGGTCTTGAGTTTGACCATCTAGCAGTGCCTCATTTATCTGAGGATATCAATGGAGAATACATTTTCCATATTATTGAATAGTATACACTTAAGTATGGATGTACTATAATATATCCATGTATTATATAACATATGTATAATATACTATATATATATATATATATCTACACAATATATACTGCTATACAATATGACCTCATGAAGTGAATATTCCTCGGATTAGTGTGGCTTCCAGATCATCCATGTGTTGTTCCCATGGGAGATTATTGCTCATGTTTTCCCATAGATCCTCCATGGAATTTTAGAAGCACAAAAGCTTTTTAAAAACATTTCGACCATCTTTGATGGAAATCTTTTAAAAATGCATCTCGCATTTCTGTGCTTGCTTAAACAACATACTGAACATTATTTAACATTTTAAAGTGATAGGAATGAGGGCTGGACTTGTGATTTCATTTATATAGGGAACTCCCAGGTAAGAAAATTCACTCCATGCATGCAGGTCAACACCTTTTCTTCAAATAAGTTCCAGAGGTGAGATTTGAATCCAGATCTCCCTGACTCTGAGGTCAATGCTCTGTCAATGACACCATACTATCCTTCATTTTTTAGAACCCAACTCATCTCTCTTCTTCCTTCTCAGTGGTTCTCCTTTAGACCAAAGTGATCTCTCTTGCCTGTGAATTGCTATAATATTCCATAAAGAATCCTGTCCTACTTTGAGATATCTCTTCTATTGACTTGAATGATTATGTAAATCTTGCATTGTGATTATACTTTTCACACATTTGTGTCTTACTTCCCCAGTTAGATTATTCTTGAGATCAGGCTCACTTTTATAATTCTTTGACCCCTCTATTATATGCGATAGCTACTCAATAAAATTTTGATTTTCTAAAATGTGACTTTCTTGTTGACTGGGAGTCCTCTGCATGAACCGTATAAATTACATTAATTTAATCCTGTTAGAGGCTCTGAGTAAAGGGTCGTTTACTCCTAAGCTAAATGGCCACATCCTTGTATGCTTTGCTAGTTGTCTCTGCTTTTTCATTTTTTTTTCCTGTTCCCTCCTACCCCCTTCATATCAGGCCATCAGCTGTCCCTTTTACCTGTTGTTTTTGTGCTGACTTCTTATGGCTCTTCTGATGTGGGCTGAGAAATCAGATAACCAAGCTTATGAGAACCATGTGTTGATAAAAATAAGTAAGAAGGCCCCATGGACCAGGGTGCATGGGCTTTGTGACAATTGTTTTGTGTAATCAGAGAATATTTTGACTTCCAGATTCACAGTTGTATTTTAGAAAGGTTTTCTAGGATTCTTTGCATCTTCCATTTTGTCTGCCCAGTAAAATTCATTATTTCAATGCTTCAATTTCTGGAAAGTGCCCAGAGAAGGCTACCAGAATGATACAGGGGCTCAAAACCATGCCATCCAAGGATTAGTTAAAGGCACTAGAGAATTTTAAGAGAAGAAAAGAGTGAGTGGAAAACACAATCTATGTTTGAAATACTTGAAGTGTTTTCACATGGAAGGAGGTATTAGAATTGTGCTGTTTGGTCCTGGGGTCAACAGTGGGAACAATGTGGAGACACATACTTGGTTTAGTGTAATGAAAAAAAATGCCTTATTAGAGGCATAAAAGGAATGAGTGGGGCATCTAGGTGGCGCAGTGGATAGAGCACCAGCTCTGAAGTCAAAAGTACCTGAGTTCAAATCCAGCTTCAGACCAAACACTTGACACTTACTAGCTGTGTGACCCTGGGCAAGTCACTTAACCCCAATTGCCTAAAATTAAAAAAAAGAAGAAGAAGAAGAAGAAAAGGAATGAACTACTTTTGAAGCAATGCATTTCTCATCAATAGAGATAATGCTTATAATCTAAATCTCATGTGTTATTATTAATATTAACAATAATAAAAATCAACCATAACATAGCAAAGTCCTTCACATGTATTCTATCATTTAAGCCCCACAACACTCCTATGAGACAGATACTAGAGGTATTGTCAGCCCCATTTTACAGATAAGTAAAGTGAGGCTCAGAAGGTTAAATGATTTTGCCCATTATCATACTACTAGTAAATGTTGGAGACAGAATTTGAACCGAGTTGTTCCTGATTCCCCATTAACATTCTTCTCAATGTACTTAGGTGGCATGTCTGCTAGTCAGGGTTGTTGTAGGAAGGATGTGTGCTTCATTCATGGTTTGGTCTATGTGATCTTCTAGGTGCACTCTGACTTTGAGATTCTGTGATTTAGAGTGTCTATCATTCTCATATTGATGCTTGCCTGGTTGGAGACATCTTGGATTGGCAGGCCTTGTGATAGAGAGCCACAAATCTTGAGTTACATCCCAGCTCTGACCCTTACCTGTGAGACCTTAAGCAAGCAAGTGTCTTCACATCTCTGGGCCTTAGCTTCTTCCACTGTAAAATGAGCTAATTGGATTAAATTAGCTCTGAAGTGAAGGGCTTTGAGATCCCTTCCAGGTCTAAATCTATGATCCTGTGACCTCATGATCATCTTCTTCTAGGCCTCTGATATGCTTCCCCAGTCTCTCCTGCTGTGGTCCTCTGTCACCTTCTTTGTCCCCCATATTCCAACTCTACTCCCTACCCAGACTTCCTTTCTTTCTGCTGATCGAGATGCTTCTGCTCTGACTAGTGAATCCCTAGCCCTGATCGCCATTTCATGAGAGGCCCCAGCAATGCTCACTTCATTCCTGATTTGACTTTCTCTCTGGACTTCTTTCCACCTCCTTACTTGCAGACATGCCCTGCCATGGGTACCTTCCTCTCACCCTTCCAGCTCCCTTTTATCTATTACCTTCCCTCACTGGAATGTAAGCTCCTTGAGTGCAGGGTTTTTACAGCTTGCTTTTATTGTATCTCCAGAACTTAGAAAATTCTCTACGCATAGTAAATGCTTAACAAATGCTCTATCTTTCTATCTATCCCTTTTTCTTTTTAATCCATTTATTTTATCTATTCTAGCTATCCTCTCTCATCTTTCTTTCCTCTCTCTTTTCTTTCTATCCTTTCTGTCTATTCTTTCTTTCCTCTTTTTTCTCTCTATACTTTCTATCTATCCTTTCTTTCTATAATTTCAGTCCTTTCTTTCCTCTCTCTTTTTTCTTCCTATCTTCCTATCTATCTGTCTATCCTTTCTCTTTTCTTGCTATCCATCTATTCTATCTGTTCAAGCTATCTTCTTTTATATTTATCCTCTCTTTTTTCTTTCTTTCCTCTCTCTTTTCTTTCTATCTATTCTTTCTTTCTCTTTCCTCTTTCTTTTTTCTATTTATCCTTTCTCTTCTTTTTATCTATCCTTTCTATCTGTCCTTTCTATCTGTTCTTCCTTCCTTCCTTCCTTCCTTCCTTCCTTCCTTCCTTCCTTCCTTCCTTCCTTCCTTCCTTCCTTCCTTCCTTCCTTCCTTCTTCCTTCCTTCCTCATATCTATCTATCTATATTATCGCCTAGTATAACACCCCCTTCACCTCCCCCCATCACCTCCAGGTATTTCTCTTTCCCACCCACTCAGGTGAGGAGTGTTGTGGAGATGGAGAAACAAGAGTGCGAATCTGTTCCCTGACCTAGTACAGGATTGTTCCCTGCGGGGCAGCTCCCCTCTATTCAGGCCGCTCTGGCTTTCAGTGCAAACAAGCCCCAGTGAGAGCAGAGCCCCAAAGCACTAACAAGAAGGCTGCAGCTCACATTCTGCCTGATGTGTCTGCCTGCTGTCACTTTCTTTTCAAGTGACGTTGGAGACGGGCAAAGTCACACAGCCTGTCAATCTCATCTGCTCCTGTGAAACCAGGAAACTTCCATTACTCTCCTCCCGAAGACTGACAGCCATGCCTTCTCTCCCTGTCATTGTGAGGTGTTTTTCGAGATCACTATTTCAACCAGCCAGATTTAGCTATAAACTTCTGGAGGCTGAGGAAGAGATCAGATCAAGATGGTTGTGAGGGCAATAGGGTAGAAGAACTAATAACAACGTAAAAGATAATCTCCACCTAACCTAATCTCATATATGGAAAAAAAAACACCCCACAAACCATTAATTATAGGAACTTGAGATAGTCCATTAAGTAGAATTTAAGGTAAAGGGCCAAACCCGAATAAGTACATTGGAGACTCTTAGAGATACCTCATTTTGAAAATTGGGCAAGACTTTCAATTTAATACAATAAAAATATGTCAAATTCCATTTATTAAGTGAAGGCAGATGCCAGGTGCTAAGGATGAAAGTATAAAAATGAAACATTTCTTCCCCCTCAAGGATCTTACATTCTTTTGGGAGGATAGAAATTGTATAAAAATTAGTAAATAATGCGCACAGTTATAGAAAGTAAAATCAAGAGAGAAAGCACTGACAAATGAGAGACTAGGAAATACCTGGCATACAGCAGATCTGTGCTTTAGAAGAAACTCTGGATTCTAAGAGACCAAGGTGAGGAGGGAAGGATGACATGATAGAAAGAATAAGAGGAACAAAAAATGTTTTAGAAGAAATAGGAATTCCTTGAATGAACAATATTCCCACGAGAACATTCCCATCCCAAGGGATGGCCCTTACAGAATTTCTGACCCAATATTGCTTTAAACTTTAGCTGTTTCACTCACCCGGACCTTGACTCTGAAGCCAGTTTAGTTGTTTAGCTTTAGAATGAGGGAGAGAAAAATATGACTACTGAACTTTCCATCTTATTCACTTGAAAATATTGGATTAAGGTGTAGATATGGTCTGTCAAAGAAAGGCTGACAGAGGTGAGAGGCTTGGACACAGCAGAAAGAACATTGACCTGGCAGCCGAGAGCAGGGCTCTGGACTCAGTTAAGTTTCTAGACTCTGCTGCTATTTCAAGTTATTGCCCTTTCTGGACTTAAGTTTCTTCACCTATAAAATGGGGATAATAGTGTGCTACCCATCTCCCCATGCTGTCAGGAAGATCGAATTAGGTTTCATTAATTCATACATACACACACACACACACACACACACACACATACACATACACATATACACACAATACGAATTATAAAAATACATGTAAATATACATACAGGTAAATATACACATACGTACATGTAAGGATATATGTGTAATATACCACACATGTGCATACAAAGATATGCTTATATAATCATATATTTCATATAATTCTGATTTTTATATATTTACATGTGTGTACATATACATATGCATATGTGTATATGCACATACTCGCACACATATGTAAATATATAAAATCAGAGTTATATACACAAGATATATGATTATATAAGCATCTCTTTATATGTGTATGGTATGGTATATTACACACATATATTCTTATAGGCATATCATAAAAGAACTATATACATGTACATACATAATACATATGTCTATAATATGCATGTGTATACATATGCATATACACACATATACTTATAAACATGCATATATACAAATACATACATGTATATATGTATGTAGATACCTATGCACATGCACGTATACATACACACACTTGGCAATATACACACACAGATGATGTGATAGGAGGATGTGAAATTCCCCATGTGGGTCTCTTTAGACATCATGTCAGAGCTCCTAATGAGTTTGACATCTGTAAACACCTCTTGACATAGTATAAATAGCGCTAAAGGAGGGTTGCCCTCAAACAGCTGCCCAGTAATATCAAAGACAAAATTAAAATATTCCTTCTGCCAACACAGGGGGTAGGGAGTGGATCCATGATTTCATTGGTATAGGGCACTCCCTCAGAAGAGGAAACTCTACCAATACAGCTTTGTGATTTTTAGTCTTAGAGAGTAGACTGGGGTGCTGAGAGGTTGAGTGATTTTCTCAGGATCACACAGCCTGTACATGTCAGAGATGGATCTTGAACCTAGATGTTATACACACCATGTCCCAAAAAGCTTAATGTACTTTTAAGCTATCAAAACTTAAAGCTACTAAAACTTAAAATTTTACAAAGACTTTTGGGGATACCTTATAATTTTGATGGGTATGTGCTTTCTCTCCTTTGTCATTGCTTCATAGGACACTCTTCTAAACATTTTGTTCCCTTTGAATTTTGCATTTAAATATATGTTGGAGATATGAAGATTTTCTAAGACTGCTAAAAAAAAAAAACTAATGGGAATTTTGTTTAGAACTTTATAGTTCCTCATTTCGAGTCCTCTCTTCCAACAGCACCTTATGGGTGTTTGGTCCCTAGATGAGACTCAAAGGTGGGCTGGCTGTGGTGTGGATACAGTTTTGAAACAGCTGGTCAGCACTTTTGATAGTACTCTAGTTGCATCCTAGGCCACATTCTTAGACACTGTGTGGCAGAGAAATAAAAGACAAGGTTTTTGTCCTGAGTGGTCTTATAAGTTTAGTTGGGGAGACACTTATAACCATGAACCAATGAGAAAACAATAAGAGATGATATCTCATCAAGTCTATTTAGTAAGGATTTTCTGAGTGCCTACTATGTTCAGTATTGTAGTAGGTATTTACAGACATTTCCAAGGTGAAGAGCACTTAGGATCATAGGATAATTGGTTTAGAGCCTCAAAGAACCTCATAGGTCAACCCTTTCATTCTATAGACGAGTAGACTGAGGCTAAGAGAGATGCAATGACTTGCCCCAGATCACACAGGCAGCAAGAGACAGAGATTTGAACCCATGTCTTCTGGCTCTGATTTGAGTGTTCTTTTCCCTGTATTTTACCAGTAACCTCAGTTTCCTTTTATTTAAAATGAGAGAGTAGGGGATCTGTAATTGATTCCAAGATGTGCTCCCTGTCATGCTCTTCTGGGCAATAGACACATGTAACACAGACTGCATTAGATCCTAAAAGAAAGGCGCACTGCTCTAGATGCTTTCATAGGACATAGAGCTCACTTTTGGCTGCAACAATCAGAGTAGAGAACAGAGAGAAGATGCCATGTAAGTGGGTGCTTGAAAATTTATTAATATTCAGGTAAAGATGACCAGGAAGGTTTTTTCTTTGCATGGAACAACGTAAGCAGTGGCACCAAAAGTAACCTAGTATAGAACACTTTTAAGGGACAGTGAATAGTTTGTTTTTTCTGAAGCACATTTTCCAAAGAATGTGTATGAAGAAGAAAAAAGTAGGGCATTTAGATGTGTGCTAGAGTGTGGAATGTCTTGAATGCCAAGTTAAGAAATGTATAATGTATTCAGTGGGCCCATCAGGTGACCAAATGGATGATGCTGTGGGAGGTCAATGAGGATCAGATTGTGTAGTAAAAGAAGGCTTCATGGAAGAGGTGAAATTTGGCTTGAACTTGTAGAATGAATAGGATTTCTAGAGATGGAAAGGAAAGGATAGGCCAAGGAAAGGGAACAAAAGACCAGGTGGGTCATAGGCCTAAACTGGACACTTGGATGCAGAGCTAGAATTAAAATTTGGTGGCTGGATTTGGGGGGCTAGAAAACAGATCTGGGTCAAGGCTGTTCAGAAAGTTAGCTTTGTCAAAATCTTCAGTCACATTCTTACTTATAGGCAACCCCTGGTGATCCCAAGTCATTAATCGAACTGGAGGGCCGTCCTGACCCCAGCTCCCTCTCTTTGAAGTGTGCTGTCCTCTGTAGCATGAGGAAATAATTTGCTGCCTGATTCAATGAGCCATCCGTAGAGGCAGCAGACCTAATGACATGTGAGAATATTAACCTCCTACCACGAAAAGCTGTGAATCTTGAGCGGCAGTCTATAATTCACCCTGTACTCCTGAGCCATACCTCTCTGGCTTCCTCTCTCACTCACTTTCTCACCTACAGAGAGAGAGAAACAGAGAGAGAGAGAGAGAAACAGAGAGAGAGAAACAGAGAGAGAGAGAGAAAGAGAGAGAGAGAGGGAGGGAGGGAGAGAAGGAGAGAGAGAGAGAGAGAGAGAGAGAGAGAGAGAGAGATGCTCATAAAACTTTATTTTCTCCAATACCTCCAGCCTTCCTGAACTGTTTAATAATGAGTTACTTTTGTCCTTATTGAAAATTCACACCCAAGGGGTGAAAAATGGAAAGGGGAAGGGAAATTGCCATCTTTTATGTAATCATTTCTGTTGAAATAGGGAATAGACTCTGGGAGCAACACCCAGAAGTTGGTTATTTGAATACTTGGCCAACCAGGGCTCTTTTGCAGTTGCATATTTATCCAAGGAAAAAAGGGAATTTGGAACACAGCGAACTAGAGGTGGAAAGGTCTTTAGAGACCATCTGGGCCATCCTTTTCATTCTATAGGTAACTGAGGCTGAGAAAGATCTTGCCCAAGGTCACATAACTTATTTTCTTATAGAATTAGGTTTAGGCCTATTCCCCTTTTCTTCTATGTAAAATAGCTGCTACTGGAAAAAAAAACACATGAGAATATGTTACACAAAGGAGATCTTGTTGACTTGATTGGAGTCAAGTGATGTGGCATTGAGATCATAGCTGCCAAGTGGGTTTAAGTGACCAAGAAATCAGGGAGAGAAGAAAAATGTGGAGGTGTATCTGACATGGCAGGTCTAGAAAGAGAAGGGTCTCTTGAATTGTACTGACTAGGGGATTTGGAAGGTCACTATATTGCGGGCCTTCACTGGATTATTTTGGGATTATTATGGGGTACTATAGCTGTTCATAATAATTTTCAGCAATATCAACACTATATTCCCCTTTTGACCCTTGCCTTGAGGGATACAAGCATTACCCAGAGGCAAACCATGCTTGATCTCTTCTAATTTGGGTACATTTGCTCAACCATGAATGATAACCTAGCCTGGAGCTGTTCATTAGCCAGCCATCTTGACCTCTCCAAGGTGCTAGCTTCTCCTCCATCCCACCTTCATTCTTTTTAATATTAAGTTTATTAAAACTATTCACATTGAACTTTCTTCTGGCCAGGGCTTTGCAGGGCCCATTCATTATGACTCCTTATCTTGGCAGGCAATCTGAATGGTAAGTCTGCTGGGCCATTATGCACATATGAAGTCCATCACTTCTCCACCAATGGCTAATTCATCAAACATTTATCTTTTGCCCTCTGAGCAGCATGTCAATTTGCTTGTCACTCCCTAGCTTGGGTTGTTGTGAAAGATGAAAAGGAAGGAAAAAAATAATAAATGCCCCATGCCTCCATTCCCTCCTCCTTCTTCATCCTGTTGTCAAAATCATTAGCTTTCCTTATGCTGGCCTGTGCTTTTTCTTTTCTTGATAAAAAGTGGGGGTTGGGAGCTACAGTCCCATCTGAGTTTTAGCTAAATGACAGGATGATTTGGGATCTGGTTAAAATTTGATTCAGTCCAGCAATGCCTTCTGATGAAATATTTCCACATTCTCCCCTGATTCTAGAATGTTAGCTAAAAGGGGCCATAGAAATCAGCTCCTTCAAGCCCCTCGTTTTAAAGATGAAGGAAGTGGGGACCCGAGGGGAGAAGCACTTTGACCACGATGGCACTTGGACCAAGATGGCTCTGCTGGTTAGCGGCAGTGGTAGGATCACAAGTCAGTTCTCCTATCTCCTTGCCAAGATGATCCAATTTCTTAGCACTAGTAAACAATGTAAACTAAATACAAGTTTCTCCTCGGGTTCTATGTTCTTGCTTCATACCACTTAATTGCTTGAAAATGAAATATGAAGGTTTTTGTAAAAAGAAATCAATCAAGACAGCATTAGACCACACTATGTTTCCATTTCAGCAAGGTAGGATTCAGACAGGACACAGGGTTATGGAAGAGAGAGCAGGAATAAACAAAATTGTGGATCTTGAAGTTTGGGTAGCAGAGATTCAGGGTTGGTTTTGAGAGGATAAAATGGTCCAAGAGCATCTTTGGCATTGACCCCATCTCTAAGGTGTTTTGCTGTGGGAGATGTAAAGCTGCTTTGTAGTGTGAGGCAGAGAGTTTGTTTTCGTCTTCTTTGGTTGACTGGGATCTTGAGGAACCAGCTGGCCGGCACTGTCTATTGGCTTCCTTGGCCCCAGCTTCCCTTCCCAGGTGGCTCCTGGTCTCTCCTACGAGGGCTAGCCCTGGGGCGAAGGCTTGATCAGCTCGTCTCTAGACTGGCAGGGCTGTGAGGCCTGGCCACATAAATAGTTCCTCTTCTTGTAGGGCTGTGTTGAATAGTTGCTGCCTGGTGAGTTTTTAAAAAATCCCCTTTGTGTGGAATGATGAAAGGTCGCTGCAGATGAGAGACTGTTTTCTTTCAGGTAAATAGTTCACATGGTGAAAAGTAGTGTTTTGTCCAAATGTGTGTTTGCTCAATGACTGTTAGAACTTTAACCTATCCTGCCCCTGGATTCCAAGCCAATGATGCTCATACATGCTACATCATTGGCATGCTGTATAGACAACCTTTACATCTCCCTTGGGGGAAAACAACCTTTACATATAGAAAATCTTTACATCTCCCTGGGAGTGGGGGGTGGAACTCCATTTTGAGTCCTTTCCCAACCAGCTGAATCTTTAGATTATTAAAAACAACAATAATAACAACAAGATTCTGGGTAATCATAAACTCTACCCATCCATCCATCCATGCATATGTATGTATTAAAATGTTATGAATCAAAATAATTCAGAAACCTATGCAAAGCTGAGGTAGAGGATTCTGTCACCTGTTTTTTCACCTGACATGGTCACCTGACCATATTCATCTGAGCGTCTTCTCTTATGTCTGGCTCTGAAGGTGTAGGGAACATAAGGTGGTAGTAAGATCACATATGTAAAAGGTAAACTTTGAAGAACTGTAGAAAAGAGAATGAACATGAAATGCCTATAACTGCTACAATTTTCATTCAGTAAAATGTAACCTTCTTGAGGATAGGGATTACTTTATCTTTTATTTCTGTTCCCTAGTGGGATAAGAAGGAGTGAGGATTGAGTAACTGCTCATTGATTTGAATTGCATTGAATATATTTGACATGGCTGACAGTACTAACAATGAGAGAAAGGGATCTGGTTATCAGTTCGATAATTCAATTCTGAAAACCTTCATTAAACACCTACTCTGTGCAAGGCACTCTGCTAGATGTTAGGGATTGAGACGAATAAAAAACCCTAGAGACAGAGTTTCTGGGTAATTAATAATTTATTAATTGGGCTAGCTGATAATCAATAAATTGATGGTCAGTGGTTTCTCTTGGTAACCAAAGACAAAACCATGGGGATCCCTGAATGCTCAGATACCTTTGGAAAAGGAGGTGCTGCTGAAAATCAACTCTGATGGGTGAACAATTTGTAAGGGGGTGGACATATTAGTGAGGAGGTGGGCTAAAAGTCATTAGCTCTTCCCACTGAGAACATTGCTTGATCATGAGACTCAGCCATCTCCAGAAATCTGGACAAAGGAATCCATCTCTACCCAGACAACTTTGGTTGTTTTTCTCTTTCATGAACTGGGTTACCCTAAACTCCAATGGAGGGGTGCAAAGGGCATAGACTTAATGCTTTAGGGCTGGGAAGCACCTAGATTAGATTCTGTTTACACTATAAACAAAAGTGAGGTCCCCTAGTTGAGGGGGGTCTGCCCAAGACTGAGGAGCATGTACCCCCGGGATTAGGCCAATCTTATCTATCAGCCCTGTTCTTCAGAGACTGACAGAATGACCTAGATGGGCTGGTCCCTGAATGAGGAAATAAAGGAAAAAACCTAAATCCTAATTTCATAATGGTTATTAAGATAATGGAAAAATAATAATTTCTCTCAGGATGCAAAGATGACCATGCAATAGTTTCTGCCCTCAAGGAACTTACATTCTACCAGAAATCAATTGTCCTAAATGTGAGCGTGGTGTACGTTACTTGTATTCATGTAGTTGTTCCCATGGGCAATGGCCTTCCTTCCCAGTTGTCTTTTACCAGCTCTTCAGCAATCCCACTACTCTGGATTCCTTACAGCATTTACAATCTATACCATACAAACACTGACCTGTGCCCGTTGCTGCTTCATGTATTTTAATTTACCTTCCCATTTAGATTATAGAGTCATTGAGGGAAGATCTATGTTTATGTCTCTTCAGCAGGCCAGGGCCTGTACTTGGCACTGAGGAAATACTATCAATTGATTGCTTTGAGAATTGGTATGGTTGGAATGGACATGAATTGTCTCCCTTGCCTGGAATGTTCTCTTTTCCCACCTGCTTTCAGAATCCTTGAATCAAGGCTTAGCTTGGGTGCTACCTCCAATGGGAAACCTCTCCTTTGCCCCAGTTCTTAAAATTACCTTGTATTTACTCATTTGCATACATGTTTTATGCTTCCGTAGTTTATTCATTCCTTGAGAATACAGATTTTTTCATTTTGGCCTTCTATCTTATAGCACCTAGAACAATTCTCTGTACATAGGTGTTTGAGAAATGTGTTTTGGATTGCATGAAATCCAATGACAGCAAGCAGAAGCTTAATGTATGACTTTTATTTGGGCATAGTGGTGGTGCTGTATAGCTTCTTAATTAGGATTAAAGTTCCTACAGGTCAAGGATCATCTTTTCTGCTTATGTTGCCTGTAGTACATTGTGATAAGCACACAAGAGGCATAAGGGAAAGACCTCCAAGTGGACCAGTTCATGTTGGTAAATTCCCACCACCAACACACAAATATGGAGAGACTTAATACTCAATACTGGTCAAATGTTGGTCTCTTTATACCTGAATTATATTGACTGAGTCAGAGAAGTACCTTGGGAGAGCACAAAAACAAATAGAAAACACAACCCTACCTTCTGCTGATGTCGCTCCCCTGCTCATGAAACTCTAGGGGCTTCCAATTACTGCTAGGATCAAATACAAATGCCCCTGTTTGGCATTTAAAGCCCTTCACAGTCTGGCTGCATTCTACTTTTCCTATCTATCTATCTACACACACATATATACATAAATACAGAATACCCATATATATACATATAAACACACACACATGTATTAAATCTGCCCTTTCCACATTCTATGCTCCAACCAAGCTGGGCTTGTTGCTGTCTCTCATATATGACCTTCTACTTCTTATTTCTGTGTCTTTGTACAGGCTGTCCCCTTCCTTGGAATGAACTCCTTCCTTTTCTCTGCCTTTTAAAATCCCTAGCTTCCTTCAGATCTCAGCCCAAATTACCTCCTACACAAGGTCTTTCCTGATGTCTTCAGATGCTGGTTTCCCTTTCTCCCAAAATCACCTTGTATTTGCTTTGTATATATTTGCATATTTACCTGTTATTTCCCTTGATTGATTTAAGCTCTTTAGGGTAGGTACTGTTTCATTTCTGTCTTTGTATCCAAGAACTGCCTAGCACACAGTTGGTGCTTAATATATGCTTATTGATAGATTTCTTGATTGAATATTTTGATGGAAAAGGAAAAGGCCAGGGAAAAAGTATTTATTTAGTGCCTACTATGTGCTGGTCATTGTGCTAAGTGTTTTATATTTGAATTACTATCTCATTTGATAGTACTATTACACACTGGCCTGGCCATCTGTGGCTATCACTTATACTATATGGTTGGCAAACCTTCTTCATGCCACTTGTTGATCACAATTCAATTCAATAAAGAAGGACAAGTCATTGTCGAGAATATCCTGAAGCTTACTTTGACCGCCACATGTCTTTCCGTTGCCCTTTGTGTCACTTGAAATTTTGATTCTTCTGAGATTGTGATATTATATGATTTGCAAATGTACAGTGTTATCAAGAGAATGTTGTTGGTTGAAAGAGAGTTTTGCAGTAGCACACACCTTAGGGTAATTTAAAACATTATAGAATTTCCAATATATGATCTAGTTTGACCTCTTCTTATACAGTTCGGGCCTGGCTCTTTATCTAAGCAAAGGACTTGCTGAAGATCCATATCACAGTTAAGAAACAATGATAGTGGATCAACACGGAAGATTTCAGGCCCCAATTCTGCTTCAGGCTCTGTGATTCACTAGCTATATGTGATCTTCAGACACACTAGTGCTGTAGGCCTCAGTTCCTCATCCATAAAATCAAGAGGTTGGACTAGATGGTTACCCCTAAGACCTCTCCTTTGAAATCTAAGATTTTGTCATTCTTTGAGCATGGCGGTGATGCTAGATAGATAGGGCTGGCCTTGGACTTAACCTCTCAGTGTTTCCTGGAAGTCACATCAGTGGAGAGAATTCCCCACTAATGAAAGCATAAGT
This sequence comes from Vombatus ursinus, assembly GCF_900497805.2. NCBI lineage: Eukaryota > Metazoa > Chordata > Mammalia > Diprotodontia > Vombatidae > Vombatus > Vombatus ursinus. The sequence continues at coordinate 6,878,096 of NW_020940527.1, forward strand.
CTGGACCAAGAGGGAAAAAAAAGAATATGCATGTAGATCTGATATGTAGTCTATATAGGCTGGAAGATTTTGTGATAATCTAGGGTTCCCATTTTACACAGGCAATTTCTGATCATTGGGAATGCACTCTTAGAATACATTAAATAAGCCTTTGTTACAGTGGAGACTCAAGGCGATGTCAAGGAACAGTGTTTGATGTGGGCCAGTGGTTTAGCAGGAACTCTCAGCCATAGCCCCTTTTGGAGAGTAAGTGTAAAGGAACCCTGAAATGGGGTGGAGGCACCTGTGTTGTCTTGGAGAATTTCTAGAGGCATCTTTCTGTAAGTTGGTCCTTACAAGAGGACACATCATATCTACATGAGCAACATGTGGGAGAGGACATTTCCAGATTCTGTAATTTTCAGAGGTCTCGCTAGGGCCACTCTGTTTCCTCCCTAACTAAAACCTGGCCACTGTCCTCAGAGAGCCTTCCCTATGCAAGGTACTGTGCTAGGTGGATGCAGAGGGCTACAAAGAGGTATCAGACAAGGTCCTTGCCCTCAGGAAACTCATCCTCTTACAGGGTAATATAACAATAGATGAAATAGCTTTAGAGAGTAATATGGACAGCTGGGTGGTGCAGTAAATAGGATGCTAAGCCTGGAGTCCTGGAAGACTTATCTTTGTGAGTCCAAATTTGATTTCAGATCCTTACTAGCTTTGTGACCTGGAACAAGTCACTTAATCCTGTTTGCCTCAGTTTCCTCATCTGTAAAATGAGCTGGAAAAGCTAGCTTCCTCAGTACCTTTGTCAAGAAAATGAGGTCAAGAAGAGTTGGACACGACTGAAAAATGATTAAACAACAATGAAAGTTAGGGAAGCACCTTGCCCTTGACTAAAATGGGTTGGTTCCCAGTTCTGGAACTTGTTTACTAACTGTGTGACCTTGAGAAAGTTACCTGAGTCTTAGTTTCCTCATTCATACTATGAGTGTGTTGGAAGAGTTGGCCTTTGAGATCCCTCCTAACTTCTAATTACAATCCCCAGATCCCCAGTCTCTGCCCTTAGGGGTTAGTCTCTTAGGGACCACAGGATCTTAGGTATGAAGGCTAGAAAGAAACTAAAAGATCTTACAGAAGAGGAAACTGAGGCTTGAGGAGAGGGAAATGTCTTAAAGTTTTATGAGCAGCAAAAGGCAGAGATGGAATTTGAACCCAGGTCCCTTGACTCCAAATCTGCCCCCCTTTTTCCTGTACTCCTAATAAGTAGCATCAAGACCAACCTATTAGTCAAGGAGTTGACCAATAAATATGTATTGAATAACTACTATGTGCAAGGTGCCAGTCTCAGGAAAAGAATGAGAGTATCTAGAGAGCTTGCTGAAGAGTTTGCCAGCTATGTATAGTAGTACCCCAGAGGTTAGAAGACCTCAAATTCTGGCCCTCCTTTATCACTTCCTAGTCAAGTGGTCTTGGCCAATCATTTCATGTTTCTGACCTACAGGAATTTCATCTGTGAAGTGGGAAGTACAATGACCTCACCAGCTGTTTGGCAACCTGGTCATAGTGGAATGAGCACAGGACTCAGAGTCAGAAGATGGGGGCCATAATCAGGTCTTCTGCTTACTAAGGGGCAGCATAGGAGATAGAATGTTGGGCCTGGGGTCAGGAAGAGCTGAGTTCAAAGCTAGCCTCAGATACTTCCTAGCTGGGTGAACCTGGGCAAATCACTTAACCTCTGTCTGCCTCAGTTTCCTCAACTGTAAGATGGGGTAACAATAGCATCTATCTCCTAGGGTTGTTGTGAAGATAAATGAGATAATTGTAAAGTGCTTGGGACAGTATCTGACACACAGTAAGTGCTATATAAATGTTAACTATCATCATCATCATTATCATCATCATCTGTAAGACTTTGGGTGAGCCATTTTAGTCAGTCAACAAGCATTTATTAAGCACTTACTGCATTTCAGGTACTGTACTAAGCACTGAGGAGACAAAGAAAGGGAAGGGATGTTGTCCCTGCCCTTAAGGATCTTATATTCTAATGGGGAAGATGTGTAAATAACTAGGAACCTTATATACAGAGTAGAAGGAAAGTGATCTCAGAGGGAAGGCCTTAGAATGAGGGGGACCAGGAAAGATATGAAAATGGTGGGATTGGAGCAAAGTCTTGAAGGAAGTCAGGGCAGCTAAGAGGGCAAAGTGAGGAGGAAGCACATTCCAGGCATAGGGAATAGAAAGTGTAAAGACACCAAGAGTGGGGGTTCAGTTTCTTTTCCAGGAACAGTACGTGGTCTAATATAGCTGGATCCTTGAGGAGAATTAAATATAAGAAGACTGGAGCTAGAGGGAGGGGCTGGGGTATGAAGGGCTTTAAATGGCAGACAGAGGACTTTATTTATTCATTCATTCATTCATTTATTTATTTGATTTTTGCTTTTTGGTGAGGCAATCGGCATTAAGTGACTTGCCCAGGGTCACACAGCTAGTAAGTGTCAAGCAGACAGAGGACTTTAATTGATCATCAGGGTAATAGGAGCCAGTGACACTTATTGAGTAGGGGGCCCACATGGTCAGACCTGTGCTTCAGGGAGATCACTTTGGTAGATGAGGGGAAGATAGAATGGGGACTAGGGAGAGACTAGAGTCAGAGAACCCTCCCCCAAGAATTCTATTCTGCAGGAACCCAAGTGGGAGGTGATGGGGGCCTGTCCCAGGGTGGTGGCTATCTAAGGTTGAGAAGGAAACACATACAAGAGAGATGGCTCATCAAGGTAGAAATGACAAGATTTGACAGTGGATTGAATATACAGGTTGAGGGTGAGTAATGAATTGAAGATTAAACCAAGGTGTTTGGGTGGTCGGAATGGCAAGTTAGGAAGATGGAAGAATTCGAGTCAAGTTTGAGATATGTATGGGATGTTTGAGATATCTAAAAAGATATCAGTGGTGTGGGCCTGGGCCTCAGGAGACAGCTTAGGTCTGTATGATACAGCATGTCCCAAAAGTCTTAGTGCAGCTTAAAGCTTTGATAGTTTGAATTCATTAAAGAAGCCTTCATTATAGTGGAGACCCAAGACCATATGATCAGGATGAAGAACAGTGTTTGATACAGATATATTTTATGTGGTTTCAAGCTTTAGTAGCATAATGCTGCACTAAGATTTTTAGGACACATTATATGGATCTGGGAATCATTTGTGTGGAAATGATAATTGAACCAAAGGGAATTGATGAGATCGCTAGGTGAGATAGTATATCTGAAAATGGGAAGAAGACCCAGGACAAAGTCTTGAGGTGCATATGAAAATTCAGTGAAAGAGACTGGGAAAGAGTGGTCAAACAGGAGGGAGGATAACTGGGAGAGAAATGCAGAGTGAAAACCTAGGGAGCAGAGAGTATCAGAAGGAGATGATCAGCAGTGTTGGAGGCTGTGGAGAGGTCAAGAAGGATGAGGACTGAAAAAAAAATCAATTAGATTCGGCAGTTAAAAGTTCACTGGTAATTTTGGAGAGGACAATTTTAGTGGAATGATGTGCCTCACTTCCTTCATCCATAAAATGGGTATGATAGTGCCTGCATTGCCTTCTTTAGTAGGGGAGGCTGAACATCAGGGGACAAATGTATATAGAATTATAAAGCCTGTAAATTGTAAAATTCTAAATGGAAATTGTTAACTATTATTAATTATTTTAAAAACTCTTTTGTAAACTGTAAAGACATAGTAATAATATCTAACATTTTATAATACCTACTCTGTGCTAGACATTATGCTAAGTGCTTTACAATTATCATCTTTTATTTTCTAAAATTATTTATTTATGACATTCACTTCAAAAAATTTTTGATTTCTAAATTCTCTTCCTCCAGCCCCTCTCCCACCCATTAAAAGGCTAGCAATATATTAATTATATAAGCGAAATCATGCAAAACATTTCCATATTAGCCATGTTGCAAAAAAAAGCAAGAAAATTAAAGAAAGTGAAAAAAAATTATGCTTCCATTTGCACTCAGAGTTCATCAATTCTCTCTCTGGAGGTAGATAGCATGTTTCATCTTGAGTTCTTTGGAACTGTCTTGGATCAACAGTGATTATTTTATTTTATCCTCACCACAACCTGGGACATAGAGACTATTGTTATCCCCATTTTACAGATGAGGAAACTGAAACAAACAGAGGTTTAGTGACTCGCCTAGGGTCACACAGCTAGTAAGTGACTGATTTGAACTCAAATCTTCCTGATCTCAGCCGGGTGTTTTATCCAATGTGCCATCTAAATAAATATAACATGGTGTTATCTTTGCAGTCTAGCTGGAGAAAGAGAACTAACTCCTGTGGAACATGAGGGAATGATGGAGGGCTGAGCTTTGTAGTCCAAGAAGAGTTCAGAGAGGAGAGAGAGCAGCATGGGCTCCTTCCCTTAACGTTTCTATAGCCCCCTGATTTTCTCAAGATTTTTATTTAGTTAAAAAAAAAAACATGGCTTGTTTCTGTTTTGTTTTGCTGTGTGTTTGTTCTTATTTGCAGCAGCACGATGACCTCATCTCCCTTTAATTTGTTGCTCTGGGTGTCTGTGCACAAGTTAGGTTCAGGAGACCCCTGAAGCCTGTCTCCCTGGCATGTAGCCCCTAGCTGGCCCTTCTTCTTGCCTTCTCCCCGCGTATGGCAAACAAACAGGAATGGCGCCAGTTTTTGTTGGCTGACTCTGGGTAAGAGGTCAAATTCTTCCCAGAAAAGACTTTTTAGGAGATGAATTTGTTGTTTCAGAACCAGGGAACCATGAGGTGGTAGAGTTTCGGCTGCTTTCTCCCCCCCCAACCCCGTTCCCAGGCATCCCGCTCTGACTGGTCTGTTTCTCCAAAGCTCAGTGTTTCCAGTTAAAGTAGACTTGGAGAGGGGTCCGGGCATGGAAGGAGGCCATAAGACAAGCCTGGTGTCAGCTGCTCATCACCTTCCTTTAAACCCTTGCAAAAGATGGTGCCTGCCAGTCTCCATTCCTCTAGGTTCCCACACACTCTTCATTCTTGTGGAGTTGAAATTTAGGAGGAGTTCCAAGTTAGCCCAGCTGCTGAGTGGAGGGGCCTAGAGGTGGACAAGAAACAGTCATCTCTCTCTACTCCTTGCATTGGAAATGGTCCCTGATGCCTGCTCCGTGGCTGGCTCGCCTCCTCTCTGCGAAGAAGTCTGTTGTCTGTTTAGTGTCGCTGTTTTTGTAAGCTAATGAGGGCAAAGTGTGAGCCACAGGCAATGATGCTGTGATATTAGCTGTGACAGGGAGCTTGATCATAATTATCTTAACGAGGATAGGGTTAATTACAGTGGAAACTTAAAAGTTCCCTCTGTTTGAATCAGCTGGAGCCGAATGCCTTGTGATGTTTTTGTCATTCTGATGTGACTTTGGAAATCACAGTCGAAGTCTTCTGGCAGCAGTTGGGGCTCCCGTGGGAGCCAAGCTGGAGCCCTGTGACGAGGTAACCGAGATGGTACCTGTGGGTGAGATAATGGGCAGCTTTTGTATCATTAGAGCGAGGAAGAAAGCAACCTGCCAATGTACTTCAGCGGTGTTTATTAGATTTCCAGAGTGGCTCTACCTGCCTGACGCTGGGCCCTTCCATTACAATCAGCAAACCAACGGTCAGGCTTTGATTTCTTGAGTGTGGGAGGCCCTTGCTATGGCTGGCCGGACCCAGGCTGCCCTAGTGATGAGCTAGAGCCCCCATCCCAGCTAGAGGGTTAGGTCCATTCCAGGAAAGTGACAGACAGAGAGGTGCCTCCCAACTCCCCATCATCCATCCCATGTATTTCTTTCTCACTTTAGACCAAGCAAGAGTCAAAAAACATCAATTTTCTCTTAAACTGGCAAGCGAGTTCTTAAATATCATCAATGGGTGTATCTGGTGTGCATTTTAACGTTAAGAACACTGAGTAACAGCTGAGAAATTTTTTGGGGGGTGTTTCTTTATTTTCTGTCCCTTAGCTACCTTCAGAGAAATTATATATACATACACACATATGTACATATGTATACAATGCTACATACACACATACATACATATGTATATAGTGCTACATACATACCTACATACACACTTATGTATTACTACATATATACCTATGTGTGTGCATATAGTGTAACCTTGATGCATTTTCTTCCCTACACTTTCATTCAATAACATCCATTGCCATACCCAAATATTGCATGAGGGTATATTAACCAAATACAGACAAGGGGACCTCCAAGGCATCCTCCTTCCCCTTTCCCTCCCAGGACCCACAGGCTTAAATTTGATAATTGTCTCTCTCTGCACCATCCAAGCTGCAACAATCTTGTCTTCCCCTCTCTGCCCCCCACTCACTCACCCCCCTTTCCCCTGCCTGCCTCCCCTGCCCCCAGTCCCCAGGCTCAGAATTTAGCTGATTAAATCACTAAGCTCGAACTGCGCTGATGACATGAAAACAACAATTAATAAGCAACCCCCCGTGTAACACAGCTCCCTTTTAACTGAGCAGCTAATAACATTACATGGCAAAAAAGCTCCGAACCAGACAGGTGTAAAGGGATTTGAGTCCAATTTTCCAAACCCCTCTAGGAAAGCCCTCACCACTATTGTGCTTCTCCTGCTGGGGCTCTGGGGAAAGAATGGCTGTTTCACCAGGCAACTCCCTCTAGTGTTCCTGGGGCTTTGTCCCTCTGCATGCTCTGTCATCTTGTTTTATGCTCCCCTGCGCTACTTCGGGGTCCAGCTTTCATCTCCTTGCCAGTTGCCGATTCTCATGATAAGAGTATTATATTTGCATAACATAACTCACGGACAATGTGTATTTTGCCGCTGACATTGACCAGAGCCCGACTGATGTTTCTGCACAAAGGACTTATTAGCGTCCCATAAGGCTCAGTGGTGCTGACAGGGAGGTGGCCTGAACTGCCCTTGGCCGGCAGAGGCCTAATGCTGAAAAGTGAGCGTCGGAGATTATCTCTGATTAACCACTGATGGAGAGAGCCAGCAGGACCCAAGGGGACTCTGGAGCTGGGCTCACTGGGCGAGGTTGGCCCAGCCCGGTTCGGCCTAGCCCGTTCTGATGAATAGGCTAGGCCTTTCCCTTTGGGTCCCTGTGTTGGGAGAACAAGAGTAGAGGGCTTTGCAAAGATCTGAAACCTCCCTTGGGTAGCATTTCACAAGTTTTGATTTTCCTTTCCAGACAAGAAGCAATACAAGCTTTGATTGCGGGGAACCTGGAAGTCAATGGTACAGGGATTGACTCTCTGAATAAGGCTATCCTACCATCATATATTGAGAATTAGAAAGGAGCTTTGACCTTATATAGTCTCACCTTCTCCTTCTGCAGATGAAGAAAGTGAAACCCAAAAGGCCCCATAAGAAATAAAACGGCCTTAGTTATTGGTCAAGCCTGTCATTTTACAGGTGAGGAAAGTGGGTCAACTTACAGATGAGGAAACTGAGGCCAATAGAGCCAGGATTTGAACCAGGGTCTTTTAACTCTGAAGTCTGCTCTCTTTCCACATGAACAGCCATTAGTTTGGGGGCCATATTTGCATGGCAGCGTGGAAGCTGTAAACCCTGGGGACTTTGTGGGTATTAATTACTACCTGAGGACTTGTTTGAAATCTCAGATTTTGGATTTTGGTCGTGTTTCCAGCCCAGGGTCCTCATTCGTTACTGAGAAAATCCTCTATGCAAAAAGGTACGTGTGTATTCATACGGGAAAACCTCCTTAGTATAAGCGGCCTCAGAAAACGACTAAATAGTACAGACCTCATCTGCCTTATTCATCACATTTTATAAAACAGCCAGGAGATACAATGATAATCTTCCCTCTGGTCGGCATAGTGCATCAGCTGTCAGGCTGTGCAATCTCAGCATATCTCTAGGAGTCTGGTAGGTGAATGAGCTGTGAATATGGGTCTGTGTGTAAGGTCCCTGTACCAGGCAGCCTTCTTTGATTAATGTGTGTGTGTGTGTGTGTGTGTGTGTGTGTGTGTGTGTGTATGCAGCAGCGCCCTCCCCCCAAGTTCCCCCCACCCCATCTAACTCAGTGAAATTAAGAGTTAACTTTCAACTGTAGAGTAAGAGCTTATTCCTTTTCTGACTTGGTTTTTTAAGTTGGCTGATTAATTCCCACAGATCTGTGTTTATTAACAACTTCAAGAGTCACATTTTGGGGTTCTAAACTTTTTTTTGAGAGAGAGAAAGAGAGATCTGCTTTCTGTTAATTGAAACTCCAGCTGACACCAGGAAAGGCCCCTTGACTTTAAAGAGTTTCACCCCTACCTCCCTTCCTCAATATCCCCCCACTTCCCATTCCTTCCCCCAACATCTCAGGCTGGAGTGATTCTGCAATCCTGCAGGGGCTTGGCGTCTAAATCGAGACACTGGGCCAGAGCAAATGAAGTGATGATTAAAACAAAAACACAACAGAAGGAGAGGCAAAAGGGGGGCAGGATGGAATGGGGTGGGGAGCGAAAAGAAGGCTAAGGGGAGCCCTCCCTACCATTTCCTATGATTGTACAGAGGGGAACTGCTCTGCAGTGATAGCTGAAGTTGTATTTATTATTGTTAGAGGGGTATGATATTTCTGGGCAGGAATGATGGATGACAACTTAAATTTGTGTCCAGGGAATGAAGGTGAACTGTGACAGAGTTATTTATCTTGGGAATGGAGGTTAGGGTCAGGCGAGGCTGGGTGCCTGAAGGCACAAGACATTGACAAATTTATCCTGCAGGCCGTATCTGAAGGCCTTTGTTTGGGATTCTGGCTACTCACTAAGTGACCCTCATCCTTCATGCTGGCAATGCGTGAAGGATGTGGTGAGGTGCCAGAGGGGGCCCCCCCCTGCTCCCCCACTCCCTCTACTAATTCTTGTCATTCACTCGCCTGACAGGCACCAAGCCCAAACTATTCCCAGTCCTGAAAGGGAAGGTTAAAATATTTATTTCGGCTCATAATAGCCTCTCTGATTTAGTGGCGGATCATTTTTCCTTGTGCCTTTGTCACTGCAGGTCACTGGAAGGACTGAGCGCATTCACGGGGCTGGAGGAGCTGATATTGGACAACAACCTTCTTGGAAACGACCTTGCGTTGCCAGGGTTACCCAGGCTCCATACCTTAACGCTCAACAAGAACCAAATATCCTTTGCACCACTGTCTACCCCTCGTCCAACCCCCCCCCCCAAATGCCTTGGAAATGTCAGATGGGTTTTATGTGTCAGCTAAATTAAAGTATGTGAAATACGGGGCACCAGCAGACAAAGCGTTCCGTCTCTTGGCACTCAGGACACTTCAGAGTAATTTATTATAGGTCATTCATAAATGAAATGCACCATTATATCTTCCTGTTGCTCCATTTTAGTGTGGGGGATCTAAGTTATGGCTGTAGAGAAATCTTTTTAATAGATAAAAATAGAGAAAGAAAATAATGTCACACCGCTCAGCTTGGAAAGAGAAGCTGGGATGTTTGCTTAGGGATGTGTTGCGGGGCGACCTCTGGTGGCGTGTGCTGGGTAGTGACGCAGTGCAGACTTATCTCTCCCTTTGGGGGCTTTCCCAGAATGAGGAAGTGGGGTAGGGGGGAGTAAAGTGGAGAGGGGCTGGAGCAAGGAAGGGGACTTCAGAGGAGAAGGAGCCCTTGATGGTGAAGCTGTCCCGTCTCCCCGGGGGTGTCTGTGAGTAGAGCTGGTTAAAGCCAACTTTGCTTGAGGTCTCATGTTCTCCTGTGAAATGAAAGCCAGGGATGTGGTCTGGAGACGTTAGAATCTGAGCTCAGATGGAGAGAGTGTCGGGAAGGCAGAAAATCCACTACTCCCCTGGCCCTGCTTATCATTTATACCTGAAGACCATAGAATGTAGTGGTTTCTAGGTGGGAAAAAAAATAAAAAGGAATATTTAGGCTAATCTCTTCAGTTTGCAAAGAAGGAAACTGAGGCATGAGGCAGTCAAGTGTTTTCCCCACGATCACAGTTAGTTGCTTGCGGCTCCTAGTCTCATTTTTCCCCAATCCCCACTATTTTTTAGCTTTTGTTTTTTACTTCATTTTATATTTATTCAATCTGTATTTGAGATCATTGACTACCCTTATACTTTCATGGATCCAAGATCTCCTCAGTGTGGGTATTCCCTGCATTCCCTGATGCAAATTGCAGCCTATCCATATTTTCTCATCCTTTGTATCATTTGTCCATGCCCTACAAAATTGTTCACAAAGGATCTGGTCAGTGTGCAGGAGACCTGCTTTTAAGTCTTTTAATATTTCATAGCTACAAATGCAACAATGTTCATCATGTTATAAGCTCCCTCTTGGGATAATAGATTTGGAGTTGGAAGGATCCTCAGAGTTGATCTAATTCAATTGTCTTCTTTTATGAATGAGTAAGAGAGCCCAAAGTGGGTGAATAATTTACCCAAGGCCCATATCATAGGACACGATGGGATTTTAACCCTTGGCCTCTTATTCTGAATCTAGTGCTCCTTCCAGGATGCCCTTTTTTGATGAAGTTCTTTATGTTACATTTTGCTTGCAAGTCATTATTGTTTTATATCCCCAGAATTTAGCACAATGCATGGCACATATTAGGTATTTAATAAGTGTTTATTAAATTGAATTGTTGCAGGCACCTTAATCTACCATGCTCACCATTGCCCTTAGGATGACTAGAATTTTGATTCATCCGAGGTTGTGGTGTTCCATGATGCACTGAAGGTAGGCTTTTGTGTTGGAGAGTACCATGTGATAATTGAAAGTGCTCCATAACCATTTCTTACTCTTCTTCTATTCAAATCTAGAACTAGTTTATTCATCTGAAATGCCATGGATGAGATATGTGCCAGGGGACTTTCTATTCAACTGCATGTTATGATTTGGGAAATATTCATGATTCATCCACTTATTTTTCCTGTGTGGATTGCTAGAATGATGTCTTTTGTGAATGGCCTCAGAACTTATTGAAGTGGTCCTGTTGTATTCCAATCAGCCCCATCTCACCTGAAACAGGAACATCTCACCAAGTCTAGGAAATGGCTTTTCTGCTTGTAGTTTGTGTGGGTTATCCTCCATGACACTGGTGAATACCAGCATTGAGCATTTGGTTCCCTGCTTTGTGCCTTGCTTGATACTGAAAATCCTGAAATTGTTGAAAATAATGAAACTGTGTTGTAACTGTCAAGGAATCTTTTATGGAGGAGCACACAAGGATACTGATGTAGAGCTAGATGCAAGGGACTGTTGAGTCCAACCCCCCCCCCCAATTTTGTAGATGAGGAAACTGAGGCTTGAGAAATTTAAAGGACTTACCCAACCTCACACTATTCATATGAATCAGGGAAGTTAGTGCTCTAGAGTTAGTTCTCTCTCCACTGTACCATGTTGATCTTAATATATGCATGAGGCTATAATTGGCTCCACCAAGTCAAATGCTTTTTAAAAATTCCATAAACCATTAATACAGTAGGACCACATTCCCTATTCCACTCAGTCAACTATGTGACGAGGAAGATACAATCCGCTATAGAGAACAAGAACCTTCCTGTTCCCTTTTCATATATTTATCAAGGATACCCTTCATATATGTGTGGGCTTTTCTCATAATAGAAAGGAGGAAAATGGTATATGGATAGTAGGTGTGGATATCTGCTTAGTTCCTTTTTGGGGGATATAATCTTCCCCTTTTTGAAATATCTTGAACCTGGATCCCCAGCATCTTTAAAATTGTGTCACCTCAAGAACATATTTCTGTTATGTGTATTTGGGCAGACTCAGAATCTCTTTTTGAATCTGCATTAAGTCTTGCTCTCAATTACCATTTCCTCTTATAATGCACTGGGCACTGGGCTATGATAGTACGTATATGATAGTTGCATTGTCATTAATGATGAGAATAGATTGTCGTCATAGTGGTGACAAATTTTTTCCATATCACATCAATTTGCTATCTTCCTTCCTGTGTGAACTTATAGGGAAATTAAGCAAGTAAATCTTTGCACCTGGATTCAAAAAATCAAGTCCACAAATACAAGATAGAGGATGCATAGATCAATCAATCAGTAAACATTTATTAAGTGCCTACTTTGTGCCAGGCACTGTGCTAAACACTGGGGGTATAAAAAAAGGCAAAAGATAGTACCTGCCCTCAAGGAGCTCACAATCTAATGGATGGATAGATAGCAGTGTGGCACAATGTGTAGAAGGCTGTCCTTGGAATCAGAACTACCTTGGTTTAAGTCTTATCTTTGACCCAAAATAGCTGTGTGATCACAGGTAAGTCACATGAGCCCACAGTGTCCAAAGCGACTGTCTAAGTTTGCGAGTTATCACCAAGCTATTGATGTGCATTGTTGGAAGGGATTTTCATGTTAGGAGTATGCCAAATAGATGCACACATGTATATGTCAACATGTGTCTTCTTTAGCTTGTCTCCCAGGGCTAACTCTTCAATTTGCATTTGACGGTTGGGTACCCTGAGAACAAAACTACCTAAGGTTCATGGTAGTCTTTGGGTTCACACTCCTAAAACTACAATTGGTGCACTCGCCTTTAATAGTCAGCTAGTAGACACAATGAATTAAACACAAAGGCTTTTACTGGTAAACAAAGAGTAGCTATAATACATTTCTTCATAAACATGGAACGTACTCTACAATAGCATCAGTGTAAAGAACAGTCATATACACAACATATACTTGTAGTAAGAGACAGATAGGGAACACATGTGATTACGGCAACTGATTCTTCTGCTACTAAAGGGCCCCCGTAGCCTTTCTCTTTTCGTGGTGTCCTCATACTGTTCCCCAATGGGTTCAGTGCTTCTTTTGAGTAGGTCATTATGTTTTGGGCTTTTGCTTCTCTGTAATGTAATTCCCAGCCACTAGGGCTAATTCTCTATCAAATCCATAGCTGGATTTTTTTCTCTGCTACCAGGGTTCACACTCTTAAAAGCTGCCCCTTGCCTCAGCTCATTTCCACTGAAATTCTTCTGGGGTGTACTGTCTCTTATTGAGTGGGTAGCTCTGGCTATAAAGTACTATATCTGATGTGGGAAGAAATTCTACTTACTCTCCACTTATTTATTATCTCCACTTATTATTATCTTATTATTAGCTTGAGGGAAAAGGCAAAAGAGTGATCCCTTCTCAAGAGTTCATGACTTGCTAGTAACTCTCTTCTCTTCTGCCATGGGTCACGCTCCTCAGAGTTCTCAGCTGACTTCATGGTTGGCAGCTTGCTTTTCCAGGGTCATGATGGGAGTGAACAGTATCTGGCCAACCAATGGAAAAGTGCTCTTCTATTCCATCAAGTTTGTTTCAAGAACTTTTTTACTCCTCCCAAAGGAGATAACAAAAAATTAAAATCCATATATATGTATATGTATATATATATGTGTGTGTGTGTGTGTGTGTATGTGTGTGTATGTGTGTGTATATATATATGCATATAGTATATTATTAAAACCCTTGAAACTCTTTGTTACCTTAACACCTCTCTGTCAGTATTCTCTGCCATTTACTTTCTATGATTGGAGTGGAGGAAGAATCAATTGATCAGAAGGGTCTTGATGAACTACCCACACCAACTAATATACTGTATACTATTTTGAAGGGAGAGTGAGGGAGGTAGGAAAGGAGAAACAAGGTAGGGAAAGGAGAGGGAGGGGAAGGAAGAGTGAGAAAGAAGAGAATTTCATAATAGACACAAAGGTTAAACAATAAAAAACAGAACAAAGAAAATAAATATGTCCTTAGGAAAAGATGGAGAAAAATTATAAGCAAAAGGAGCTGGAGGAGGAAGAAAGGAGAAGGAAATTGGAACTAGCCACTTAACTGAGAGGAGAGAAAGAGAATGGGGAAAAGAGGGGAAGAAATAGACATATAAATACAGAAAAGGAAAACAAATCAATATCTTTTTTAAAAAAAAGTCCACAAACTAGGGAAAAGCTTGACAAATGGGTGAGAAGGAGAAAAGAGCCTGTGGGAATAGGGTTGCATAAAGTATTTTAAAGAAAAATAATTGTAGGAACAAAATACTGACTTAAAAGAGGAAGGGAAGAAATAATATATAAAAACACTACTAGAGAAAGAAATGGGAGAAAGTTTAAAATAAACCTAATTCTAATAATTTTAAATGTAAATAGACTGAACAATCCAATAAAACAAAAGAGAGTGGCAGACTGGATAAGAAAGCAAAACACTGCAATCTTTGTTTATAAGAAATACATCTAAAAGGAACAAAATTGCATAAAATCAAGATGAGAGACTGGAAAAGTATTATCCTCCATGTAATTTCAAAAAAAAGCAGTAGTTTAAATCATGCTATCAAATACAGCAAAAAAAAAAGATTCATAATCATCGGTTAAAATACCAAAGAAATGACAATGAACCAATATGCATGAAGTGGCATTTATTAACTAAATTAATGAAGGGAAAAGTGACTGAATTGCAAAAAACATAGTAACACACCAATATTAGGAAATTTGAGTGGTCTTATCTCAGTATTAGATCTAAAAGAAATACAAAAGAAAAAAAAATTGGAGAAATTAGATCTAAAAGATGAATGTTTGTTTTTTGTTTTTGTTTTTGTTTTTTTCTGGATGGGACCACTAAAGAATATATGTATACTCAGCACCACATCTCATTTTTACAACAACAAACCAGATATTAAGGTACAGAGAAGGTGCAAATAAATCTTCATGATCTTTCAAAGATTATTAAGAGTGGCTTAGAAATCACATCTATCATTTCTTTTTTAGTTGTAGTTTGTTTTAGCTAAGTCACTTGAAATCAAGGAAAGCTAGTTGCACTTTTTTGATCTTCTTATTTATCTTGGCTATCAATGTCCTATTACCCACTTTTTTTTTTCTTCTTGCCATCCAAAGACTATGTCCTTGGCAGAGAAAATAGAAGCAAAATAAAGGAGTAGCATTGCCTCTCTCTTTCATTAGTTATATTCCACACAACCCAGCAGTGGATCTCTCCTTTCTTTGATGTTTCCCTTTTCCTCAATATAGCTAAAAGTCATTTTATTGTTCTTAGCTTTCTTCATCAGTCTGAGTTTTCTAAACTTCAGAATCATGACACTTCACAGAGAACAATGTCACTTTAAAAAAATAAATATGCTAACCTGTCTTTGCTTCCACTTTCTGTACGTGTCTTCTTAAAATTCAAGTTGTTTGGTGAGTTCTCTATATATCAATATTGGTTTCTAGACAATCTCCCATTTTCCTTCTCATTGAAATTGTTTTTCTTTGTATCTTCAGAATTTCTTTGTCAATACCATCCATTTCTCCTGGACTGACATTCTCTATAGAAAAGTAGTGAATAGGATGTTAAGTACCTTTCCGCATCCTTTAAAATCTACTCCCTCGATATATAGCATACATTTTCCTATCTTCCTGGTGTGGAGGAAATTATGATGCTGGAGTAAAAGATGCGATTTAATTTATTAATGATCAATAGTTAAATCAAGTCAGTAATCATTTATCAAATGCTTACTATGTACCAGTTACTGTGCAAAGTGCTGGGAATACAAAGTTCTAACCTGATGCCCACTGGAGCATGGCTGAAAGGTTGGGAGCTCAAAAGCTTTGCCAGAGAGGACATGCACAGGTTCTATCACCCCAAGACATGGAAAGATTCTATCCTGCACTAGTGAAGGGAGTATATATACCTGGTCTATCATAAATAGTATGTCCTTCATAAGACGTATACTATATATAAAAACACACACTCTTGTATGTATATATATATATATGTGAATAGAAATATGTATATACACATATATACACATTATATAGGTATACATATATACATATATGTATATATATACACATAATATATAATACACACACACACACACACACATATAACATTTTGTCATCACCTGTCCCCAAGCTCAGTCATTATTTTCATATGGAAACCTTCCAGTAATGTTATATAATGTAATTTAAACCAACTTTTAGCCTAATATGACCACAGGATGTAATTATCCCTGATGAGATGTTAGTGTTAACAAGGGATCAACACTCATCAACTTTCATTGATTAATTGAGTTAAATGGAATAATACCATTGAAGAATCAAAAAATTGCTATGCCTTTGCAGGATTTAAGTAGCAAGGGCCTGGAGACAGTTCAAGGCAGTTCTGGTGGGAGCCAACAGTAAAAAGAACCTAGCCCTTGAGAAGGAATCTCTGGGGATAGAGGCAGCCAAGAGAGAATTCCCCCCTTCCCCACTGGCCATGGCATCTAGCCACAGATCTACTTGCCCAGAGTGAGACACTCTAACAGTGGGAAAGTCAGTTTGAGAGAGTTCAAGGCACACTTGAAGGAATAAAGATAACCACTCTCCAGTCACAGACACATAGAAGTAGTCACTTGAACCTAGGAGCAGCTTTGAAGAGCGGAGCCCCTGGCAGCATAGAAAAGAGCCATTCACACATTCAAGAGACACCTCATCTTGGCAATTGAGAAGTGAGCTATGAAGAACAGATCCCATGAGCCCAGCTGAAGGACTCATCAAGGAGATATACTCTGCCCAAGGGAGGACTTTGAGAGGACTTCCTGAAGAGAGAGAGGACTTTGAGACCTGATGTTGGTAGAAGAGTGAACAGCCATGGCCATAGGTGTTTGTTACTTTTAAAATAGCCGAGTGAATAGAAATCATGAGTGGTAAGAGAAAAGAGCAAAGATGCAGGGCCTGTGTTTCAGGCCAAGAAAAAAAAGAACACTTCATTTGTTTACTTCATTTCTCAACAATGCTAATAGGATTCTTGAAGTATGCCTGGTGTTTGAACTTCTGTTTAAAATTATTAAACAGTTTCTGTAGCTCAGTGATCTCATCCATACTTTTCAAGTCTCAGCTTTCTGAAAGGCCACATCCTAAATCTCTACATCTGCTCCTGTTGACATCATCAATTAAATTTGGTTCAACAGGCATTTATTAAAGCCTATGATGTGTACATCTCTGGAGATAAAAAGACAGAAATGAATTAAAAAGCCCCCATTTTCAAGCAGCTTATGTCCTGCAGGGTAAAATAACATGTAAACATATAATAAAATATGGGGGAAATTGAGAGGGGAGAGAACACTAATCTAGAGGGATCACGAAAGGCTTTCTATAGAGGGTGCTGCCTCAGCTGAACCTTGAAAGAATTATGATGCTGGAGTAAAATACACAATTTAATTTATTTACAGATCCTAAATGGTGGAAGCGAGGAAGGAGTGCATTCCAGGCATTGAGAAGTAGACAGTTCTAGGTAAAAAGGGAGAGAATAGAATACTGAGGTCAGAGAACAGTAAGGAGACCAGTGTATCTGGCATAGAGACCATGTAGAGGGGAGAGATAGGAGATGAATCTTGAAAGGTGGACTGCAGTCAGATGGCACAAGGCTTTAAATACCAAGCTAAGAAAAGTTTATTTTATCCTACAGGCAGGGAAATGACTTGTGCTTTAGGAAGATTGGTTTTGCAGGTGGATAGATGGATGGATGGATGAATCAGAGAAGAGAGAGACTGGAAACCCAGAGTTTAATTGGGAGGCTGTTGCATTGATTAAGATGGGAGATGATGAAGGTGTCATCCCAACTGGCATGGATAAAGAGATATGGGCAGGTGATACACATCATATCTTCCATTCTTTTCCATCATTTTTTGGGCCATTCTTCCTCATGAAGGTGTCACCTTATGAAAATTTCAATATTCAATTTTATTTTCCTTTTCCCACACTTAGGCTCTGAATATAGGTGATGTTGTGAAAGGACAAACAGACAGTGAAATATACATTTGTTATTCAGTCATTTCAGTCATGACCCCATTTGGAGTTTTATTGGCAAAGATACTGGAGTCATTTCCCATTTCCTCCTCCAGCTCATTTTACAGATGAGGAAACTGAGGCAAACAGAGTTAAGTGACTTGCCCAGGGTCGCATAGCTAGTAAGTGTCTGAGGTCACATTTGAACTCAGGTCTTCCTGAGCCCAGCTTTCTATCCACTGTGCCACCTAGCTACTCCTCAAAATATGTATCCTATCTCTGAAATAATTTGATTTTTGATCCTCAGTATGTTGAGAGACTTACGTCAGTGATATACTTACTTCAGTGATATACCCCTTCCCATGGGTATTTCTTAGCTCCTGTGGAGACCATCAGAACTAAAGAAGCTGCATCTCATTGCATATCTAATAGCCTGAAAAACAGAGAATTATTTTACTTGAGGAATAGTTTGGGTGGGTGGGTGTTGAAATGATAGAAAAGACAGTCCAACCATGGATGTTGTCATGATAAGAGAAAAGAAGCCGATTCTTACCTTTCCCTGGCCTAGAAGAGGGGTACAGCAGTGAGAGAAGACTCTGGAGGTAGGGGTTGGGTGATGTGGTACCATATTTTGGTGTGAGAGAGAAGCAGATATGGCAGTAACCACAGGGAGAAATTATGCCCTGCAGATGATAGCACCCTGAAACAAATCTCCATTCATCTTATTCTGGTTATAGCTCTGATTATCTAGTTTCCTAACATCTCCATGGTGAATCCTGGCACTTTCCTGTTGTGTATGTTAATTGAGGGTGGTACAGCAAATTGTGACTTTTTCCTTCCTGGGCTCAATCCTTAATTCTTTGACACATCACAGATCTGGAGGGGCTGCTGGACCATTTGGCAGAAGTAACACCTGCCCTGGAGTATCTCAGCCTGTTAGGCAATATGGCTTGTCCCAATGAGCTGGTGAACTTGGAAAAGGATGAAGATGACTATAAGAGATACAGGTAATGCTCTTGGGACCCTGGGGTAGACGACAAGAAAAACAATGTCTTTCCAGAGCTCCTATTGACTTGTGGACTGCACATGTGATTTCGTAAATTGCTGTTAAATTATTAATATTCTCAGTGGGCTAAAGGGCTGCCATAGATGAGAACCATTGCCTTCACTCCCTCAAATTGAATTAAGCTACGGAAGATAGGAATCCATTGGAATTTCCTGATAATAAGTCCTTTTTTATAGACATTGTGGTGTAGTAGAATGTACTATCTTGAGATCAAGAAGAGTATGGTTCAAATCCCAGCAATGACCTTTTCTAGCACTGTGAAATTGGACAAATCCCTTAATCTCTCTTACCTCAAGACACTCCCTTGGACTTGTTTACAAAGTCAAAGATGTGTAAACTTGCATTGGTAAGAGTTCCCTTACTCCCACAGTAGACCTTTGCATAGTTCCATCAGATCTTTTTTTTTTTATTTTTAAATAATTTTGTAGGCTCTTGGTGAGGGGGATGTGGTTTTAGGTGAGTTTCTCTGAACTCCAATAGCAATTTTGGCCTGTATCAGAATCTAGCATTTAATTATATATGCCTTGTATTATTCTTTGATTGCTTCATATGCATTTGTCACAATTTCTCATATAGAATAGAGGCTACCTTATGGCAGGGATGATGGCAACTGTCCTTCTTCTTCTTCTTCTTCTTCTTCTTCTTCTTCTTCTTCTTCTTCTTCTTCTTCTTCTTTCTTCTTTCATCTTTCTTCTTCTTTCTTCTACTTCTGCTTCTTCCTTCCTTTTCTTCTTCTTCTCTTCCTCCTCCTCCTCCTCCTTCCTTTTTTGTTCACCAGGAACATTCAATAAATATTAGATTGTTTGCTTGAGTTGTCTTGAAGCCTCCTTCCTTTCCCAATCAAGTAGCTTATAGATAAAAGATAGATTTTTTCTGAAATTAATCAATTGGATGACTGAAATACTTTCTTCCTGGTGTTCCCCCAAAACAAAACAACCTAAGGAGGCAATGGGGGTGAGAGTGTGGTTTTGATGGCTCAAAAGAAGTAAAACAGAAGATTGAAATGAGCTTCAACAGATTCATTGAGACTTTGAGCTAGAAGGGGTTTTAGAGATCATTTAGTCTAATCGTCCTCTTTTATAACAGCTTATATTTATTTTAATTTTTTGCAAGTTTTATTTAAGATTTTTGCTTTTTTATATGACTATCGTTCTTGGATGCCAAAATCCTACCAGACTCCAGTGAAACAGAACCTTCTTTTATAATAAAGAAAAAATGGTTAATAAAATCAAAGGAAATATTGACCATGTCTAATAATGGATACAACATTTTGCCCAAGTAATCTCCTGCTTCTCTGCTAGAAATAATAATAATAGTAATAATAATAACTAGCATTTATATGTTTCATTAAGCTTTGCAAAGTGTTTTGCATGTGTTAATTTGTTTGACCCTCAAAGCAACCCTCAGAGCACTACGTACTATTATTATATCCATTTTGAAGATGAGGAAAATGAGGGAGATAGAAGTTAAGGAACTTGCTCAAGGCCACACAGCTAATAGGTGTCTAAGGAAAGATTTGCTCTTCCTGACTCCCAGCCCTGTGCTTTATCTACTACTCTTTCAACCTAGCTATCCTTAAGAGGAAGGTATCTGTCATGTTCCCTTTTTTTTCCCCCAGGACTATTGTTGCTTTTTCAGTTATTCAGTTAGACTTCCTTTTAGTGATTTTTTTTCATTTATGCTGATGTAGTCATGATATAAATTGTTCTGTTTCTGCTTATTTCATTTTGTGTCAATTTATAAAAGTTTTCATATTTTCCCTGAATTTTTCATATTCATCATTTTTACTACACAATATTTTATTACATTCATATGCAACATTTTGTTCACTCGCTTCCCAAGTACTGATTGTTCTTTTTGTTTCTACTTCTTGTTTCCGCAAAAATTACTTTAATGGAATTTACATGTGTAAGTGCACACACACACACACACACACACACACACACACACACACATTGTTCTTTTGGCTTCTACTTGTTTCCACAAAAAGTGCTTCAATGGAATATATGTATATATATATACACCATATATGTGTGTATGTATATATGTGTGCATGTATATACACATGTGTATATATGGATATATATATATATATCATTTATTTGTATTTATATGTACATTCTCTTTTTCCATCTTTGATTTTGAGATATATGTCAAGTAGTGCAATCAGAAAGAAACATTTAGTCACTTTTCTTGTAATTCCAAATGGTTATCCAGAACAGTTGAACCAATTCACAGCTCCACCAGCATTGCGTTAGGGTGCCTTTTTTACAACTCTTCCAACACTATTTTCAGTTTTTGTCATTGTTTTCAATTCACAGGGTGTGAGGCAAAATATCAAAGTTGTTTTAACTTTAATTCCCCTTATTATCAGTGATTTGAATATTTTCATATGAATGTTAATAGTTTGTAATTCAAAAAATAACAATTCCTATCTTTTGATGTGAATCAGATTATCTATTACCTCTTGATCTTAAATATTTGTCTGAATTTTCTACATATTGGAAATCAAATTTTATCAATTATATTTGATCCAAATACTTTTTGTCATTGGGCCATCTCTTTTTATTCTGTCTACATTACTTTAATTCATGCAAAAAGGTTTTCAGTATTATGATTATATGATGAAAATTGTCTATCTTATCTTTTATTATTATCCTTATCATTCTTTAATCAAGAATTATCCTCTTAGTCACAGTTGTGAAAGGTATTTACTCTCATTCTCTTCTATCATATTATCACATAACTTTTTGTATTCATATTATAACTCCATTTGGAGTTTATTGTGATATATGGTGTAAGAAGCTGGTCTAAACCTAATTTATGCCAATTCATTTCCCCAGCCATCTTGTCAAGTAGAGAATCCTTCCTCCAAGAAGTTTATGGTTTTAGGTTTATCAAACATTTGGAGGTTCGCTGACCAGGAATAGAACCCAGGACACAATATCCTTTCTTTTATAGGTGAGGAAACTAAGCCACAGGAAAAGTTAGGTGACTTGCTTCATTCAGGTCATGTGGCTGGTTATTTAAAGAGGCAGCAAGGAGAGAGTGTTTGAGTCAGGCTTTGAATGGATCCTTCGATATTTACTAACTGTGTAACTATGGGTAAGTCACTTAAATTCAATGAGCCAGTTTCCTTATCTATAAAATGGGGATAATGATAATCATAGCATCTATTTAACTGAGTGGTCTTTGAGGCTCAAATAAAATAATCTATATCATGTGTTTTGTAATAATTAACAAGAATAAGTTGTTGTTATTATTACTACTGATTACTGTTATTACTACTAGTTGCAAAAATAAGATTCAAACCTTTTCAAAAGGGGAGGAATATGCATGTTTTGGCGTGGAAGAAAGGACGAGGAAATAGAATGAATTTTAAGAGGAAAGAGGGGAATAAGGAGAATGCTGCATTTCTCTTCAAATGTTCTTTGTATCACCTCACTTCAGTCCACCCTCCACACAGCTCCTAAAGTGATCCACTTTCAGGGCAATTCTCACTATCTCACTCCCCTTCTCAATAGACTTGTTGAGCTTTTAAAATCCATAATAATCTTAGCCTAATCTATCTTTCCATGATCATTATACATTATTCCCCCTCCCACATTCTGTGATCCAGTAAAACAAGACTTTTATCTGTTCCTCATGCACAGCACTCTATTTCCATCTCCATGACTTTGTATTGGCCATTCTCCATTCCCGGAAAGCACTTCCTCTTTACTTCTGCCTCATGGAATGCCTTTTTTTTTTTTTAATTCAAGACACAGCTAAAGTATCACCATCTACATTAACCCTTTCCTGATGCCCCCTGCTCTAGTTGCTAGTGCCCTCCCTTTCCGACTAGCTTGTGTTTAACTACTTCGTATTTATTCTCTTTATTTTATTCTACATATGCTTACATATTATTGCTGTTTTCTCCCCCCCCCCCATTTGAAGGTCTTTGCAAAAAGGGTTGTTTCATTCATTCTATTTTTATCCCTAGTGATTAATACAGTCCATGACATATAGATAGCAGGCATTTAATAAATTTATTTGATTGATCTGGGCAAAGCAGGGGTGGGAGATGAGAGGATCAGGATGGCAGTGTGTTTACCCACTGATGCCTTCTAAATAACTAGTACCAGAGTTGGACTTTTCTAGTTTCTTTCTCTCTTCCTAATATCTGAGAAAATACTAAGTCTTTCTTAGCCCCAGTGTAAGTTTCTAGCATATCAAAATTTAATTTCTGAAACCTGCTTAGCCCTGGAGTTTGGGTTTATGCTGGAGAAAAGGACCTTAAGTTTCTGAAAATTACTTTCTCAGCCCTTCTCCCCTAAAGTGGGAAATATGCCTGCCACCCAGATTTTACCCAGAGCCCAATTGTGATGCCTCTATGTAAATTTATGTGACATTTTCACTTGAGAATTGCTTAAAAAATGAATGATCTCTCTACAGTTTATTGTTTTTCACTTTAAGTACATTTTCTGACAATATGTCCCCTATTAATCATTTAAGCAATAGTACAGGCTTTAAAGAAGCTTATTCAGAAGCAAGAGCCCATGGTTCATTTAGTGCTGTCTGAAAAAAAATCTTATTGATTGACATCCTCTGTGGTTATATGATGTAATATTTATAATATGTTACCCTGCCATATATCAAAACAAGTATGCCTGTTGTTTCATTTCCATGGGAGATGTTGATTTCATCGAGGTCAGGTTAGTCGTAGGTCACATTGTGGCTGACCACTAGGTTAGGAATGGGAAGTGACTGAATTTATGCTATCTGATGAAATCTGTAGGAGGATGCTTTTGGTTTCTCCTTCACCTTTTTCACCTCACTTTTCCCTCCCCTCCTCTCCACCTACCTCCATCATCATTAAATTTTGTTTTGTTTTTTGGCCTTGGTGGCTTCCATAAGATAAGACAATTAAAACTCCTTTTGCAAGTGGTTACGCTTCTGAGCAGCTCAGGGGCAGTCTGCTGTGGGGCAAAAGGGAAAACTTTCTGTGATCTTCCCACAGTCATTAGTTCATTATAGCTCCTAGCTGGGCATGTGCCATATTATTTGCTGATAATAATATATTGTTTCCGAGAGTGAGGAGCCCATGCTTAGCTATGTGCACACATTGGTGCTATTTTTTAATATTAATATTAAATGAAAGTGAGCGATTAGAAAAAAAAAAGGTGGTGGGGGCTGGTCACCTAATGAGAGTAAGGGATAACTGAAATGGAAAGATTCATCATTTTGGAGTCAGAGGGTGGAGGTTTAAAACTTCTCTCTGATGCTTATTACGTGTGTGGCTTTGAAGAAGTCCCTTAAATTCCCTGGGCCTCAGTTGGCTCAGCTGTAAAATGAGGAAGTTAGCCTACATAGCCTATGAGGCCCATTCTAACTCTGGATCCATGATCCTTGT
Organism: Vombatus ursinus; assembly: GCF_900497805.2. NCBI lineage: Eukaryota > Metazoa > Chordata > Mammalia > Diprotodontia > Vombatidae > Vombatus > Vombatus ursinus. Next base: position 6,902,290 of record NW_020940527.1, read on the forward strand.
CATCTGTAGGGCATTTAAATTATATCAGAAGACGCTCTTTTTCTGACCAAGCGTGTCAGGTGGACCCAATGTAAAATTTAACCCGTGTCAGATTTATGGAAGAACATGGTGCAGAGTTACACAAGAAGGTCAGGTGTAGAAGGATTATGATCTTCATCTTTCCCAACTGGCAAATGGAACCATGAGTAGACTTAAGAATTTAAAATCAGTTTGGGGAGTAGAGTGAAGCATGAAAGAATCCGTCATTGTTTATTTTATTTTTAATAACTGGACACAATTTTATTTTAAATTTTCTTTATACCATTCATTGTCTGATATACACTCCTTTCCAACCATATTGGATCCTTCTTTGTAACAAAGGAAAGTAATCAAAACCAATTTGACCCAGTGTCTGTCACCTTGTTCGCCTATAGTCTCCCACTTGTCCACAGAGTAGAGAGGTTATCTTTTATCAACTGTTCTCTTAGACCAAGATAGATCATTACATTAATCATTGTTAAAAAGTTGTTTTCGTTTGCAAGGTTGTAGTCATTACGTATATTGTTCTCCCTCTTGAGCTTACTTGGCTCTGTATCAGTTCATATAAATTTTCTCATTTTTCTTTGACTTCCTCATATTTGTCAGTTCTTATAGTGAAATATTATTCCATTATATCCATATACCACAATATGTTCAGGCATTCCCCAGTGAATTAGCATCCAAAGTTTCCACTCTTTTGTCATCATAAAAAAGACTGCTAAGAATATTTTGATCTATATGGGACTTTGCTGTCTTTGACTTCCTTCATGTATATGCCTCATAGTGGTATCACCGGGTCAAAAGGAAGGAATAATTCATTGCAAAGTCATTGTTTGAAAGGATGCAATTAACTTGAGCTAGATCTCTAATAAACTGGTTGGGGTCACCCTCTTAAGTCCAGCATTGACAATACAGCTAGAATGGTAAATTTGGATGTCTAAGTAGATGAGATAGTCTCTCTTCTCCTCCCCTTCCTTTCATGTCTTCTATTTCAATTTAAATCAACATATATTTAATAAATGTCAACTGTGTGCATTCTACCTCACACCCATCAGACTGGCAAAGTTAATTTAAAAAAAGGAAAATGACAAATATTAAAGGGACTATAAGGAAATATACACATTTATACATTGTTAGTCCGACAATTCTGGAAAGCAATTTGGAACTGTGCTCTAAAAATGACTTTGAACCAACAAGACCACTTCTAGGCAGGTAACCTAAGGAGACCAAAGAAAGAGGAAAAGTTCTTATATAGTACAAAAATATTTCTAGCAGCTCTTTTTGTGGTAGCAAAGAAACAAATGGGTGCTCATCAGTTGGGGAATGGGAACAAATTATACTATATGAATGCAATTTTATGCTATAAGAATTGAAGAAAAAGACAATTTCAGAATTAAAAAGACAATCTGGGAAGACTTGTATGGATTGATGAAGACTAAAGAATCAGGAGAACAATTTATACTATAATATCAGTGTTAGAAAAATGATCAAGTTTGAAAGACGTTAGAACTCTGATAAATGCAATAATCAACCATGATTCCAAAGGACTTATGAAAAGGCATGCTACCCATAAAAGAAACCAACATTTTTGGACATGGTTAATATGAGAATTGGTTTCACTTGACTGTATGCATGTTTGTTACAATTTCACTCTTCAAGCCCTGTCCCATTCCCCCTCCCCACCTGCCCTGGGGAAGGGAATAAGAGAGAAAAAAATGCTTGATAATTGAAATAAATAAAATTTTAAAATTATAAGTGTCTACTGAGTGAAGAGTGTACTAGGTACTAGGGAAGATAATGATCCCTGCTATCATGGAGGTACATCAGAGGTCCAAAGAAGGTATTATTGGAGGAAATGTTTATTATTCACTAGTGCCAGTTCTGGGAAGTCTTCATGGAGAAGGTGGCATTTGAATTAGGCTTTAAAGTCTAGGTAGGAATTCAACATGTGTACATAATGAAGTAGAGAGAAGGGTGGGGTGGTTAAAGGCATCAGAAGCTGACTGAACAAAGACATGGAGTCTAGAAATACAAGATGTGTATAGAGGATGACACCTTTTGGGGGGAGCAGAATATATGGAGGGGAGTAGTGTAAGAGAATACTGGAAAGCTAGGGTGGGGCAAGATTTACCAGGGAGAAAGGGAAAGAAGACAGTGGAGGGCAGGAGGGAGTCAAAGACAGATCCTTGAGCACCATCCATCTGATAGGGGAAGGGGACCAAGAGTGAGTAAAGAAAGAGACAAGGAACACTTTTCACGCAAATAAAATCAGATCTAAATAACTGGAAAAACATCAGTTGCTCATGGGTAGGCCGAGCTAATATAATAAAAATGACAATTCTACCTAAGCTAATTTACTTATTCAGTGCCATACCAATCAAACTACCAAAAAATTATTTTATAGAGTTAGAAAAAATAATAACAAGATTCATTTGGAAGAACAAAAGGTCCAGAATATCAAGAGAACTAATGAAAATAAATGCAGGGTAAGGTGGCCTAGCCATTCCAGATCTTAAATTGTATTATAAAGCAGCAATCGTTGAAACTGCTTGGTACTGGCTAAGAAATAGAGTGGTGGATCAGTGGAATAGGTTAAGTATGCAAGACACAGTAGTCAATGACTATAGTAATATATTATTTGGTAAACCCAAAGACCCCAGTTTTTGGGATGAGAACTCACTCTTTGAAAAAAAACTGCTGGGAAAACTGGAAAAGAGTATGGCAGAAACTAGGCATAGACCAAAATCTCACAACATATACCAAAATAAAGTCAAAATGGGTACATGATTTAGATATAAAGGCTGATACTATAAGCAAACTGAGAGAGCAAGGAATAGTTTACCTGTCAGATCTATGGAAAATGGAAGAATTCATGACCAAACAGGAGATAGAGAACATTATGAAAAGCAAAATAGATAATTTTGATTACATTAAATTGAAAAGTTTTTGCACAAACAAAGCCAATGCAACTAAGATTAGAAGGAAGGTAGAAAATTGGGAAAGAATTTTTACAACCAGTCTCTCTGATAAGGGCTTCATTTCTAAAATATATAGAGAATTAAGTCAAATTTGTAAGAACACAACCCATTCCTCAATTGATAAGTGGTCCAAGGATATGAACAGACAGTTCCCAGATGAAGAAATTAAAGCCATCTATAGTCATATGAAAAAATGCTCTAAATCACTATTGATTAGAGAAATGCAAATCAAAACAACTCTGAGGTACCACATCACACCTATCAGAATGGCCAACATGACAAAACAGGAGAATGATAAATGTTGGAGAAGATGTGGGAAAATTGGAACACTAATGCATTGTTGGTGGAGTTGTGAAATGATCCAACCATTTTGGAGAGCAATTTGGAACTATGCCCAAAGGGCTATCAAAATGTGCATACCCTTTGATCCAGCAATAGCACTTCTAGGGCTGTATCCCAAAGAGATCACACAAATGGGAAAAGGACCCACATGTACAAAAATATTCATAGCAGCTCTTTTTGTGGTGGCAAAGAATTGGAAATTGAGAGGATGCCCATCAGTTGGGGAATGGCTGAGCAAGTTGTGGTATATGAAATGTGATGGAATACTATTGTGCTGTAAGAAATGATGAACAGGCTGACTTCAGAAAAACCTGGAAAGACTTGTATGGTCTGATGCTGAGTGAAGTGAGCAGAAATAAGAGAACATTGTACACAATAACAGCCACGTTGCGTGATGACTAATATTGATAAACTTAACCCTTCCTGGCAATACAAGGATCTAAGACATCTCCAGAGGCCTTGTGATGGAAAATGCTATCCACTCCCAAAGAAAGAACTATGGAAGCCAAACTGTTATTTTTTTCTCTTCTGTTGAATTTTATTTCCTCTTTCTGATGGTTCCTCCTATTGGTTTTAATTTCTACTTACAACATCACTAATGTGAAAATATGTTTAATATGAATGTAAATGTATAGCCTATATCAGATTGTGCGCTGTCTTGGGGAGGGTGGTGAGGAGGAAGGGGGAGAAAAATTTTAAACTCAAAAGTATATGGAAGTGATTATAAATAAAAATAAATTAATAAAAAAAAAGAAAGAGACAAGGAATGATTCTAGGGACTGGATGAGAGAGGAGTGGATAAAGGAGAGAGAGAGGTGGTAGTAGATGCAATGAGAATAAATACTGATTGTCTAAGAGAAGTGAAAGAATGCTTCCAAGGGGAAAGTGACTATCACGGAAGAGGCTGAAAGGGAAACAGCAAGCAGTGAGGAAATAGGCATTGAGTGTAGACTATGTTTTGCCATGTGAGGAAGAGAGATAGAGGATCATTAAAGGGTGTAGAGAAGTTTGGTTGTTGTTTAGCACTGGAATGACTTAATTATGTTTGTAGGGAGGGGACTGTGGAGATGGAGGGGAGAGACAGAGACAGTAAGACAGACAGAGACAGTGACAGAGATAGAGACAGAGAGAAACAGAGAGAAAAAAGGAGAGAAACAGAGAGACAGGCAATGTGTGTATGTATGTGTGTGTTTGGAGGTGCCTGAGAGAAGGGGGATGATAACTGGAAGAAGGTCCTGGAGGAAAAATGAAATGAGATCAAGGAGGCAAGAATGGAGAGATATTTTTCAGGAAGAAAGGGAGAATGAATGCTGATACTGGAAAATTTTGAGGAGTGAAGGAAGGAGGTTTAGTTAGCCCTCCTGGAATAACCTCAGTGTTATCAAAGAAGTGTGGGAGTTGCCAGTGTGAATGTGGGTGGGGGATTCTATTTACTCTCTTCACTCTGACTTAGAGTCAGAAGGTCTGGGTTCTACTATTAAATGATAGCTGTAGGCCTCATTTTCCTCATTCTTCAGATGAGGGGATTGATCTACTAAAGTCCTTTGCAGATCTAACATCCTATGAATTCTATGCTTCTTATTTCCTTGTCTTTATTTCTTTCTTCTCTCTCTCCCTTTTTCTCTCCCTTCTTTCTTTGTCACTCTTTCTTCCTCCTTCTCTTTCATGCCCTCGATCCCTTTTTTCTCTCCACCTTCCTTCTTCTATCCCTCCCTTTCTCTCTTCTTTTCCCTCTCTCTTTCTCTGTCTCTGTCTCTTTCTTGTCTCCCTGCCACCCAGTGTGAACCTTGGTTTTCCTTATAATAGCATTATTTTAAACTCTCTGTCCTCTTGTTGAGGACAACAGAGAGCAGATCAGGGCTCTGTCCAGTATCTGCAGCCACTCAATCAAAAAGGAATGGGAAAGGACACCCAGACTTCTGGGGTCTGTTTGGGGGCTACCTCCATTTCCTCACCCAGCCAGAGTAGTAAAAGTTGTGGCTTACAGAACCCAGTGTGCATTCTTCAACTAATCTAAAATCTCAGCTTTGAAGATCAGAAGAAAGCAAAGGTCATGACCTAGAGATCAAAGTAACAGAAGCCAACACCATAATTGCCAGTTCCTTCTCTTGTCCAGGCTCTGGGTCTGTCCTGTGGGTGTATTTTTTTTTTTTTTTGCATGGAAGACTTCAAACAGTTGTTAGGGAAATCATCTGGTCTTTGCCAGGCAATCATTAATGTAGTAGGTGAGCTCACCTATTCTCATTAGGGTGAGATAATTGTAATCTGTGTCTGCATCTGGAGCTATTCAGGTTGGAGCACTTGTTTCATTATTCTTTGGCCTTCCTCCTCTATTTTCTCAAATTTATTTATTTGGGCTGCTTAGGACATGGGCATGAGGAGAAACAAGTATCCAACTATGTTCTAAACATGTATTATGAACCTGCAGATTCATGCAGTTCTCCCCCTGAAAGGGACCTCCTTGGAGAGTAGCTTATCCACCTTCTTCCTTTTATAGATTAGGAGACTGAGTCCCAGAGAGGGTCAGCTGGGTTATCTCAGTGGAAGAGCCAACCTTGAGTTCAGATCCTCCCTCCCTGTTCTGTGCTCTTGATGCATAAAGAGGTCATCACTGACTTCATTGCAAAGGTGTGGCCCTAGGGGGTCAGAGAATCCAAAAACTGGAGAAAAAAAAAAAGCCCTTTTAAGTCAGTTCCCTATTCCCCCTGGGCCTGGAAAATCAGTATCATTGGCCTCTTGCCTGTGGAGCCCTGGGCCATTGCTGAAGAGAAGTCCAACGGCAGTAGGGAAAGGTTAATGAAACACGTCTCATGCTCTGTGGCGTGTTCATCTTTTCCATGACTTTGAAGCATGATGGTGTGTGGCCAATTCCTCAGTGGGTGGGAACAAAAGGCAACCTCATTTCTCTCAGGTCTGTTTTGGAAAATGCCGGAGCATCAGGGCAGGGGCAGCGAAGTCAGGATTTGGGGGTAGGAAGGCCCTCAGTGGTGCTCCTGGATGGCTGGTGTCCTCCTTCCTGTTCCCTTTATTCATCTCTCTCCCTTTCTCATCACTGTGACATGAAAGGAACATTCTAGGGAAACAGAGGAAAGAAAAAGGGAGAGAGAGAGGAGAAAGAGAGAGAGAAAGGAGAGAGAAAGGAGAGAGAGAGAGAGAGAGAAAGAGAGAGAGAGAAAGGAGAGAGAGAGAGAAAGAGAGAGAGAAAGGAGAGAGAGAGAAAGGAGAGAGAGAAAGAGAGAGGAGAGGGAGAGAGCGCACAAAGGAAAGAAGGGAAAAAAGAAATAAATCAGGAAAAGGAAATAGAAGAAAATAGGAAAAAAAGAGGGAAAAGGAAAGAGAAGGGAAGGAGAGAAAAGATAGAGGAAGAAAAGGAGAGAGAAGGAAGAGAGAAAGAAAATCAAGATTCTTTGGGTTCATTTGCTGCTTTAGGAGATGAGCACCCCAGAAGAGATACAAGGGTCTTTCTTTAAACACGTTCCTAGAATTTCTGGGCTCTTCTTTGTACTCTCCTCCTTGACCATGACAACAAAAGCTGGGTGCTCCCAAACGTCTGTACCAGAGGACCAAGAAATAAACCAAGGCTTCCCCCTGAACCCCACGGGAAGTCCCTTTGGTGCTCGGATGTGGAAATGTAGACGGATCTGTTTTCATTAAGCCTAGCCCCAGCTTAACAAGCAGTTTTATAAATCTGGAGCTATCTCAGGGTGTCCCAGGATTTATCGATGGGGGCTCCTGCCATAAAGTGCTTTATGATGCCTGCCTTCTGTGTTATTAGTAGCTGTCTCTTCCTTCAACCACTGCCGTTTGATAATAGTCTTAAAACACCCAGAATTACTTACCTGCAAGCCACATTCCCGATAGCCCCTGTTGACAGTCTGAATAAGTTTACTGCCCTTTTGTTGTACTTTACCTTCAAAACAAACTGATTGAACCATCAATAGCTCCTGGAAGCTGACAGAGGCATGTCATCTGGGCTAACCCCTGTGATAGCAGGTTATCTGGGAGAGTTAACCTTCGTGCATTGTTAACTGAAATGTTTTATGTACTATGCAACTTTGGGATGGTGCTGTGATAACCCCAGTAACTAAGTAATACATCACAGTAAAGAGATTTTGGTGCCACAAATAACCCGGGATTAAATTTACAAGGGTTGAATTGATATTGTAAAAGCCTTCATTCTGGGGCTTCAGTAATCCCTCCTCGTATTTTTATGGCAAACTGGCCTTCCCGAAAGGATTGAAGCTTTTGGCTTTTGACACCCTGACACAGCCCAGCACTAAGGAAAACAGAGTTCCCAAACCCAGAGTGGAGAAATTCAAATGGGGGAAAGCTGCCTGGCTGGGAACTTGTCCTTAGTGTTGGTGAAGCATGTTCTGACCTGAAAGGGGCTGCTGTGATCTCATGGGAGGCAGGCTTCTCCCCCTCATTTCCATCAGTCACAGGTTAGCATTACTTAGCAGATGGCATCTTTGAACAGGACTGGCAGAGTAAACAAAGTTTGCTGTCAGCCCTAATATTCCCCCCCCAACTATCTCTTACATTCCCTTTCCCACTTTTGACCCCCCTTCCCCGAGATGCAGAGCTTGTTAGTCTCCTCCTCTCTGCACCCCCTTATCCTAGAGCTGGGGTTCTTGACCTGGGGTCTGCAGATAAATTTTAGTGGGTCTGTGAACTTGAATCAGGAAAAAAATTCCATCCTTATTTTCACTAACCTCTAATTGCAATTTAACATTTCCTTCAAATACTTAAAATATTCTTCTAAAAAAAGCCCATAGGTTTTACCTAACTGCCAGAGGGGTCCATGACAAAAAAGTTTCAGAACCCCTATTCTAGAGGGAAATACGGACAACCCCATAATTCATACTAATAGAGATTGACTACATTTGCCTCCCGGGTAATTATAAAAGAATACATTTAGACACTGTCTCAACCCAAAGGAATAAGTTTCTAATGATGGATGTTTAGAAACTTTGGGGAAGGAGACATTTGTGGATAGGTACCCATCATATCACACCGTAATAATGACTCCCTACTTTACTTCTGCATGTAGGCTTTGGAATTAAGATAATTAAGATTAGGACCTAAGCCTGTAAGAGCCCTGAGGGCTATAGTCCTGGCTCTGTGACCTTGGAGGGGTGACTTACCCTTTCTGGTCCTCAATTCCCCATAAATAGTTTGGGCTGGATCTTGAAAAATTTCTTCCAGCCTACCATTTTATGAGTGAATACCAACTAAACATCAACCATCTTAATTTTAAACTCCCTTAGAAGGCACTAAGGAAACACTCCCTCTTACCCCTCTCTGCCCTCTCCCCCCTCCCCAACCCCCACCATTTCTTTCTCTCCTTTGATTTCAGGGCTGGGATCCAAAGTCTGCTGATGTGACAATGCTCTCTCTGTCTGTTGTCACCTTGGTTCCTGCCAGCCTTGTGAAGGCATCTTTCATTCCATCATTAAACATTTGCTGATTTTCTAATACTGATGTTTTCTTCACCTGAATATTCATCTTTTCCCACCCTACACTTAGTGGGTGTTTTTACTCCCTTTGCCCGTCACTCCTGACATATTGTTTCCATCTGTACATGTCTTCATTTGAAAGAATCTGTTGTCATTGGGGCTTTGCGGCTGGTAACAGAAGACGGAACTTTTCCTTTGCCACTGACAGGGGCCGGTGGGAGTCATGGGAAATGATGGAAAGGGCACTCGGGGAATTTGGGCAAGATTTGGGGCTCTGTCTGAGTCTGAATGGGACTGGGCAGTGGGAAAAGGGAAGGGTTTGGAGGAAAAAGAGGGAGGAGAACGTGGAAAGGAAAAAAGAGTTTGGAACAGTATATTTGCGATACAAAGAATGAAGGACTATGAGATGTGGAGGGAAAGACAAAGGGATCATCAGTTTAGAACTGGAAGGAGCCTTAGAGATCATGTTCCTTATGATACAGAGATAGACCTTCCTCAGTTTAGAGAATAAAAAGGAAAAAAATACCTGAGCCTCAGAGAAGTTATACAGCTTGCCTCAGATCACACAGGAAGAAAGTAGCTGGTTTTGAACCCAGCTCCTCTGACTCCCAGGCCAGAGTCTTTCCACTATATAACACTAGAATCGCTATAAGGAAAGGTAGAAAGCCTAAGGAATTTCTGTGTGTTTTGACCTTAAAAATAAATAGTTTTGCAGTGAAGGCAAAATACCATGCAAGTTATCTCTTTTTCAGTGAACAGTAATCTCTGGGTTTGAGGTTATCTTTACTTTTGGCCTATAGCTCTGACAATTCAGTTGAACAAACATTTATTAAATGCCGAAAGCCCATTTCATTATGTGAGACCACCTGGGCCAGTGAAATGGTCTTCCCTTCCCTTCCCTTCCCTTCCCTTCCCTTCCCTTCCCTTCCCTTCCCTTCCCTTCCCTTCCCTTCCCTTCCCTTCCCTTCCCTTCCCT
>NW_020940527.1:6912459-6912526 GCF_900497805.2 Vombatus ursinus
CCTTTCCTTTCCTTTCCTTTCCTTTCCCTTTCCCTTTCCCTTTCCCTTTCCCTTTCCCTTTCCCTTT
>NW_020940527.1:6912536-7016630 GCF_900497805.2 Vombatus ursinus
CCCTTTCCCTTTCCCTTTCCCTTTCCCTTTCCCTTTCCCTTTCCCTTCCCTCCCAGGCTACTATTTTTTTTTTCCATTATAGAGATCTTTAAGTGAGGAACCTCCTTCTGCTAATACAAATCAGCACCTTCCCAACAGTTGATGAGTTTGGAATTCTCTAGGGTCACTAAGAGATTTGGTGACTTGCTCAGGGTGGCACAACCAGTATGTGTTGGGTGGTGGTGGTGGGGAAGTATTTGAAACTAGCCCTTTCTGATTCCACAGCCCAGCTGCCTCTTTTAATGGTCTTTTCTAAGGAATCCCTGCTGTTTGGAAAGATGACTCCTGTAAGCCAGTGGTGCCCAAGTAGGGGTGTGCTCAGGCCCTCTAAAGCAGCTACCATCCATCTTTTGCTTATCCCATGCCGCAGATGCAAATACAATAGGGTATGAATAGACACATTAATATACTGTTGGAGGAGATATGAATTGGTCCAACTATTCTGGAAAGCGATTTAGAACTATTCCCTCCAAATTATTGAACTATGTATCCCCTTTGACCTAGCAATACTTCTATTAGGTCTGTACCCCAAAGAGGTCAAAGAAAGAACACATACATATATACACAAGCATAAATATGTATATATATATATATGTATATATATATATATATATATATATGAGAAAGTGTTCATAGCAACTATTTTGTAATGGCAAAGAACTAGAAACTTAATGGGTAATCATCAGTTTGGGGAATAGGTGAACAAATTATGATATATGAATAAAATCAAAATATTGTTATGTCATAAGAAATGACATAAAAGGATTATTTCATAGCAACCTGGGAAGGCTTGTATGAACTGATGCAGAATGAATTGAACAGAACTAGGAGAGTGATTTATGTTATAACAACAACCTTGTAGAGACAAACCACTTTGAACATTTTAAGAACTGTACTTAATGCAGTGCCCTCCCATGATTCCCACCTTCTGAGAGAGAGTGATGTACTCAAGATGGACAGAGACATATCTATTCAAAGTTGATTTGTCGTGCTTTATTTGTTACAAGGGTTTTATTTTTCTCTTCTTTATTTTTTTTTTCCAACTGGAGAGGTAGGTGGTAGAGGGAGAGAAAAAAAAAGAAAAGGGAAAAAGCTACATAAAAAGGAGGAGATCGTAAATAATCAAATTTCAGCCAAACTGAACTACTTGTCATTTCATACTAATGTGTTTCTACTCTTATCTTCATGCCTTATTTCATGTCATCTCCAGCAATGTGCTGATAAATTTTACAGTGGGCTCTTTCCCCCAAAATAGTGTATGTGGGACACACTTTTAAGTTTAATGTGCATCATTAACATTTTCCTCCATCACTTTATAATAAGACAATCCACAAAACAATAAATAAAACCCTGATTTGTAGCTTTTGCCCATTTCAAAGTTATAAGTACTTGCACTGAAGATACAGTTTGGTTATAAGTGTATAGAAGCTGGTTCCAGCATACTCCATCGCCACTACTGGAAATTGATTCTCTTCTCTTTCCCCACCATCTCTACCTGCTAAAATCTCTCCTTTCCTTCAAGACTGAACTATGGTGCCACTTCTTATATGAAACCTTCTCTGATCCCCTTAGGGTTCTCACAGCACTATGTTTGAACTCCTTTATAATTTTCATTGGGTTTTTGTTATTATTTGTGCAAATGTCTAATCCTCTCTTTTAGACTGTAAGCTCTGTGAGGGATTATAATTTATTTCATCTCTGTATCCATCACAATCTAGTATATCAAGTGCTTTTTTGTATTTAAGTAAATCAAATTTACCACCTAGTGGCTAAACCATTTATGAAGAGGTTAGACGTCTTAAAGTCTTCTTGCTTTCCCATGGAGAAGTCCATGGTTTCCTGTTTTGTTTTGTTTCCCTGTGTTACTTCTCAATCTACTCAACTGATGAATATTTATAGAATGCCTACTATATACTCAATTGTTTGTTAATTTAAATTACTAGAGCTCTAGGAATGCTATGGTTTCTGTTATTTGCCTCTCTAGTCTGTACAAGACACTATGGGAGACTGAAAATAAGGCATGTATGGCTCTTGTCATCATGGAGATTATAGCCTATCTGAGGAGACAAGATGAGGGTATGGATCAATTAGAGAGGAATTGAAAGGTAAACTGTGGGACTGACTGTAAGTGAAGAAAGAGTTTAGGAGCAGGAAGAGTTCACTGGGCTAGAGTGGTCAGAGAAGGTCTTTCACATAGGATGGGATGTTCACATTGGATCTTGAAGGATGGAAAGGGTTTGAGAAGGCAAAGGGGATGAGGGGGGCCATTGGAGTCAACTCATTTTACTTGTGGTCTGAGTGCCTGTATCTCTTTCCTACGTTCATCAGTGTGGCCATAATTGCTGATATGATTGAGAGTGTTGGGATAGTGAAAGGTTCTTAGAAATGTGACTGGGGACAGATGGGAGAGAGAGAGAGAGAGAGAGAGAGAGAGAGAGAGAGAGAGAGATGCCAAGTTATCAGTCCCCAAATCTATTACATAACTTGTTGGTAACTATTACTTAGAGAAGACATTTGTATTCCCATCCTGGTTGCCATGATGGATGCCACCTAGCCTCATCTAATATGGTGTTTTATGGAATGCTTTATGGAATAAAACTGACTCATAGAACCCACTCTGGGGACAATCTCCATTCTTCCTTCTCACAATGAGCCAGGCCATTTCTGCTAGAAGCACCATAGGTAATGCATTAGTTACCTAAAATTCGTCATTATAGACATTCTCTTCAGTGATGGAAAGTACAACTAACCTCCGTTTTAGTTGACCATTTTCATGGGTTACTATGATCAGAGAAACTCACCATCTGGTGACAGATATATGGTGATAAGCTTCTCTGAAAATAACCAGGCTTGTCAATAGCCCCCATTAGAATTGTTCTATGCCTCTACCTTTCCACTTTGGAGACATAGTGTGTTATAGAGCAAGGAGAACTCTGGTCTTGACCTCAGGAAGCACCTGAGTTTGAATTCCACCTCTGATAATAGCTATGCAACCACAGATAAGTTCATCCCTCTGGGTCTCACTTTCTTCATTTATAAAATTCATACTCATCATGCCTGCCATACTGGGTTATTGTTGAGTTCACATGAGAAAATGTGTTTTGGAAATCTGAAAGAGTTATACAAATGTCAACTGTGTTTATTATTATTAGTGTTTGTAGGCCCAGCCACAGATTATCTTAGCTGGCCTGGTTTGGAAAGACCCAGCGTCATTGCCATACCATCCTAAGGGATCTGTGTAGGCTTGAGGAGAGGGACTAGCTAAGAAGGACAGGAAGAAAGAAGATGTGACTTATCAAGTGAAGTTTGGTTCTTTCTGCATTTTGGTTATTATTATTAACAACAGCATCAACAATAATGATAAAGCTCTTTAAGGTTTGCAAAGCGATTTATATATGTTTTCTCATCTGAGCTTCACATGAAACCTGTGAGTTTGGGGCTATTTTTATCCTGATTTTACAGATGAAGAGACAGAGGCTGAGAGAGCTTGTGGCCTACACGCTCATTGCTCACAATGCCCCATTCTGATAGTCTGAATCTACCAGGTGAACTTACGACCCCTGGCAAAATTATAGGAATTGATTTATTAACTTAACACTTTGCAGCAAGTGACAGCATAGATGGAAGGATAAGAAATTTAGAGCCGGAAAGAATTTAGAGTCCTGTGTTCCAACCCCCTCTTTTTACAGATATGGAGACTGAGGACCAGAGAGGTTTTAAGTAACTTGCTTGGTGTCACATTATCTGAGACAGGAATTAAACCCAGATCTTCATATGGTGTAGTGGGAAAAGAGCACTGGAATTAGAATCAGGAAACCTTGGTTTAAATCCTGATTCTAACTGGCATGAGCTGTGACCATGGAGAAATCAGTTTCCTTATCTGTATAATGAGCATAGTATTATTAGACTATCTATTTTATAGAGTTATGGTCAGAAAAAAAAAAACATTTCGCAAATCTTACAAGGCCATATAAATATAAGTAATTGTTATTTCTATAGCTGGAACCAGGTTGATTTCTTGTAATAAGATTGGTGAGGTCCATGGATGAAGCAGACTCTTTATCGGTGTTTCATGGGGGAAGGGTTTTTTTTTTTTTTTTAGCAGGCTGGGGGAAGTGGGGTGAGTGGGAGAAGTCTGGGCTAATTTTCCAAAATTGGGCATAAAGCGATGGAAGACAACATAATGCTTATTCTTCCATGAGCTGCTCCACACTGTGTGTATGTGTGCACGCACACGTGGGTTTTATAGTTGCGTGTATATAAAATGTAGTCATCTGTACGTGTGTAAACAGAAGAGTCACATGTTTGTAGGAAGGGTAGTCATTTACCCAGCGTGTGGGTATTATTAGGGCCACTTTTCAAGAAAGGTTTCTCCAGCGGGTAATTGTGCATTTTGTTAACTTTTGTGCGGATGAAGGGGCATAAAAGGAGCAGCAATGGTCTGAGCCATCTCCTGGGGAGTTGTGGGGCCTGGCCTGAGAAGGTTGTCTCACCTGTCCTCCCTGAGTGACCTCTGGGCTTTCCATTCCAGGTGCTTTGTTCTGTACAAGCTGCCCAACCTGAAGTTTCTGGATGCAAAGAAAGTCACAAAATCGGAGCGTGAGGAGGCCCTGCTGAGAGGTGAATTCATGAAAGTAGTGAAGCCCAAGGTAAGTAGGCCCCAGGCCTTCATCTCCGTGGCAGCATTGGCCCCAGACTGAAGCAACTTCTTTTTTACGCTGTGTACTGCATCTTGTGCAGTACTGGTTAGCCATGTGTCCTGATCAGCGGGAAGAGAGGTACCCACATTGGGTCAAGAGGACTGCTCTTTTCTGTGGTGACCTGGGAGGTGATAGGACGATACAGCAGAATGTCACTGAAACACCCTTTCTGTAGCACATGATTGGTTAATGAGTTAAGTCCTTGTTGCGTTCAAGTCTAAAAGTAACCCAGTTGACCTCATTCATGAGGTGGCCACATCTGTAAGGCCATCCAGGAGCCTGTATTTCAAACACAACTTTGAGGGCTGGAGTGGGGTTTCATTTTTTGTCTGGAATGTGTTTTCTCTAGGAAATAGGGCTTTTTTGGCTCTGGAGAGAAGATTGGGGAAGAGGTATTGGGTTTCTGCTCTCTCTGGGGTGGTTTGGATTTTACTGGTGCCTCGGGAAAGGGACCCTTCTGTTCCAGTGCCATCAGAGGAGCCAAGAGAATAATTTCCCCCTGTCCAGAGGTTAAGGCACAGCAGCTTCTCTCTGAGATAGTACCAGAAGAGAAGGCGATTTTTTTCTGACAATTTGTCCCCTGGCTTATATGTGCTACCCACATGTGGCTCTTCAGAGTATACATGGATGGCATTTATTGACCTTTACCAGCTGACTCAGAATAAGACAGAGAAATTTAATGTGGTGTCATCATAATGACAATACAGATGAGACGGGGAGAGTTGGCTCTATGTCTAGAATTCAGATATTGGAAGATTTTTAAAAGACGGGATAGATGATGGGGATCTGGCTGTGGTTTAAATGTAATAAAGTACAGAGTCGGGGGATGGAGTTGATGACCCCAGATAATATACATTCCTCCCCTGGTGCTGTGCAGCATGAGACCAGTTGCTTTTTGGAAGTCCAAGTATGTTGAAGGGACTTCGGTTTAGAGAATAAATGCTTATATAATAATGCATGATGGTAATATATAATGTTTAATAAATACTTGTTGACTGGTTGATGGATTAGAAATAGCACTGACCTTGTAGTCAGGAGTACCTGCCTCTGATACTTAGTAGCTATATGATCATGGGCAAATCATTTAACCTCTCTGAACATCAGTTTCTTCATCAGTAAAATGATGATCAGTACATATGGCAGTGGTCTCACAGGTTTGCTAATGATATAATAACAGATGATATAATATTTACAAAATGTTTTACAACCCTTGAAGTGATACATTTTATCCATTATCATTTTAGGAATCCAAGTAGTCCAGTTTGTGGTTAATTTTTCATCTCCCTATTTGTAATTATTATCAAGGGCAGAAAACTTTCTTCTTAAGGTTGTATTTTCTCTTCAGATCATCAGGCTCACCTTATTTGGAGTTTCTATTTCTGCCAAATAAAAACATTAACTGTAAAGAAAATGTGCACTACAAGTTGTGTGTGTATGTGTGTGTGTGTACATGATGCTGCCAGATCAATGCATCGTTACCTGTATAGTTTTAGCATACACTGTAAATTCAGATCGAATCACTTTATAAATATGAATTTTTACTCATATATATATAAATACAAAAATGTTCACACTTATTCTCACTATGACACAGGTTTGACATGTTGTTTACCAGTGCCTTCATTTATTTCAGCTTTTATAAGTTGCACCAAATAAAATAATTTAATTCTTAGCCTTTTTTTGTGAAAAGACTCTGGAGACAGGCTGACATCACAAACCTCAGCAAAGAAGTAGGTGAAATACATTGTGTTTCTGCCTTTGTAGTTATCCTGGTTTTTTTTTTTCCTTTCTCTCTCTTCCCTTCACTCACACACCCTTTAAAAAGGGTAAAAAGATCGATATTCCTCTGGCTCTGAGTTAATGCTGACATGTAAAGATCTTCATCTTGGCTGCAAACTTGGGGGGAGCCTGGGAGAGAAGGGAGCTGCTTTCTAATGGATGGCAAGAACTGGATTTTTTTTTTCTTTTCTTTCTTTTTTTTGTGGACAAAACAGCTTTTCTAGAAACTCAAGGATCTCCACTAAAACAGCTCTTCAGAGTTACCAATTAGCCTCTAATCAGTCACAGAATTAGCCTGTCTGAATGAGGAGCTCTAACATCCCCCACTAGCTGCATATGGCTTGAGCTGCTCATTAATTCTTTAAAGGGGGGGAAGGGAGAAAAAACAACAGCTTACAAAGCAGGAGTCTGTTAACCATCGAAGCACAGACCAAAGATCAGTGTTTTGTAGATTCTCAGAATTGAGATCTTCTCATCCTACCCCACCTGCCTTGACATATGAAGAAAGTGAAGTCCTGCTAGGAGAAGGGACGTTCCCAAGGCCACACACCTCGCCAGGGTGACAAAACCTGCTTTTCCATCCCTATGTCATGCTAGACTTTTCCTGGAGACATTTTCGGGCTCTTGATTCCATATTAAACCTTTTGCTCTCACTTGGTTCTTTGTTATTTTAGGTGATATGAGGTGGTGCTTTAATTTGGGACAGAAAATATCACCTGAAGATCCAAATGAATTAGCAAATGGTTGTTAAAAGAAGTTGTTGGGGATTGTTTTTGGCATGTTTGCTTTATGTACACGTGTGACTGTTCCTGGCTATGAAGTAACACATTGAGACATAGGCATTCCTAGAGAGTATGCCACCATACAGGGTAGCATAGGGTTGGCACAAAGGATCTACCAACATACCCTGGGGCCACCCATAACTATTTGTCTTCTCTTTCCTACCAGGGGAAGTAAGGCATGGGATAGGAGGATTGCAGGGTATGGAGTTTAATCCTATGGGTAAGTGAGTGGTAGCCTGGAGCATGGACAGAGAGCAGGCTTCCAGAGAGTCAGGAAGAAATGGTTTCAAGTCTTTCCTTTGGCACATGTCAGCTGTGTAGTCATGAACAAGTCATTTAACCTCAGTGCCCCAGATAACTCTCTAAGGCTATATTGCAACTGGAGATCTGCATCTGTAAGAGGGGACTTCCATGATGGGAGGTGAAATCGCAGTGAAATACGCAGGTGAAATCATGTGTCTTGACCTCATTCTTCCCAGCTTCTCTCCCCTCCCTGCAAAGGCAGCTACTGATGGCATGGTGGATAGAGGGCTGGGTTTGGAGTAGGAAGATCTGAGTTCATTTCCAGCCTCAGAAGTTTCCCTGTGTGACCCTGCACAAGTCACTTAATTTCTGTTTGCCTCAGTTTCTTCAATTGTTAAACGGGGATAACAAT
Organism: Vombatus ursinus; assembly: GCF_900497805.2. Taxonomy (NCBI): domain Eukaryota; kingdom Metazoa; phylum Chordata; class Mammalia; order Diprotodontia; family Vombatidae; genus Vombatus; species Vombatus ursinus. Next base: position 6,920,492 of record NW_020940527.1, read on the forward strand.
AGCACCTACTTCACAAGATTGTTTTGAGGTTCAATGAGATAACAAAAAATGTGGCTATATAAATATTTATTCCCTTTTCTTCCTCTTTGCTCCCCTTCCTCCAAAAGGGGGTGTGATGTGTAATTGTATGTTCACAGAGGTGTGTGTATTCTTGGAGTAGGTTTATAAAAAGAGAGCAATTTCCAGGGAATGTACTGAGCACTCTGGGTAAAGGCCTATTTTTCATAACAAAATCAGAATCTGCAGTTGGCTTCTGTCCCTTCTGAGGCAGGGGAGGCATGTTATGCTTATTCAGCAGAAAGTGCTGATGAATGATCAAAAAGGCTATGATTGGGGAGCTGTTTTCATTTTATTTGTGACATAAAATATTTGGGAGAGTGGAAAAGAACTTCTCCAATCACAGCCCTCAACCTGGAAGGCATGGGTACTGGACTGTCTGAGCATCTTTGGTCTACTCAAACACCCCTCCCCTGACCCTCCCACCCAATATCCAGGAATTGATAAACTCTCCTGGGTCATAAAGGCTTGGTTTGGTATATATCATGCCCTCCTGTTCTTCCTGCTCTCCTTCCCTCTTCTCTTCTTTCGTTCTTAAGATGATGCATTTCTTGCCCACTTCTGATTTTTCTCTTTTTTTAGTTTAAAGTACCCGGTTCTATCTGAGCTTTGACTGTCCTATGGAAAGATTTATACCATTCATGACAGATCAGTAGCTAATGTGAGATGGACTCTTCCTTTCCTCTGGTGTTAGGGATAGAAAATGGAACAAGAGCCAGACACCAGCTTCTACCATTGAATTTTAAGGAAAGTATTTTCTGTTGTCAAAATACTGCTCCTTGTGTTTTGCTCAGTGTTAAGGCAAAGTGGGCAGAATTGGTTGGACTGAGGACTTAGAGCCCTAGGCGGAAGGCTGTTTCTGTGACCAGACTGTGGCCTCAGTCTACTGGTGGAAGGAGAGATCAAAGTGGAGTGGGTATCCAGGACAGAATGTGCCACCCCTCGTGATGGCACTTCATGTCAGGCCAATGGCTCTAGAATACGACAGTCAGAATTTCTTAATTGTGTCCTGGCTTTGTAATTATTCATCTCTGCATGGGCAAAGAGCACACTTGTCATTTTTTTTGGACGTAATTATTTAAACCTGAAAAAACCCATTGGTTATGGCATGTATATGAAATTTCTCTACAAACTCTTTACAGACATTTATAGATTGGGAGGACATAGCAGGGAGTCATGAAGAGAGAGGCTGGGGAAGAATGGCAGGGCACAGTGACTCATTTTTTGCTAGAGAGGTGTGCGTGTTTGCCTCTGTGTGTGTATGTGCATGTGTGTGTGTGTGTGTGCAAACCACCATGTGTATGTTTTCTTGTATATGTGCTTTTATATGCATGCAGGCTTGTATGTATGTCCTTATGTCCTTCGACATCATATCACAGATAGTAGATTTGTGGAGGCATCTACGTTGTGATGGGAAAGGATACTGGATTTGGAGTAAGCAGTAATCTGGGTTCAAATGCTGGCTCTAACACATTGTAGCTGGATGTATTTGGGAAAATCAGTTAACCTTCCTGAAACCTGTTTTCCTTATCTTTAAAATGGAGACGAGGATATTGGTCCTACCTCCCTCCCTATGTTATGGCTAGGAGAATTACTTGGTAAATCTTTAAGTACTCTTGGCATATGGCTTATAATTATTGTTGTTGTTGTTCAGTTGTTTCAGTTGTGCCTGACACTTTATGACCCCGTTTGGGGTTTTCTTGGCAAAGATGCTGGAGTGGTTTGTCATTTCCTTCTCCAGCTCATTTTACAGATGAAGAAACTGAGGCAAACGGGTTAAGTGACTTGCCCAGGGTCACATAGCTAGAAAGTATCTGAGGCTGGATTTGAACTTGGGAAGACTTCTCTTCCTGACTTTAGGTCCAGTACTCTATGCACTGTGCCACCTAGCTACCCCAATTATTACTTATTATTACCCTATAATTATTATCTAGAACTCGAAGAGACTATGGACGTATACTGTCCTTATTTTATGGCTGAGGAAACTGAGTTTTAGAGAGTAGAAATGGCTTAGGTCCTACAAGTAATAAGTAGCAGAAATAGGATTTGAACACAGCTCCTTTGGGACTGGGTTCAAACTGGAGCAAATTCCAAATTTAGGCTTCTTTCCACTCCACCATGTCCTGATGTGCCCTCTTTTGTATTACTGGTTCAACTTTTCATATGCCCACTTAAAAATAATAGGTACTGGAGGGCTTCAAGAAAGACAGGGAAGAAATGGTGTATGGAGGCCAGAATCTTTTGACTACTGCTCTGACAAAAAGAAAACTAGTTGTGGTGAACTGGGAAAGCAAAGGCAGAAACATGGGCTAGTATTGGGAACTGCGAGAGCAGGAGGGATAGTATAGGCCAATGTGGGGAGCCAAAATGGTGTCATAGCACCTATTAGCCTTTAGCAAGATTCTCCAGTATTTACCACAGTAACTGAGATATCTCTTTCATGTTGCGTTGAGAGACAAATGGATTAATTGGGAGTGAGATTAATGCTTCCTAGGGTGTGTAGAGGGATGGATAGTAGCCATTTGTAGGTCAATTGTATCATCTTGATTGATCCTGATATACTTTACCTGGACATTTAACAAACTCACACTTTTAGCTATTCCATGTCCTTTCCTTGTTAGGTTCTGTGCACAGGCATTACACCCACTCAATAGATTACCAAAGAAATAGACCATTCTTTCAATTTCTGTTTTACTGAGTTTACTAGTTATGATAAACTAGGAAAAATTGGGAATATGTTTATAGGGAAACAAAGCTGCATTTTATAGCAGATTGAATTTCATTTGGTAAGAATATTGGATCTTATTCATCTTTGTGTCTCAACATTTCACATCCCTTGCAACAGTCCTCGGCACATAGTAGGTGCTAAATTTTTTCAACTGCAAATAAGTTAATCTTTTTAAATATCTGTTAGAAAAAATCTCTATCATTCATCATCAGATCATTCTCACATGGCTTTGAAAAATCCCAGAGAAACATGTCTTGCATTAAGCCAGCCTATTATATAAAAATCTAAATTTTTAGGGGAAAAAAAGATTAACAGTTATATGGACCCCTTTAGCAGTGTCTGGTGAAGTCTGTGAACCCCTTCTCAGAATAATGTTTTTAAATGCATAAAATACGTAAGATTATGAAGGCAAACAATTATATTGAAATTGTTCTCAAAGTATTTTCTAAAAAGGTCACAGACCTGAGAAATGAAGTTCTCCTTTAAGTCAATTATATATCCTGAATTGGCCAATTAAAGACAGTCAGCTGCCATCATGCTACTCTCCCTAGTGTTGCAGGATTTCCAAAAAGGCAGTTTCAGTGGCTAGATTCTGTCCCCAGGCCCTCTTGCTTCTGGCTAATAGGGACTTCTAGGGAGGAAAGTTGTTAGCCCATGGTCAGAAGTCGAAGGCTCCCTCTCCCAATGCTTTATTGACAGGCCCTTCCTTTTTCATGGATTTCCCTTTAACATCTCAGCCTCTCTTCCACCTCAGTCATGATTTGGAGAAATAAAAATAACGACTTCATGGGCATTTCTAAACTTATGCACTTAAAATGAAACTTTCCTGCCTCTGATCCATGTTGTATTTTTTTGTCTGTACCACAAAATTACCACTTTAATATATGTCATATTGTTCTCTATGTCATGTATCATTGATTAAGTTGATTAAGCTGTGATTTGGACTCAAGTTTTCAATTCGGTTTAACCATTATTTATTTGAGTATTTGCTATATATAAAGTCCTAAACAGGCATGAAGTGGGAAAAACGTAATTCACAGCCCTGCCCTCAAGGTGCTTAGAATCTAGTAGGAGAGGTAGGATACATCCATAAGTAACTGTCATATAAAGTACAATATTTACAAGTGCACAAAGGAAGTAAAAATAAAATATGAAAATTCAGAGGATAGAAAAATCACTACTAGCTGGGACAACCAGGAAACGTTTTAGAGTACTTTTTGTGTGGTTCTTGAGTTTGGTGATAGTGATGATGTTATGGTGGTGGTAGTGGTGGTAGTGATGATAATAATAATCCCAGCTGAACTCATCATCCGTGTTGTGAATAGTGGTAGGAAGAAGAAGTTAATAGCAAAGTAAGGGAATGCTAGCCAGGGTGATGGACTTTGGAAGCTTTATGTGCCCTCTGTAAGACCCTTACAGTAGCTATGAAGGCATGGTAGAAACCCTAAAACTCTGACCAATTGGGTTGTGACAATGCCACTGTTAGTATTAGCACGCTGGACAAAGTGATGAAAATGCTCCTCTAAATTTAAGATTGGAGTGGAATAGAGGCAAAGACATTAAAAGGTTAGCTCTGAGTAAGGCAGGAGCTGTCAGGAAGGCATGAGGAGAACAGTATTCATGATCGATTTGACACAGATTACAGAAGGTCGAGTTGTGCCCTTTCCTATTCTGTTAACAAAATCCAGTAACTCACATTGGTACAAATCAGCTACCCATGGCCCACCCATAAAAAGTGAATGAGTACAGAAAATACTTAAGACTAAACAAGGAAAACTTCAAGTGCACACAAAATGGGATAAAGACATTAATATTTTCATTATGCACACTACATCATAGCAAAACTGGAAAGAAATCTATTTCTAGGCAAAGGCTTCATATTGCTCTTTGTCAAGAGTACACTCGGGTTCAGGTCACAAAACAACATATTGCTGACCAGTGGGTTGGGCAATCATAAAAATAGCCTCAACCCTAATCCTAGATTAGATTAAATACAAAATGAAATTAAAGATGTATTAGCATATGAAAAGGGAAAAGTTGAAGACCCTGAGATAATTGACAGTTTTCACTTAATGAAAACTCCATAAATTATACCTAATAATGAAACAAATGACAAAAGCAGCACTGATCTCAAAAAAGAGATAGGCATGCTTAGATTGGAATTTTTTTTTAAAGCCCTCTTTAAGTTGGACAACATGAGTCAAAACTAATAGATCAGTTATATCAAAACAGAGTAATTTAGAAAAGATGTAACCAGCTATGTACTGTAACCGGTATATACTTGTAACATATTCTTTCACAATATTTGAAAATCTAATTATATTTCAGGAGCCAAATAGAACAGAGTAGATGGCAGCTATGGCCATAATAAAAATCATAGGAAGGAATGTGGAGTTATCAAGGAATATCCCTTAGTACAGGCATAGAATACCACTGTAGCAGAAATGACTTAAGAGAGATATTGAACATCTGTAAACACTTCTCATTCATGTGACCAACAGGATATGACTAGACATTTTCTCTAGTCTTCATTAACTCTTAGCTTTCCAAAGTGTTATCACAAGGCTCTCCATGTACAAACACTACATAATCTCAGTCAGCAGTCTGCTGAGAAAGAAATGTTGAAAAATGAAAGATTTTTGTGACTTTGTGGAAATGAAGGGTTTGGGGATAGCAATTCAGAACAAAGTCATTACCACTGGAAATTATAGAACAGTTATCCTAAAGAGCTTAGACCGAAATGATCAATGTAGAGTATGCAAAGAAATGATGAAACTGTGTAAAACATCACTGTAGGAAGAAAAAATTCAGCCCTTCTAGAATACTTAGGTAGATGTGACTTAGTCACTGAAACTATACCTCAAATATTGACTATTCTTCATAGACTGCAAAAGAATAATTCACCATAATGCAAGCAGAGGCCTCAATAGTCTTAAGAATACAACCACTACACTATGGTGGGTACAGAATATTATTCCAGTACAAACTATTGCCTAAAATCTTTTGGATATTACATTGATTTATGAAACAAAACAAAACAAAAACAAACAAAAAACCACTACCACCACCAAACAAATAAACTCAAGGACAACCTTTTTAGTAGATGTTGCCATGCCAGATATTCATGATCTCCAAGATATATGGAATGAAAATATTTCAAAATGTAGAGACTGAATAGGATAATTCCAAACCAGGTAGGAACAGGATAAGGTACATGTCATCTCCTTTGTTCTGAATACTGCTGTCTTTGAACCAGGGGATATTTCAGAGAGCCCTGTGGAGCAGAAGTTGGAGAACTATAACCCATGAGTCAAATCTAGTTCACCACTTGTTTTTGTAAGGCCTGTGAGCTAAGAATAACCTAGTTTATGAGCCATACAGAAACAGGTGGCAAGCCAGATTTGGCCTGTGGTTCATAGTTTGCTAACCTCTGCTATGGAGGATGAGCTTACATTCTAATACATTTATTCAACTACAAAAAACAATTTTATTCAACTACAAATTTAACTGCAAAAAATTATTTTCTCCACTTGTGCCAGAAAAATCTTTTACATGTTAAATACATGTGTGCTTGTATATAAATAGCAGGATGGAGACTTGTCCCAGGATGATTTCAATATGAACTTCATTAAATGATTTCATGACTATGATAAAAGAAACACAATTAGATAATATCTTATATACAATATGTAGTTGATTCTCAGAATGACCTGTGAGGTAGCATAAGATCCTCTGTTAGAAGCTGGGTGGGAATGTTTGTGAGTCATTTTCATAATGAAATATGGAATAGAAGTAATGGTTTATTCATTTTACAGATGAAAAGACTGAAAGTTTATAAAGAAATTGGCTAGAATTTCATGACTAGAAAATGGCACATCCTTGAATTGAGACATGTTTTTCTGACTTGAAGCCCAGTGTTTGTTCTATCAAACCATGCTGGCTTCCATTTTTATTTTATAGCTTGTGAAATTAATGAGTAGGTTGTGAGGTTTCTGTTAAATGACATAGGCCATTCAGTTCATTCAGTTAGCATATCCTTATCACCTTTTACATGAAAGGCACCATGATGGGATTGGTCCATGTTGATACATTATGAAAAATCTTTATGAAACTAAAAATGCCAGTTAATTACCTGGATATATGGCTTTGTGTAGCTAAATGAAATTGGTATTTTGCTTCATTCTGGAGAATTTTGGAGTCAGGTAGATCTGCCATGGAATGAGGTGAAACATGTTCAGAATCTATTCCTAGTAATTTTGTAGCTGATATTGAAGGGGGAAGGAGATACAGATTTCTTTTGACAAATAGAGATTATGTGAATAGTGATAATCCAGGTGGTGAAAAATCTCTATTCCTTTTTCAGCCTCATTCGTGCTTTCACATTTCCTTGGACACTTACAAGGGAATGTCAATTATTGACTTTCCTTTTTAGTATCCTATCTAGCTATAGCCAATAATATGTAGAATTTTATGTTTTAGGAGAAATGCCATCAAGATGTTGCTAGTTTTGCTACCTTGTGTAGTGTGTCTATGTGCCTCGAGAATAAATCACCTAATCAAAATCCAGGATAGTGTTAGAGTATTTTTTTGTTTTGTTTTTGAGAGGTTGGATTCAGGCTTCTCTTGGAGTGGTAGTAGTGGTGGTGGGCTATGAATTCCCATTATTACTGTCTCTGTGGTGTGCCTGGAGAGTAAGCATTACAATTCATTGGAAAAAAAATCATGAAGAGGAATGAGATAATGTATCTAAAGAACTTTAGTACTTTATGTTGAATATTTCTCCAAAGTCCATATAATTTTTGGCTGAACTAACTACACCCTAAGGTCTCTTTCAACTCTAAAATTGTAATCCTACTTGATTAAACACAATAAATTGCTTTAATAGAAGAGCAGCATGTCATGGTGGATAGATCCCTGAACTTGGAGTCAAGAAAATCTGGGTTCAAATCCTGCCTCAGATGCTTGGGAATTGCATGACCCTCAACAAATCACTTAAGCTCTTTATGCCTTAGTTTTCTCTTTTGTAAAATGAAAGGGTTGGATTTTTATGTCCTCTAGGAGCCCTTCTGGTTCTACATTTAAGAGTCAATGGCCCTATGTATATTAATACAAAATCTTGACTTGGTTTGGGCTTGATAAGTGTTTGTTGTTGATAATGGCAATGATGATGATAATGATGATGACAATGATGATGATGATGATGATGATGATGATGATAGTGGTCTAAAATTACCAAAAGAAATGGTAAAAGTACTCAATCTGCCCCTAGTTCTGAATTTGTCCCCAAGATAGCAAGTAAATAGAGTAAATCAGAAAATCTTCCAGGGGGTACTAATATAAGAAAATGGAGGGCCCCTAGCCTGAGTGGGAATGGGATCTAGTACTGAGGCCCCCAGATGTCTAGGATATAATAAATGATAATAGCTTCAAAGGAGGTATCATCATGTATTATCTTATGAGGAGTCCTGTTGAGCAGTTGGTCTTATGCATTTAAAAAATTCCTTCCATATATACTTATAGAGCAGATCATGAAGCCCTCTGGTTTTTATAATCTAGTTCTTGAAGAGTCAAGGTTATATAGATTTAATGGTTCTTAACTGGACCATGAAAAGTTTCAGAATAGGTATTCATGTGAGGGTAATGGCTATGATGGACCCTAATGGCCTCTTGTGGTAGTAACCTTCAAATTATCACCACTGGGTTTTCCTGGGTCACTATAGCAGAGGGTTTGATGGGATTTTAATTTTGCAATTAAAAAAATTCCTACTTATAGGAAAGGAGATGAACATAAAATCAGTTAGCTAAGAAAATGGATAAAGAGGAAGTCAAGCTGAGGTGTTGGTGATATGCAGTTGTATTAGGCAGGGATGAATTTGATTTAAAGCTTTCATTGTGGGGAAATTCAAAACTGATAGAACAACAGGATCTCACACATATGGCTTAGTCTGGCTTCTGGCCATGGAGTGAACTCACTTCCCAGCTGGGGGAGCACTGATGAGTATCAAATGGCATGTAATTAAAAAACATTTTTTAAAAAACATTTTTAAAAAAAAAATTATTTTTCCATCTTGTCAAGGTTTGAGCAAGGTGATTTTGTGTGAATGACTAGATGGGAAGTATATATTAGAACTAGAAGGGTATCCCCAGCTGAGCCATCCAGGGAATGGAAGCCAAAAGGCAAAATTACTAACTCATATTTGAAGGGGGACTCATTGGTAGCAACTGCATCGCTGCCCCTTTAACTGACCTTATTCTATTTATTCATCCTCTGAACTGTTTAATGCTCAACAAGGGCTGTTCCAGAAGAGCAAGATGCATCTTAAAAGCAGTAGGACGGAATGAGTTGATGTTAACTGTTTGGAGCGTCATTAGGCATTTTGGCCTCCTAGAAGAGAGAGAAGGTTCAGAGTAATGGAGAGTCTAGTGAGATCACAATTTCAATAGGTATTCACATGGATTCCACACCATTGGGAGAAAATGGTATGATGCATTGGTCTAAAGCAGAATTCTATTAAATATTAGCACGTTAGAATTATTTTGTTACTCAGAATTCTCCAGGCTAAGGGAGACTAATGAAATGAGAAAGGTATTTGTTGCTCTGATGTACTTGTTTTTGTTACTCCCTCCCCCTAAACTGAATGTTACTCATACTATGAAGACAGTTGACTTCAGGAAAAAAAGAAAAAAAAATTCATAATAAAATTTAGTGACATAAGGAATATTTCTTGATCCTTATCATATGGAGCTGTTTTTTCAAGTTCCCAACAACATGTGTTCAAGTCAACTTTGTTCTTCCTAATTATGTAGCTATATAGATCTCAATAAAGGTTGACTGAGGTAGAAATTTTACCTACTTGTCTTAATGAGTTTGGCCTAAATATTTGTGCTGCTGGAGCCTACATGTGGTTGGAGCATCCATGTACCCAATCAAAGTTGGGGACTGTTTATCATCTACTCACTGTGCCAGTAGGTGTTAACTTACAAGATTTCCTAAGAATAAAGATAGGATTGATCTCTATGTGTATGTTTATTTAGAGTTAAAGGTTGTAGATGTGAATATATATGTACCTTGATTACATTTTTGGATGCTGAGCACATGATATCATGTGGTGGTCCAGTGCCAAGAGAAGCTTTACAATGTTTGTAGGACTGTAGTACATATGCACATACCTATATTGGTCCAAACATAGAATGTATCTCTTTAAAAGGAAAATACACATGACTCACAAGTTGAGACTGAAGGTGAGTATATGTCTACATTGAAAAATACTCTTTGGAGCTGTGATTCATCAATGTGAATCTTCCTTCCATGGGTGCAGAATACAACCATCCATGTCTTCTCAATCTAAAACTTAAACTTAGCCTACCATAAATCCTCTAGAAGGGGCCCATTCATTCAACCAATGTATCAATCGTCAAGCAATTATTAAGCACTTACTGTGTTCTAGACACTAAGCTAAGCTAGAGATGCAAAGACAAAGCAGTCACTACTCTCATTGATCTTCCATTGTAGTGGGGGATAAAGCATGTACACTTATGTTTATGTGTGTATACACACATACCCACACAAAATGAATACAAGCTAATTCAGGAAGGGGAGTACACCAGTCATTGGAGGGATCAAGAAAACATTCTGGAGAATATGGTAATTGGGTTAGGTTTGGGGTAGTTAGCTGGCATAGTATTTAGAGGTCTGGACCTATCTCCGAGTTTAAGTGTTATTGGGGTGGGGGGGAGAATGGAACAAGCAGTTATTAAGTAACTAAGATGTGCCAGGTACTGTGCTAAGTAGTTTACAAATATCTCATTTGATCCTCAGAACAATTCTAGGAGGTAGGTATTATTTTTATCCCCATTTTAATGTTGAGGAAACTGAGCCAGGCAGAGGTTAAGTGACCTACTCAGGATCACATAACTAGTATCTGAGGCTGTATTTGAACCAAAGTCTTCCTATTTCTAAGCTCAATGCTCTATCCACTGCTCCATTTAGTTATATGGTATAGTGCATAGATGCAAATTAGATAATATTTTTAAGGCACTGTGCAAACCTTAAAGTGCTATGTAAATGCTATTGTCATTATCATCATTATCATTACCGGAAACCTGGAATTCCAAGAAGCAGTGGTGAAAAGGAAGTATATTCCAAGCATGGGGGCCAGCCAGTACAAAGACATGGAAATGGAAGAGAGTACCTTGTATATGTGAATCAGTGAGTAGTCCAGTATAGCTGGATTTTAGAATACGAGGAAGGAGGTGATGTATAAGAAGGAATGGAATACTAGGAAGGGGATATGTCGTGAAAAGATTTAAATATCAAGCAGAGTTAGTTGGTCAGCAAGTATTAATTAGACATTTACTATGTGTAAGGCACTGTGCTAAGCACTTGGGATACAAAGAAAGGAATTAAAAAATGGTCCCTGCTGTCAAGGAGCTCAAATTCCATTGGGTCAAGCAACATGCACACAACTATGTACGTCCAAGATAGAGGCAATGTAAATGAGAGGTAGTCTCAGAATGGAAATAATAGGAGTGGGACACTGGGAAAGGCCTCCTGAAAAAGGTGAGATTTAAACTGTATGAAGGAAGCTAGAGAATCTGGGAGGCAGAGAAGAGAGAGTAGAGCATCTTGGAGGCTAACAATGAATAGGCATAAGATTGGGGGGTGGCCAGTATCACTGAATTGTAAAATACATGGAGGGGAGTAAAGAGTAAGAATACTGGAAAAGTAGAAAGGAGCAATGTTGTGAAGGGCTTTCAGTGCCAGACAAAGGACTTTATATTTGATCCTGATGGTAAGAGGGAGCCATTGGAGTTTACTGAGTAGAGAAGTTACATGATTATACTCAAGGCCTTCCTCTAGGTATCATACTGTTACAATGGTAGCATGTAGGCTTCCTCTCTGTCATTCCTCCCTCTAGTTGAGTGACTGGCCCAATTCCTGTTATGGTCACCTATCTTTATTATGTTACCTTTTTATGCTGCACTGAGTAAAGAATGCCAATTGTCCAAGACAGGTTTTTAATACTTTTTTTTTGTTCTGTACACCCCTTTTACAGTCAATCTGACAAAGCCTATGAGTTCCTTCTTAGAATAATTTTCAAAAGCGTAAAATAAAAGGTATAGAATCACAAAGGAAACCAACTATATTGAACAAAATTATCAAAGTAGATGTTTTTCAAAGTTCATGGACCCTAAGTTAAGAACTTTTGTTCCAGAGTACAAAGTGCTGTTGTGTGGAAAGCCCAGTGGACTAGTCCTTCGATAACAGAGTTTTTGGATAGATGCACACTTCAGATGGATAATCTGCTGGGCACTGAATAGCAGAAAGAGAGCAGGATGGACTAAATTTGGGAAATGGTTTTAATACTTTCAATGTCATCAAGTAATGCAAAAGCAATACTGAAACAAAATTGCATCATTCTTTTACATCTATATTATTCAGATGCTATTATATGGTTGTGAATCTTTGGGACCTTAATCATCAAAGAATCAAAGTGCGGGTCACCCAGAGGGCATTGGAAAGATTCATAGTGGGTGTAACCAGGTGACAGCCTATTACCAAGGATAAATACACTGGAAAATAATTATGGACATTAAAATATATTTACTGTAAAAAATCACTTAGGTTTCTCCCAATTAAAATTAAATTTCATTCTTGTCATCTTCCCTCTCTTTTTCTTTGTTGTTTCTGTTGCCCTCTTACTGAGTGTGATTGCAGACCGCGTACATACTTTGTAAGGGGAGATTTTGGTGAGACCTACAGCTATGATACTATCATACTTTCAGGGACACTACCTATCTCCCAGAAAATCAGAATGAATTCTATGAACATAAGAATAGAAAAGGTAAGAAGAAAGGAATAAACTGAGTCAACATGAACTAGAAAAATGCAGACAAATAACTAAAAACACTTTAGACTGCTGAAACTAGAGTGTATTGAATCTAGAGTGCATTTAATGATGCGAATCCTTCCTGTGTTAGGCAGTTACCCAGATCCCCACAGTGTTAATTCCTTCTTCAATTATCTCACCCCTTTACCATCCATCTTCCTAGTAGAATATAAGCAGAAGGAAGATAATCCCCATGATGGGATGTGGGGCAGATTTCTAATACCCTCTTCCATTTTTTTTTCCTTGCTGTTTTATCCAGAGCTGTCCAAAGTGGCGGAACAATCATGGTGTACTGAGTGTAGGCTAAATCTGTGGGGTCTGGCTCTTGAGTTTTCACATCCACCTGCTTTGTATGACATGAGAAACTGTTACTTATCAAGTGTTTATTAAGCACTTTATATGTATAAGGCATTGTGATAAGCAACAGGGTTACAAAAAAATGGCAAAAATGTGGTTCCCTCATCTCAAGAAGCTCATGTTCATTAGACTGTGAAACAGACAACATGCAAATGATTACGAACATAGAAATTATATATAGCACAAATGGAAGGGCATCTCAAGGGGTGGGAAAGGCCTTTTTCGGAAGGTGGGCTTTGCGCCAAGTCTTAAAGGAAGCCAGAGAAGGCAGGAGGGGAAGGTGAGGAGGATAGCATTGGGGCATTCCAAACATGATGGGAAGCCAATGAAAATGAGATGAGCTATCATGTGCAAGGAATTGGAAGAAGCCTGGCATTGTTGGATAGTAGAGTTTGTACAGTTAGTCAACTAGTATTTATTAAGCCCCTACCATGTACCAGGAACTGTGGAGGAGAATAAGTTATAAGAAGACTAGAAGAGTAGAAAAGGTCCAGATTGTGAAGGGTTTTAAATGTCAAACAGGATTTTATATTTGATCCTAGGAATCAATGTGGCAACTTTACCTGACCTCCCCACAGGTACAATCATATATTACAATAATGTTGTTGTCCCCCTGACCAAGCAAAGGTGTGACCAGAGAGAGAATCAGAATTTGCCAGAGCTGAGAGTTAGCAGGCTTGCTCTGAGAACCCTGGAGAAGTAACACTACCATTAGCTTATTTGCTTTTCAGTTTTGTATAGTGGGGCGTCATGCAATAACAGACAGGGTGCCATCAGTGAGGCGAAGATGCTCTGTAATTAGGGCTCCCTTTGATGCTAATTTAACTAAGATCAGTGCTTTTGTCACTGATCACAATTACACACAACCTTTTTATCGAGGACATTTTGAAGACAATTTTAGTTTTCATGTGCATTTTTAAATATGGCAGTAAATTTTGAGTTACATTACCTGAATTAGAACTCATTATTTCTTTTCAGCTTGGGAGACTAATGCTCTCCATCTAGGAGTCAAGGCTATAGGGTTTTTTTCCTTTTAAATAAAATTAAGCGGAGCTTCTTTCATTCCCATTCAAGTTTGCTCATCTTGGCCATTTTAGCTGGAGGTTAAAATTGAGAAATCAATTGCCTGTTATTGTTGATAATTATCATACAATTTTTGAGGTTTAGAACCTCTCCCAAGCTTTTCTCTGTTCATCTCCCCAATAACACAAATAGCACAAATACAAACAAAACCCTAATACATGCCTTTTCTTTTGTCCTTTCTCTAGAAAATGACAGTCTTAAGTTATTGTTTCAGAAAGTTTTATAATCAGAACATCTGAATTAGAGATTAGAGTATCCCAATGTGTTGAGGGTCTTAGGATCCTATACCTAGAAAGGACTTTAGAGGTCATCTAACCCATTTTACACATAAGGAAACTGAGGCCCACAAAGGGGCAGTGACTTGTCTAAGATCACAATCAGTAGCAGACAAGGATTTAAACCCAGGTCCCTTGACTCCAAATCCAGTGCTCTTTCTGTAGTTCAAAGAGTACCAATTTAACCAGTTTTTGTGGTTTCAGGCATATTTGAGCTTTTGTGAGCCGTCTCAATTTTACTGTCACTTCTGTTAGGCAGAGGATAGTCTTATCATCATCTGAGGTATTATATTCATCACAAGCGCTAGCAGAACTTTGATGACATATGTACTGAGCCTTCATGTGTCTGCAGAAACTGTTGTGTATATGGTGGTCTTGAATTCAGTCTCTTTATCTGGAATTGCCCTTTTTGTCTTCCTTGCCCAAGACCAGCAAACAGCACCATTGTTATCTGCTAAGTTTGGCTCCAGAGGGAGCCTGGCAAACAAACAAACAACAACAAAAAAAAAAACAAAACAAAAAAAATGGCATTTGTGGTAAGGGGTGAGCAATATTTCACACATACTGTGAATCAGAAAATGTTTCACTAACTTTATAGACAAAGGGGAGTGGAAGATAGTGGAACGGCAGCCAGCATGGTCAGGGTCATGAATTGGGAAATATGTCATTAACTTTATGCATAAAAAAGAAGAGAATGGAATAGCCTCGATCATGGTGAGAACCTATGGATCTGATAGGTATTGGTGGGTAAGGCTTCAGAGCTGGGACCAATTTGGGTAAAGAAAGTGGGAAGGAGAAAGCTAGCCTGTGAGCTCTTTCTTTAAGCTCAAACATCTTAATCCTTCTGTAATTCTCCTGGCAAACTCTACCCTCTCAACCCAGGAAATCAAACGTAAGGTCTAGTTTCCTCGATTTGACCTTAGATTGAACATGACTTGCCTTATAGTAAGTGGGAAAAAATGGGAATGAATTTTGGGGTTGGGGTTCAGAACATTGCCCTAATGGAAAATTATCTCATCATCCAAAGGGGCTTAGTCTAGAGAGGAAAGGTTGAAACGATTGAGTTGTTTGCAAATTTAAAACTAAACAACATATGCAAAAAACAAAAAAAAACCAAAAAAAACAAAAAACCTGTACTGAAGGACTAAATGCTACACTGAAGAAATAAGATTTTCTGAAAATCTGTTTCAGTTCAGCTTAATGTAAAAAAAAAAAAGTCTAATTTTTGCAGTCATTCTAATTCAGTCATGGGCTGCTTTAGAAAGGATCGAATTACAAATTATGTCTCTTCCTTGTGTTCAGGAAAGTCTAGCACCAACTTGCATCTTTCTTACATGCCAAAAATCCATGCATCAATATGACCCTTGTGAAGTGCATTTACTTAGGTTAAAATAAATAAGGGAGAGAAGTTCGGGATGGAAAAACAAGACATTCCCTGCTCCACTCCCCATCCTCCCCTTTCCCACCCCATTCCTTTGCACATTATATGACTAAATGTGCAACTTTGTCCACATAACTGCTACAAACAGTTCACTGTGTAGGCCAAATGCTCTCTAATGCAGTAAAATTAAGAAATAATATGCTTTGAAAGTGATTTATGAGTGTGGTTAAACTGCCAGATTTACAAAGAAATAGTTCAGATCTTGGGAAGCCTCAGGAGTCACGTCAAAAATGAATTTGACCATGATTTAAACTGCTACTTTTCTTACATGACATTTAATATGTGTACTTTGGAGGCCCATATGTCTTTAATAAAATAGCATTAAGTTTTAAATATGATATGAATGCAGCCAGTTTCTAAATTCATAACCTTTTCCACAACTCCAAAATGCTAACCAATAAGGGAGTCACACATGCAATAAAATATAAACCTTAGAAAATAGCTTTTTATTAAAATGGTTAGACACTTGGCAGCTGGGTTGCAATGTAATAAATACTTTTAGCTAGCATGGTTGTATCAGTTGTTGTTTACTCTGCAAGCAACTGGGACCAGACAACTAATTATAACCTTGCCCGCAAAAGGCATCTGAGTTCCACTCTCCTCAGCTGTGCCCTCGCTTGGTAACTCAGGGAGGATGGGCAGTGTAGACAGGAAACTCCAGAGTCAAGAGACTTGAGTTCTAATCCCAGTTCTGCCAATAACTAGCCAGGTAAACATGTATAAGTCATTTAACATTTCCTAGGCCTCAGTTTCCTTATCTGTAAAGTGAAGGGGCATAGATTGCCCATGACCATGCTTGGGAAACTTGATTTTTTTTTTAATCAGGATATCTATGTGGACTTTCATGGCCGTGATGCACGGACAGGCCAGCTTTTGCCTTGTTCATCTCTCTGGGCTCCTGGAAAGGAGCGAACTTGTCAGAAACGATACGAAGACATATGCGGCGTGGGTAGGATTTGAGTGGTATTGGTGGCCGCCATCAGTTAGCATTTTCCAGATATGAGAGAGGGACATGAGAAGCTGCTTTTTTACTACCTTTTAGGTTGCCATTTTATAGCAAATGTGTGTTAGCCTTGTAAGGAGCATTGTATCACAATAAAAGGTCTTTTAGTGCCTTTTTAGAAAAAAAAAAAAAGGATCTCTCTGTAGAGTGCTTTTAAATAGAACTTACCGATCCCTCAGTTTCTCAATTCTTAGAGCCGAACTTTTTTCTTCTGGGCCACAGATAAAACCTCTATGAACCTACATTGTCATTTGTTATCTCCCCAGACTTATTGACTACTGGACAATCCCACAAACTGGCATAAGAAAGAAATCCTAGTTTTCGCTGGTGTGTATAGAGATTTCTACTCTGGAGGGGGCCTGGCCTGGGGTGGGGTGGGAGGCACATATATAAGGGAACTCTAGGTCAAGGGGTCAGTTTACAAGCTTCCAGAGAATAGCAGTGGTCTCACAAAGTCAAGGGGAGATCTTGAGGGAGGGGGGCAGTAGAAGGAGAATGTAACATGATGGACAGAGGCCTCTTCTTGAAAGGGTTTTCCAACACCTCATTGGTTGGCCTGGTTCTGGAAAGAAAGACTGCATCTTGCTAACCATCTTACAAAGTGTGCATTGAGCTGCTCAATTGTAGTCCTCTGGAATTATGGGTTCCCCAGAGCATCTAGAAAATTATTAACAGCATGTAATCCTGCACAGTGTGAATGCGCCTTTAGTCTGTTAGCCAAATCTTTGCATAATACCAATCATTCTACCTATAAAAAGCACAAATATGTTATTGTTCTTAATCAGCAATTTAATACAGCTATGGGGAGGAGAACAAGAGAAAAGAAGATTACAAGCTAGCTGATCATGCTTTTATTTCTCTTAAATCTATCCACACTTCTCGGGGGTTGTACTTGTTTAAAGAATGTGCGCGACAGTACAGTCTGTGTGATTTGGAAAGCAAATCAAACTCAATGTGGGTTTTCGATGTGTGCTGTTTTTAAAGGATTTCATGCATTTATTTTAAATATACATTTCTTCCTGAGAAGGGCCAAACCTATAATCTTTTTCTTGTTTCGTTACTTTTGGGGTGGGGGGTAAGGGGGTGACTTAATTTTGGTATGGAAGGTTCACATTAACATCTGCCACACTCTCGTGAGGTATTATTCACAGCAGAGCTATTAAGGCTAATTATTTTCTGGTTTTATCAAAGGGGAATATTTGAGCTGACAAAAAAAATGCATTTATTGGGAAGAAAAATGGCCTGTTTAAATAAGAAAGGGCTCATTATTGTTACTTTTTACTCCCTGTTTTTAGCCTGTGTGATGGGAGGGGTCTCATGCCCCACAGAACTCTGTAATGGAGGAGAGGTCTGCTTTGACAGAAATGTCATGCCTATGTGGCAAGAGCTGTCCATTCTCATGTCCAATATCCATGCACCCTTACCTTATGAGCACCTCCCCTTTTCAGTATCTAGCTCTTGGGCTCATCAATTCAGATCTGAAAGGGGTCCTAGGGACGATCTAATCCAATCCCCTCCTTTTAGAGATGGGGAAACTCATGTCTAGAAAAATTAAATGGCTCGTCTGGGGTCACACAGGTCACCGGCAGTGGAACTAGAATTTGGACCCAGGAATTCTGGCTCCGAATGCGGTGATCTCGCCACTTAGTTTTGGGGTCTCTGTGATTCCCACCAGCTCAGATAGTTTTTGATTAGAATCCCCAAGGAGGGTAAGACAACCTAAAAATCGTGAGCCTGTGGCATGGAAGGAACACTTGGGTGGGAATCAATACCAGATTTCTACTTCTGGCTCTTCCATTCAGTTGGTCAAGAGGTGTTTATTTTATTTTTTTTTTATATTTTACATATATACACACATATATGTGTATATATGTATGTGTGTATGCATATGTACATGTATATATATATATATATAAAATTTCAAGAAGCATTTAATAAAGTCTTATTCTGTGCCCCGCCCTGTGCTAACTTCTAGGGAAATCAAGGAAGGCCAAAACACTCAGATTGTGACTGGACCTCATTTTACTCATCTGTAAAATAAAGAAACTGAACTTGGTGATCTCCAAGGTTTCTCCTTGCTCTAAAACAATTCTATTCTATGACTAAATCTCTAAAGCTGTCTTTGGCTCTGAGACTCTATGGGCTGATCTTTCTGGTTCACTCCCTTGGGTTCATATATACCACCAAGTGGCCTCGGCCTCTATCCTCCAAATCTGGGTCTCTTGTAGAACCATTAGCATTCCTGAGGACACTCTAGCAGTGTTCATGAGACCCATGAATTTAGCTTGACCTCAACTGGGATTCATATAAGTGTTTGTATAGATTTTAACCTGGGCATTTACTGACCTTCCTTAGATCTGTCCTTTTCTTGGTCTGTTGCTCATCACAACCTCTCCCTGCTTTTCTAACCTCTAAAGGGTTGACTGCATGTCACAAAATAACAATACCTCTGATTTAAGCATGGTTATGTGCTTTGTAAACTGCTATCAAACTGCTACCTTTGATCCTTATAACACCAATTTGAGGTAGGTAGCAGTGGTATCCCCATTTATAGGTGAGGAAACTGAGGCCAGGAGAGGTGAGTACCTTACCTCACACTATGAATTAGTGGTGGAACTCAGGTTTCCTCTGCCTCTTACTTCTTCACACATTTAGAAGGTCCTGACATCTTCTAAAGAGAATGTGGGTCATCATTGGTCTAACCAATCACTGAAAGTAAGCTTTGTGGGGGCTAGGAGCTGCTTTGTTTTTGGCTTTGTAGCTTCAGCATTGAGCACAGGGCCTGACACATAGTAGGTGCTTAATGAATCAATGATGGTTCCTATAGAAGAGGTGGCAATGAAGTAAGTTATTCTAGACCTATCTGACTTCTATTCCTTTTTCCTGACTGAAGATCGGTATCATTCATATGTACTGTTTCAGAATCAAATGCAAGACGCCCATCTTATGTCTCCAGGAGCGGAAAGAAAAGCAAGGATGTTTAGTTAGTAGCCAAAGGGTCCCCAACCTGCTGTTTGAGCTCAGTGCTGACTTTACAATTTGAGGCTGAAATTTGTGCTTTCCTCTGAACTGTGGATGACCCCATAAACCTTTCCCCAGACTCCTCTTGGGTTGCGCTGGGAATGATGCTTGTTCTTGGGTCTTTAGTGTGCAGAAGCTCACACATGAAAACCATCAGTTCTGTGCTATGCGGGGCTGGCCCATGCTTCCTCCAAATCAGGCCCCTGGGGACAAATTGGACCAGTGGGGTTGTCAGACGTACACCAGGATGCCCTTACGCGATGAGATCCACAAAGGCTGGAAGTCCTTTCAAGGGAAACATCTTGCTTCATTGCTGTTCAAAACAAGGTCTCTATCAGGACAGAATTTTGAGATGAGCGGTAGATAAATAGAGACTGTCAAGTCACAAGGTAGAAGAAAACATAGCAATATCCAGCCATTCTACAGCCCTTCTCTCATAGGACAGTGTTACCTGTCTCTCTTATGGCTAATAATGATCTATGGCCTACATTGAGAAGGAGGAAAAGTGATATAAATGTATATATGTATGTGTGCATATATACATATACACACATACATATATACATACATATCCCAGAAAATTCACTAACCAACATGATGGAGCTGGTGGGAAGCTCACTCATCTTTCTTAATCTTCACTGGTAGCTGCTTTTTGAGTGGTCCTGTCATTAAAACTTCATTGTTTAGGTGGCACCCATATAAAGACTTTGAAAAAAAAGGAAATTTGGGTCCAGTTGGAATTGTGGGGCATGTGACAAGAATTCCTTGGAATCACCTGGATCTCAGGAAGTCCAATCTGCTGTAGCTTATTGAAGTGAAGGTTGTATTGCCAACCCAGGAGCTATATGGATTACAGGGTGAAGCTTCAATATGAAGGTAGCTGATGAAACAGCAACAACAATCAATCCTCTGAAATGTACCAGACCTAGCCTGAACAAAGGTGGGAATGAAAGCACAGGTGAGGTCAGGAACTAGATGTCCTACCAGCATGTCAACCTCAGTTCATCCAAATAAGAGTTTGTGGTCTTTCCCCTAAAGCCCCTCCTTTGCTAATTTATGCATGTGTATTGATGGCGCTACCTTTGGGTCATTTTCTCAGGATTGGGATCTTTGTTTTCCTGTTCTCCTCTAACCCATATAACCAATGTGATATTGCTTTGATTCTTGATTCAAACTGTGATTACTTGAACGTGAATTCCCCCTCTCTATTCTTAGGATCATGCAATTATAAATTTATAGCTGGAAAGGGACCTTAGAGGAAGGATCTCTAGTCTAAAGTCCTTATCTTTCAGGTGAAGAGACTGAGGCCCAGATAAGTTAAGTAATCTTTCCAAAGCCCCACAGATGCCAAGTAATAGAGCCAGGATTCAAATCCAAGTCTCTCAAACCCAAATCCAATGCCCTTTCTCCTTTGTTTAGTTTCCAATCTCTATCTACCTAGACTATTTTCATGGCCTCTTGACTGGTTATTCAGCCTCTAGCTGATTCCTGTCCCAATTCATCTTCCAAACCACTGCCTGAGTAATTTCCTTAACACATTACTATAATCATGTAACTTCTCTAGTGAAAAATCTCCAATGGCTCCCCATTGCCTACTGAATAAACCATAACCTTTTTCTGACATTTAAGACCAGCTATAGTCTTACTCCACCCTACTTGTCCAACCTAGTCTCATTCTTCTCTTCTTAATGCCATCTCCATTCTAATCAGGTTATAGTATTCTCTGCCACACTCTCCCCCCCCAGTTCTTGTCCTGCCCCCTCTCATCTCTATGCTTTTGTTGGCATTCTTCCCCTGGCCCTCCTCCCCCTCTTCCCTGCCACCGTATTTGGAATGAATTCCCTCCCTCTTCTTATCCCTCAATTTCACGAAGGCCTAATTCAGATGCTACTTCTTCCATGATGATTTACTTGACTTTCCCTAAGTGAGAGTGATCTCTTCAGATTTCTCATAGCATTTTTCTTGGACCTCTTCTTTGCTCTTGTCTCAGTCTCCCATTTCTCACAGTTTTGGGGTGTGTGTGTGTGTGTGTGTGTGTGTGTGTGTGTGTGTGTGTGTCCTTGTCCTTGCCCCCGGTAGATTCTATGCATCACTGTATCTAGTTGAAGGTAGAACATTCAGAAGAAAAAAGTTGGGAAGCAAACAACTGGTTGAGAAGAATGATGCCTGAGCGTAGGATGTATCTTTCTGGAATATGGCTTACAATATTGAAATGATGCTTTCTTAATAATTGCATCTAATGGGCAAGAGTCTGCATACATTTTTATCTTTGTATTCCTGGGGTCTAACACAATCTCTGACACTATGTTTTCCCTTGAAAAATAATCCCTTTTAAAGGTGGGTAGACCCAGTTTAGGGGAAAGAGTACTGATCCATAAGTCATTTTATCAGTGTACCAGTCTAGGTCTTATCACTAATTTGCTGTGTAGTCTTGGGAAGATATTTTGCCTCTCTAGGCCTTAATTTACTCTTCCACTTTCTGTCCTTTATCATCACTAAAATTAATATAGCATTTTTAGCATTTATAAAAATACTTGAGAAGTAGGTTTAAATGAATCTCTTAGGTCCTTTCTACCTCCAAGATTCTGTGACACAAAGCTTTACCACCAGTTCTCTAGAGCAACATAGATTCCAGGGAAGCAGCACCCATCACAAATGAAGGGCACGTTCAGATCAACTATTGCAAGAGTGATTCTATAAAGAGGCCTTGGGGACTGGGCAAGTAATCCTTCAGTGAATCTAGGCATTTAGGAGGAAGGCATTTCATATTAATATATGAACACTCTCTTTTTCTCTCTAGCTAACCATCCATAACACAATAACAATAACACAAATATTTTATATACATACATATAATCACATTCATATATACATATTATATATACACATATCAATACATGTATGCTTAAATGTTATTATTGTTGTTGTTGTAATTATTATTATTTTTTTTACCAGACCTGTGATTTCATGAGTATAGGGTGATCCAAGTGAGAAACTTTCTCTACCATTGTAGGTCAGTTCCATTGCTACAGCCTGAGACTTGCCAGGATCACCCATCCAGTTTGTTGTGTCAGAGGTAGGACTTGAATCCAGGTCTTCCTTACTCCATGGCCAGTTCTTTACCAACCATACCTTGCTGTTTGTCAACATTATTCAAAACTAGAGGTAACGGGCAGAAGTATTCCCCCCCCCACAAAAAAAAAAAAACAAAGAAACATGGCTTGGCTCAATGTAAGGGCAACCCTTCCAACTCGAGCTGCTCCAAAGTGGAATGGATGCCGTGGAGATAATGAGTTGCTCATCGTTGAAGTCTTCCAACATTGCTCAGTGAACCCTCTTTGATAGTCTGTTGGAGAGCACTCTTGTTCAGATATGGCTTGCACTCAGTGACCTCCAAGTTCATAGGATCATTGTATTATTGATTTAGAGCTGGAAGGAACTTCAGAGGTCATCTAGTTCAAACCTCTTAAAAACTTCTTTTCAGTGAACAAAAATCTACTATCTCTCTCTTCTGCTTCCCTCTCCCCATTAAAAAAAGAAAGAAAGAAAAACAAAACCTTTGTAACAAATACGCATAGTCAGGCAAAACAAATGCCTGCATTGTCTGGGTAGAAAAATGTACATCTCATTCTCTACCCTGAGTTCATCGCCTCTCTGTTAGGAGGAGGGTAACTTACTTCATCATCAGGACTCTGGAATTGTGATTGGCCATTGTGTTGATGACAGTTTTTAAGTCTTTTCAAAATTGTTTGGCTTTATAATGTATTGTTACTATATAAATTGTTCTCCTGGTCCTGTTTATTTTACTTTGCATCAGTTCAAACAAGTCTTCCCATTCTTCTTGGAAACTGTCCCTTTCATCATTTCATATAGCACAATAGTATCCCATTACATTCATATACCATAACTTGTTCAGCCATTTCCCATTTGATGAGTACCCCCTTAATTTTAGACACTAAAATAGAAGATCTACTGTAAATGTTTTTGTTTAATGGGTTCTTTTTCTCATTCTTTGATCTTTTTGGCAGTATAGGCCTACTAGTGGAATTACTAGGTCGAAGGAGATTCACAATTTAGTAACTTTGGGGGTCATAGTACCAAATTGCTTTCCGGTGCAAGGCATTTTATTTAAAAGGAGGGAATGTAAGCACTTTGCAAGTGGGGACAATTTCATTCTTTGTACTTATAGCCTCACTAATCAGCCTTCAGTAGGCAATGAATACTTGTTGATTGAGTGATTGAGGAAACCAAGAAATTGAGACCTAGAGAAATAGCATTGATGATCATTTGGAGGTCATGGTTTAGAAACAGGAAAGGATCTTAGAGATCATTGATTCCAACCTCTTCATTTTACCAATAAAGAAACTGAGATCTAGAGAAGGAAAGTGACTTGCCTAGGGTCAAATGGCTAGTAAGTGTCCAAGGCAATGTTCAGACCCAGATATTCCTGATTCCAAGTCCAGACCCCTATCTACGACACCAAAATTTGTCCCCAGCATCACATAGGCAATAAATAACTGAACCAGGATTCTAACCCAGATCCCTTGACTCAAAATCCAAAATAAATGCCCATTCAGACTTTGAGATTCTGTGATTCTTTAGGTCTCAGTTTCTGTGTCTGTAAAGTGAGAGAGTTGGACTAATTTCTAAGGTCCTTTCAGGGCTAAATTCCATGATTCTATGATCCCATGACTCAGTTAGAAAGAAATTTTGCAATTTATTTTGAAGCTTATGAGAGGTCACACCACAAGGTCAATGTCCACATATCAACTTTTTCCCTGCGTCTGACTCATGTTTTTCATATAAATCATACCGAGTTTCCCATTATAAACACCTTGTAAAACTCAAAAGGCTTTATGAGTGTTATTAGCTACTGCAATAGTGATTTACTAGCTAATTCAGGCTGAAGTGTGGATGAGTGTGCTGAGAGCATGGTATATCCCATCTGCATAAATAAGAAGCACCAAGTTGGATGTGCACTTCAAAAGTAAATGGAATACTAATTCCCTTACATCTCCCAGCCCCCTATGGCATTTTAGCCTTTGCTCAGTACTTAAATTAACCTGGTTAGTGACAACAATCATGGGCATTGTGCCATCATTCTTTAGTCTGCTCACCCCTGAGCAAGGAGTCCTGTTCCAATCTGTCTGCTTTCAGGCTTCCTCATTAGTATTAAAAAGAAAATAAAGTTGAGAGAGAGAGAGAGAGAGAGAGAGAGAGAGAGAGAGAGAGAGAGAGAGACGGAGAGGGAGACAGAGACAGAGAGACGGAGACAGAGACAGAGAGAGAGAGAAGAGAAAGGAGAGACAAAGAGGGAGAAAGAGAGAGAGGAGAGGAGAAGAGAGAGGGAGAGAGAGGGAAAAAGAGAGAGGAGAGGGGAAAGAGAGAGAGTGAAAGAGAGAGAGAGATTTACCATGACAATTGTAAAGCCTTTATGTACAGATTATTCTACATAAGGTTTTTGTATTAGTCCATGGTGTAATATTAACACCTCTTTTATATCCATATAAGGAGGACTATTCTGGCTCATGAGAATGTCCAGCAGAATACAGATGTGGGTATCTGTGTGTATACAGTCATAAACTGGTCATTCATTTAGTAAGTAGGCAACTCAATAAATACTACATACAAGGCCTTTGCTAGGTGCTTGGGGAGGCAGGAAAAACAAAATAGAAGTGTGTGTGTGTGTGTGTGTGTGTGTGTGTATTTGTGTAGTTATCCAGTTTTCTGTTTGGAAGTATTGCAGAATTAATTATAGGCTAATGTTCCCTCTTTACTTGAGTTCAGTAACCTTATTTAGTAGAATCCAGAAACATAGGAATAATAGCTCTCAAAATCTCTACCTCCCAATTTTTTATCCCAGGAGCAAGAGAGATCCACATAAAGCCTCTCCCAGAACAGTAACTAGACATTTTGGTGCCTGGGGCATTCTTTCATTCAAATAAGTATTATTTCCTGTCTACTATATGTGATGTACCCTCTAATCAACTTTGTAATTCAGGATGTGAAAATAATACCAGAAATAATGAAGACAAATTCAATTGAGTAGAAGAGGCAATTAGTCACTCTAGTGGCATATAGATAAGCATTGTTAACAATATACTTGATCTAGAATTTCCTATTTTAAGTAATTTTTCTTAGTACGCACTCAGCTTTCAGTTAGTCACTGGGTGCTTGAAATTGCTGAGGGAAATGCATTTGTGCCCTGGAACTCCCAAGGGGCAAAGTCCCAGTAGCCTTCTTCTAGTTATATCTCTGATCTCCCTTCTGCCTCAGGTTAATCTTAGTCTTTAGACTTCATGAGTCCTTTAGTAGTTCTTGGCCTTAGTTGAAAATTAGAAAGGATTGGTTAATATCCATTATATAGATTGTTTTTTGGAAATCCTATAGAACTGAATTTGAGCTAGACTTCCATTGTCTGTGTCTTACACACACACACACACACACACACACACAGGATCCCAGCACTTTCCATTTGTGGCTTGTTGTTAATTTGGAGTTGGTTCATCTTTCAACAAATGTTTTTACTAAATTCCTTAGATATATAAGGTGCTAGGCGATACAGGGAGGTATAAGGTCTGTCTTTCAAGAACTCACCATCTTCACTTGTTGGGGATACTAAAGAGACAGACAGACAGATGCACACACACGTGCACACACATGAAAAGCTAAGTAATAACATGGAAGTATTGTGTGATAAATGTCAAGTGAGTGTCAGACAGAGTAGGAATTCAAAGGAGAAATCACTGTACCCTAGAGTGGTCATGGTAGGCTTCATGGAGGAGATGACATTTGACTTATGCAAACAAAGTCATAAAGATTCAAGTACTTACTTCTTATAAGTAGGAAGGGGTAATGTGAGTCAAGGATGATTTAGGTGCCAGTGAGCCTTAGATGACAAGAATTTCTTAACTTTAGCCAAATGTTAGGGGTACATTGACCTTTGGTATCTCTGAAAAGGTTTCTACAGCACTAGCCACACTTAAATAACTAAATGTGTACATTTTCTTCAGTCATAACCTCTCTGGCCTCAATTATTTTGATGAAAGTCAAACCTAATTAGCTGTCTTCATTAAGAACTGGGAAGATGCCAACATTAGTACTGGTAAAGAAGGGAGATTCCTAGTAAGATTATGAGTACAATCTTGGTCCTGACCATTATTATTTGATTAATTTATACCCAACAAGCCCAATGATGCAATTTTGAAGTAAGACTAAATTTGTAACTCCTTTTGGATGGGATAAAAGGACATAGAACACAGTTTTTTTTTTAAACCACAAGAGAATTTAGAGATCACTTAGTTAAAACTTTAAAAAATGGAAGAAACTTAAAGAGAGTCTATGATTTGCTTAACATCTCTGAGGTGTAAGCATAAAATTTGATGGTTTAAAAATTAATTATACAACTATAGTATGGAAGAAACAGGAATAAATAGCAGTACATACCACTTTTACCTCCTTAGTATCTCAAAATCATCTCCTTTTCTATTCTTTGGTTCAGGTTGTCATTACTTTTTGCCCAGGCTATTGTAACTTAGAAAATGGGCTATGAAATGTCTTACTTTATGTTTTTCCCTCTACCCTGTCTTTTTCATGGAAGCAGAGAGAAAATAGAGAAAACAATAATAGTAGGAAAATACGTCATATCTCAGAATGCTGTGGGGCAGAAGTGCATGGCAGACAGACAAGCATGGGGCCACTGAGGAAGGTGAGAGAAAAGTGAAAAAGAAGATGGCAACTATCAGGCAGGTAGGTTGAGCTGGCCACTGGTTCAGAACCATGAGGAAGCTGTTCTATCCTTAGGAGACTTAGGTCAGCTGACAAGATAGGATGATCCTGATCTGAGTAGTGACACTAGTTATCTTTGCTGAAGTGTCTAACCCATTCCTCTGGCTGCATGGACACTTTACTTAAACAATACAAATGTGGAGAACTAAATTCAAAGTCAGTACAAAGTAATTTCTGATGGGAAGGATCTAGCACTGGGGAAATCAGAGTGGGCTTAGGTCAAAGCATGGGGGAGAGGAAGGGAGAATCTTGCAAAGATGCTCAAATGGGAGATGGGATGTCCTGTAAGGGGAAGAGCAAAGAGACCAGTTGGGCCAGACCCCAGACTGCATAAAGGAGAGGGAAGGACAAGAAGTCTGGAAAAGGAGGTTGAAGTCACATTGTGAAGGGCTTTAAATACCAAAGTCAGGCAATTCCATTTTATCTCAGAGGCAAGAAGAAGCCACTGGAACTTCATCATGGGGAGGGGGGGGTTTGAAGTGTGGAGGAGTAGGGGGTGGAGTAGGGTGACATGGCCAGACTCCTACAGGATTATTCTTTGCCCTGCTCCCTTAGCATTCATTACATATGAACATTTCATCTGCCTGATTGGATCATATCTTCTATCTAGGTCTTAGCTCTACCTTTTAGGGTCAAACAGGACAGGTCCAATCACTCTTTAAATATAGCATAGCCTTTTAGAGTGGGGAGAATCCTTCTAGGTCATGTATGTGTCCCATCATCTTAAACTCAGGGAAGGCCAGCTTAAGGACTTGACCAAAGTGGCATAGATAAAAAGTAAGAGATCCAGCATTAAAACCAAAGTCCTGTAACTTTAAATCCAGGGTTCTTGAAGGTAGGCATAATGGGTGTATATTTTATTCAATAGGAAATGGGGAGTCACTGAAGGTTTTTGAATGGAGTGACATGATCAGGGTAAATATTAGGAAGACTGCTTAGGTAGCAGTGGGAAGCATAGAATGAAGAAAGCAAAGATTAGATGTAGAAAGTTTCAGGAAGTTATTATTGTAACCTCAGCATCATGCCTTCACCTCTGTAACCAGATAGGTTTCCTGCCATAAAGATTCTTTTTCTTTTCTTTTTCATATAATATTTTCCCCAATTATATGTTATAACAATTTTTAACCATAAAGATTCTTAATAAATGATAGTGTCTTTGGTTCATTTTGTTCCTATCCATATTTAAAAGCTCTGGGAAACTTCTCTATTTAGCTCATTTCCAGTGTATTCAGTTTACTCATCTTCTTGAAAACCAATATTCCCAATGGTATTGAAACATAAAAAACATTTAATAATAACAGATCTGAGCCAGTCAAACAGCAGATAGTCATCATAATCTATGTTCCCAGAGAGTACAGTCTCATTCCTCTTTCCCCAGGGAATTTGGGTCTTCCAATGAATTGCAGAGAGAAACACAGGATCTGAGTTGGAAGGGACCTCAATGGCCATTGAGACCAAACTATACTTAGACCAGAAAAATTTCTTTCTACTAGAGTGAACCAAATCCATCCTCTGGTTTGAAGACCTCAACTCCTTCAACATTTAGAGTTTCTTCTTAAATCTAAGACAAAATGGAAACTTCTCTCTTTGGTCTCTGCAATCTTGACGTTAGCTTACATTTCCAGGATTATTGCTCATTATTCTCCTTCATATGCTCTGTGGCCCATCCGAACTGACCTCCTTGCTTTTCCCCTTATAGGACAGTTTCATGTAAGCAACTTGACAAGGTCCTCCCCCCCGCCCCAGCCCAAGGCTCTCCCTTTTTACCTCTACCTCATAACAATCCCTAGTTTTTTTCAAAGCTCAGCTCAACTGCCGCATCCTACCTAAGCCCATCCTGATTTCCCACTACTAGTTCCTACCTGCCAGAAAATATTTTGTATTGATTTTTTATCAAGTCTTCTGTATTCGTTTTATTTCTCTCCAATAGAATATAATCTTTTTGAGGGCAGAAGTGGTTTTTTTGTCTTTTCATCTCTAGTGCCTATTACTATACCTATATATAGTAGCTATCTTATAAAATCTTATTAAATGACTGAATATTGGACCCAGAGGAATGAGAAACCACTGTGCACATTTCTGCTCAATACAGGGATGAGCTTCCTACCAATTGTTATCCAGAAGTGGAATGATCTGCCACTTAAAGGCAATGTCACTAAAGCTCTTCCATTGGTGGATGAAATGACTACTTATTGGGGATATTAGAGGGAAGATTCTTGCTTTAGGTATGGGCTGGATTAAATTAAATTACCTTTGAAGTCTCTTTCAACTCTAGGACTTACGGTGGCAGGATTAGTCTTTGCCTTCCCCCCCCCGCCCCCCCCGCAGTGCTTAACATAGTGCCTAGCACACAGGAAGTGCTTAATAAATGCTTGATTTCATGGCAGGGTCAGCACTAGAACCCAGCTTCCCTGACTTTTGCTTCAGTGTCTTTTTCCAGGACGTAATGCTAACAACTCCTTGGTGAGTTAATGCCCATGAGAATTCACCTCATGGAACATCAGTGAAAGCAGGTGCCTTTGACGTTCTGAATGTATAGTTTTAGAATTGGTCTGGGGGGCAAAAGGCACGTGATGTTTCAGATGCTGTGGGGTGCCATGAGGGCTAATGTCAGTTGTGTTTCAGCATCCATGTTAATAACCCGGAAAAGGTTGTAAATAGCATGCTAATTAAATCTGTATATTGCCCTAAATGGAGAGGTATTACAATCCTGCTTGATGACAGAGATGTGATATAATGGGACCTAGAGCTGCCAGGCATATGGACAGAAAATCACTAGATGAGATTCAGCCTGGGCAAGTGCATGCTAATACATCTGGGGAAAAATAATCAGAAACACAGCTATATAGGAGGAAGATATTTGGGAAACAGTAAATGCTGAAAGAGACCTAGGGGGATAGTGGACAACAAATTAGATATGATTTTTCATTGTGTTACACCAACAGAAGAAGCAATTACAAGCTTGAGCTGGATTCTACTACCTTCCCTTTGAACAACTGGGAGGGAAGGCCCTCTTCAGAGCTAAGTATGTCTGAGCCCACAAGCCATATTCACTCTTGGGGACTGCCCTGCACATGTTTCACTGTGTGTGTGTGTTTGTGTGTGTGTGTGTGTGTGTGTGTATGCGTAGATTAAAATTTACCCCTACCTTCCCAAGGTTGGGTAGCACATGCTTTCTCCCAAATATCCCTAGTTCCTATAGAGTTAGGGTCCATTTCTACCACTATGTGGGGAAACTGTAATTGCCCACTAGCCTGTGGGGTTCCTGGAGCTGTGTGCAGACCTGCCCTCAGGGTCCTTCTAGCCTGCAGGGGAATGTTTAGCTCCAGGTGTTTTCTTCCCCGGGTAAACAATGAGCATCTGGTGTCCTTCCACATTAGGGTCTCTCTCCCTTTCTGCCCCTCCTGTTACCCTGCATCACCCCAAGGGCTTCACCTGAAGATAGCCTGTGGGCATGCAGATGTTTTAGAACAACACAAAACGTCTGTCCTAAGCCAACTTTTCCCCCCGCTCAGGGATCTCAAATCACTTTAATGTTTCAGTGACTTCACTACCCGCACTGGGAGGGTGAGTTGCTAAACACAAGGCAAAACTTCTGCTAGATCATTGGAGAGAGAGAGAGAGAGAGAGAGGAAGATTTCATTTCATAATTTAGCCTGGAGTATGTTGTTTGTCCAGCAACTGATTATTAAGTGTGTTTGAAAGTAGTGGTGGTAGGTTAAAGTAGCCTTGTAAATAAGCAAGGAGTCACATATCCTAGGCACATAAAAGCATCTGACTGGCCTAGTAAACAAACATTTAGGAACAAGAACTGAAAATAATAAATATGGCAAAGGTAACTTTATTCCATTACTGAAGGGGTTTGTAAATATCCTCCAAAGTTCTATTCAGATCATTTATTAAAAATATAGGTCTCATATGTTCCTATGATTGACTTCATTGAAAATCCATGCCATGAATGTGGCATGGCTCCCAAGTAGAGATGTCCCAAATGGAACAGCAAATTGGAATGCTCACTTTGGGTTCCGTACCTTAAGAAAATCCCTCATGGGTAATGCCTCAAGAAGAAGGGGGAACTTGAGGCACGTGTGTGTGTGTATATATATACAGATATTCACACACACATACACACATATACATATATATGTATATAATATACACACATACATATACATATATGTATATATGTATATGTGTGTGTATATATGCATATGTGTGTATATTATATATATCTATATCTATATCTATATATATATGTAATCAATCCATAATTCCAAGTACCACATGCCATCATTGTCCCCCTAGCAAGGGAGAACCTTTCTCTGCTTCTACATACTCTCTATACGTTCTACATACATATAGCTAAGGCTATAAGTTGCCCTTTTGTGATTTCTTTTCTTTTTTAAGGTTTCCCTTTATCTCATTTTAACTTGATTTTGTTTGTATCAAAATGTTGAGAAGGCAACTGGTATGGTCTACCTCAGGCCCTGCATCCTCTCTTGGGGCAGCCTTGCCTATAGCACCATGCTATTGGGAACAAATTAGCAGGATACCTTTGAACCAAGGCTGCCAACCAAAACGTGCCATAAAATATCACCCCTTCAACTCACGATGTCTATCTTTTCCATCTCCTTTGGGGACACTCAAGCTGTTCAACATCTTCTTAGACAATGGATGTGTTTCTGACAGATAAAAATTAGTTGTGGGCTGGTAAATGGTATATAGATATCTCCAAACCTAGGTGCCTTTTTTTTTGTTGTTGTTAAAGAAAATCACAAAAAGCCATCACGATGGGGCAGAAATTGCTGGCTTCCCTGGTGTTGTCTGAGGCCAACAGAGTGGCATCTCTCTCAGATCAGGCCCATGGTTCATCTCATTCTGTGCGTCACACATAATCCTGGAATTATATTCTGGAATTATATTCCTGGAATATAATACTGGAATTATATTCAGACCTGGTATGGATACTGAACAATGTAAAGAATGATGAAAGAAATTTATAAAAACTATTTGTTGGATTTAAAAAAAAAAATTAGTCCAATTGTTAGCCTAGCACTGTGGCACTTTAGGAGATAAATATGTAAAAAAGTCCTTTCCTTTTCCTGCTTTGAGGTATAGGCCACCAGCACTAATGCCATTGTCTATATACACTGCCATGACTGGCAAGTTTAAATGGGGCACCGGATAATGGGCTATGTTTGGTGGCATTTTATGGTGTTTTGGACCTAAGCTTTCTGCTCTAGTAGTGTCTGAGTTTAGGCAGACAATTGAAAGAAAAAAGGCAGCTGTGGGTCTAGAAAAGCTTTATAGAATTATATGCTGAGAGTGAATGTCAGCACCAGGGCCACCCACATATGAAGGGTCTGTAGCTTTAATCAGGGCTATAGATTTGGGAGTGCCTGTGGACAATGGCAATGGTACCATGGTGAAATTTGCAGACCTTATGCTTTTTTTAAACTGAGGGTAGACTATGTTTGGTGTGTTACAACAGAAGACCCTGGTAAGGCCCTCCGGATTCCCTCTTGTGACCTTTCCATAACAATTTTAACTCTAGAAAGGTACCTTGGAAAGAGCACTGACCCAGGAGTCAGAAGACCCAGATTCAAATCCTGCCTGTTATGCTTAATGTCCCTTGAGCAAATCCATTGGCCTTAATTAGAATTTTATTCTGATCTTGGTGAAGTATCTTTGACAATTGCTCTAGGTATCTCTCTACTAGTCTCACCTTGAGGATGAAATTAATAGGTTTATTGTACCTATTAATACCTTAATTGATGATTAAGTTAACACTTGAGTTATGCCTTTGACTGGTCTTTCAAAGAGAGTTCATACAAAGGTAGATGAATTGAACTGGGGCTGAAACAGAAAGAGAGAAGCCAGATGGACACACAAAGACCTTAGTTCCTTGGAGGGAATTTTATGTTACTATGGAGCTGTGTTGCCCTTTCAGGGGACAACGCCCCCCATGGAAAAAATGCAGACCCAGTGATGGGAATGCACATGGGCAGT
This sequence comes from Vombatus ursinus, assembly GCF_900497805.2. Lineage (NCBI taxonomy): Eukaryota > Metazoa > Chordata > Mammalia > Diprotodontia > Vombatidae > Vombatus > Vombatus ursinus. The sequence goes on from NW_020940527.1 coordinate 6,954,144, forward strand.
GGCCGAGAGTTGAGGAATTCCAAGACTAAGCCAAGAGCTAGAGGATGTAGGAGTTCCTGAATCCTGAGAGAAATTCCTGGACTAAAAGGAAGCTGAGGTAAGAAGCAGCAAGGGACAGTTGCCTTTTATTAGTACCATGAGTTTGTGGACTGGGAAAAGAGTGACTGGGAAAAGAAGGTCAATTCTTTTGTGATCTTGAATGTTTTCTTCTCAACCACTGGTTGGAAAGATTGTATGGGTCTCTGGGGAAGATAAGGCTCACCAGAGAAGAAAGAATTATTTTCATTCTTTCTGGAATCTTAACTGTTTATGCACTTTTTTTTTGGTAAAGTAAAATTTGTCCTGTAGTTAATGCATTGTTAGCCTGGGTGCTTGCATGGGAGCCAAGGGTTTTTTACCTTTTCTATAGAGACCTCTGTATAAACTGATGTTCTGATGTTCCAAGGGGAAATCTTGGGTGAGGGCATAGGGCAAAAAGAGTCCCTTGGCTCCTGCCCTCAAGAAGCAGCTCTGCTATATGGAAAGAGTATCTATACAAATGAACTCATGAGTTCAAAGCAGAGCTTTAGTAGGTCATAGATATAAATGGATGACAGCTGCCAGGGAAATGATTTATGAGTGATATTCCAAACTGGAGGAGGCCAGACACAAATCAGAGCTGCAGACTGTTATGTACAGGGTATCATAGTATATTTAGCAAATGAGAATGCAAACCACAAGGCAAAGACTGAGTGGGTAGGGAGGAAGAACATTCCCTGGCTCTGAACTTGCTGAACCTTCAGGGCTGGGGAATGGGGTATTTGCAGAGGTGGGGGAGAGATGTTCCCTGGCTTGGCCTAGAGAAATAAATCACCAGAGGAGACAAATGAAAGACCAATTAGATAGACTGTTTTCTTGGAAAATCATGTCCTGGGCCCCATAAATCATCAAGGAAGAATTCATCTCTCAGCATATGTATTTTGATCTTATTTAGGAGGGGATCTGGGTTAGAGGTATGCCTGTGGACTCGGGTGACTTGTGGAAGGCTGCTGGGGTTCCGACAGCACCAAAACTCTGTTCTCTCCTGAGCATCAGAGGCGCCATGCTGGGTCAGACCCATGAACCATGGAATCCATGTCAAGCTCAAAGGAACTGAGAGGCCTGTTGCATTCTAAAGTGGTCAGGCTTCAGAATGTCCATGGGCAGATCACATCCAGATTATTGTATTCCATTCTGGTTAACAAATTTTAAGAGGGCCATTGATCCCCTGAAATTGATTCTCCACTTAAGTCCTACACTGATACCTCAATATGGAAAAGAGATGAGGCTGACTTCTCAAAGCTAATGCCAAAAGAGACCTTCAGCATATCTTCCAAAGCTGAAACTTAGAAAGAAAGAAAGAAAGAAAGAAAGAAAGAAAGAAAGAAAGAAAGAAAGAAAGAAAGAAAGAAAAAGAAAAAAGAGCTCAGTAACAGACTTTTATTGTTTTATTGTTCAGGTAAATTTGGAGACAGTCATTCTTAGAAGGTTGCTAGAGGTGCTGAATTATTTTAGCCACAGTAACTCATAAAGATGGGTCTACTCAGATGTAAAGAGGCCTAATGGAGGGGAGTACTCATATTCACAAAATCATAAATCCTTGAAGTATTGAAAAATTAGTTTTTCCAAAGGAGGGCTGCCAGGATGGTGAGGGTCTTGGAAGACATGTCACATGAAGAACAACTGAAGAAGCCCAGTACTAAGTCTATGATCATATGAACTACCATTATTTCATCTGGAGAACAGAAAACTTAGGGGAGGTATGATCAAAGTCTTCACATATTTGAAGGCTGTCATTTGGGAAAGGGATTTGACTGTGTATTGTCACAGATGGAAGAATGAGAACTAGAGCTTAGCAGCGACAAGGTGGCTGATTCCAACCCAATACAATGAAAACTTTCTAGTAAGAGCTCTCCAAAAATGGAATGGACTGCCTTGGGAAGTACTAAGTTCACAGCTACCAGATGTATTCCAGTTAGGTCTGGGTAACAGAGATGTTAGGAGTTTTCTAGATGGGATTCCTTCTGTGGGTAAAACTGGATGACCTCTAAGGCCCCTTCCTCCTCTAGCATTCTATGAGTTATTGGTCTTAACTGCTATGGGTGCACAGGGCAAGGTATTTGCAGCTCCCTGTAATTATAAATTAGTTCTTTGAGTCCTGAAGGTGTTTTTCTATTGAAGAGTTTTCTATGACTTCAGACACACTTTGAGGATTCACACGGTAAACTTGAGCTGGCAGCTAGCTGAGAAGAACAAAATTCTGTGGAACTGGGGTTCAGGGAAGGCATAAAGTTATACCAATCAGGGCAAAGCCAGGAGCACTAGTGGGGCAGAGAGTACCAAACAAAAACCTTACTCAATTCTCTGTTTTGCCAAGGATCACCCCCTTTGTGGGGCTACTCTTCATTAATTCACCCAAACTTTTGAATCAATTTCATCTTTTCAGCTTGTGCTTCCTCTTAGGGAAGAGGAAGTGAAGGAGTTTAGAAGACTCACTTTCTACTACCTGACCCAGTTTCCCTTTTATTTGTCCAAAGCTTGCATATCTCAGAAATCAGGAGATTCTCTCTCATTCTCTGTTTTGGGATTCAGTGAGCCTTTCATTAAGTTCGTCTTCCTTCTCCCTCAGAGATCATATAGGATCCTAGATTGAAAGGTAAAAGGGATCATTACAGATCATGTAATCCTACCCCCTTATTTTATACTGAAGAATATGTAGGCTTTGTATATAGACTTATAGTGTAAAGACTTTGTACAGAATGTATGGACTTTCTATACAGACTTGGAATGTATGGACTTTGTATACAGAGTTATAGTGCGCCAACTTTGATGATCTCATATGTCTTTGTTTTCCCAGCTTTAACAGCCCAATTCTTTGAAATCTGTCTGCTACTACAGCAGCCCTCCCATCCCTGTGACCTTTGTGGTCACTCTCCTATGGACATTCTCCACAGCCGTCTCTCTTTCTTAAAATATAGCAACCACCAAGAAAGGGGAACAGGCAGTTTCTTCCTCCAAAAAGTATGTTGGGATCCTCTTCAGCCCAGGTGTCCTACCAGGATATGCTAGGACGCTAAAGTGTAAGTTCCTTGAGGGCAGGGACTGATTCACTGTTGCCTTTGTCTCTCCATCCACCCAGCACAGTGCCTAGCACAGAGTAGGTGCTTAAGAGATGCTTGTTGATTGATTGACAATTATAGCATCAGAGCAGGGCTTGACTAGATCTTGGTTAGAGAGGATGGATGTTTACACACTTGAGCCCCGTGCCAGATCACTTCTGAGAGCAGAAGTAGCTTTTCCTCACTCTTCTACCTGCTGCTTTTGGAGCTTGAAAAGTAATAATTCATGTGAAAATTTATCAGGTTTCTCCTCCCTGTTGGTAGACATGAAGGGAGATATTATATGTTTTATATATAATGTGTATATATATATATATGTATATATATAACAATACATTATAATACATACATATTACAATATATTATAATACATATATATTACAATACATTATAGTATATCAGGAATTATTTGGAAGCATTAATTGCTCTTAAAAAAAGGAATGCTTAAATTTTATTCACAAGTGTAATTGAAGCACCTACTGTGTCCCAAGCACATTGTAGATAGATATTGGGAGAGAAAGACAAAAATAAAAGAACCCCCTGCCCTCAGAGAGCTTGTATTCTACACAACATTTAAGCGGTAAGTAAAAATATATACTAAGTAAGTTCAAAGTCATTTCATGAGGTGGGAGACCAAGCAAAGAACTTGAGGAAACAAGGAAGGGCTAATATAGATGATGACTCTTGAGCTGAGGCTGGAAATGAGCTCAAAATCCCAAGAAACAAAAGTGAAATGGGAGGGCATTACAGGAAGGGGGAATAAAAACATGGTGGCAGGAGATCAAATGCCATTATGAGAGAAAATATTTTCTAGAAATATCGATATTGATGAAAATGTGTGGAATAATTGTTGTGAGGGGTGGGAGAGCAAATTGACGAGGGAGATGTAAAATGATTGTTTTTGGCCATTGAAAACCCTGTTGAGATTATGTAATAAATTTGTAATTGACCCAGAAAAAAAAAGAAATATCGATATTTAGAACAAAATGAATGAGCAAGTTTAATGAGAAAAGGTTTATCCCAGTCATGAGATTATACATAGGAGCTGTGTATATGAAGAAACAGCAGTTACTTTGGAAGCAATGGTGGGATCGTTTATATAACTCATGGCAAAAGTATATTGGGGTTAGGTTGGCTCCCAGGATGAAATGGTACAGTTGATTTTACGCTGGAACATAATCTGCTCCGTCTGCTCTGTTTAGGGACACTAGCACCGCATGAACTGATTCGACGATTGAAATTCAGTCAGGGAGACGCCAAGATGAGAACCAGTCCCCTTTACTTTCTCAACCGTGGGCCCACTTCGCTGCAAAGACAATTGTCTTTCCAGATGTACAAAATAACTACAGCTTACCGCCCCATCTTTCATCACCTAAATGAGGACAGTTAATGTTTAAGTGTAGAGAAGAGAGAATATGATGATGGATAAATTATAAGTTTGGGGATATTGAAAGTCGAACTGTGTAAATATGTATTTTAAACCGCAAACAGAATTTTAATGCATCTTTCCCATTAACTCCGCTAACTGAAATTACAGAGTGTAACGTGAGCCGACGCCCACAGATTGGTTACGATGTTTTCAGATTTAGAACAGCAAATGATAAATGTCCTTCTCCCAGACAAAGAGAGGATTGACATAGCTTTTTGAATGTAGTCACTGAAAACTTCAGTAATTGAAAATAAACTGAACATCAGGGGAGGAGTGAGGTCACTGGAAGGAAACCTGTGGAAAATTAGGCCTCCCCACTCCGGCTAAGTTCTCTCCTCTCATTCTGGGGAACCATTGTGGCTTCAGTTCAACATAACACACTGACCAGGGCCCAGCAGGGCTCTCCTGGCTGGTTTCTCTGGGGGCGAGGGCTGGGTTCATTTGTATTTCTCAGTGGACTGGTGGCTGGTAGGCGAAGGACTGGCTCACCCACTCATTTGTGTTTTGGGGAGCTCTGGTTTATCTACTGTTCTCCACCACAGCGGTTTTCAGTCATTCTACAAATAAAATCTCACTGCTGCAGGCTCAGAAAGCACTGCATTCTCACTTCCCTTTCTCTATCTATCCACATCATTTCTGTCCTTGGAAACCCAGTTCAGGTCTCATTTTCTCCATGAAGTCTTTCCTGGCTACTTTTGCCCCATCAAGAATACATTTATTCAGAGCTTACTATATGGCAGTCATCAAGAATGGCTACTCTTTGTGAGCTCTCTTAGATGTTCCTACCCTTACATGGATGTGCCATTGGCTTCCTGTGCTAAGGCACTGTGCTAAGTGCTGAGGATACAAAAAAAGGCAAAAGACAGTAACCCCTGCCCTCAAGGAGCTCACAGTCTAATGGGGGAGACAATGTGCAAACAGCTATGTACAAAAAAGATACGTTTGGTGCTCTAGATGTTAGTGGGAGCCTTCAGTTATCTCCTCAGCCATTATGCTTCTTAATACCAGAGGAATCTTTCATAATGCTTCATCATAGTCGCTTACAACATCTAATGTGGTCTGGGTACCTGCTCGTTATTTAATAAATACTTGTTGAGTTTAATTGAACAACTGAATAGTTGAGGCCAGACATTTATAGACATACAGGAATCCTAGAAGGTGATGGGAAAATCTGGACATATTGTCTTGTTCAAATGGGTGTGCATTTTCTTCTTGAAGAATGCTAGAGATGGAGCACCCATATCTCTGATTGCTATTCAACTCAAGTCAATAAGCATTGATTAAGCTCTTTCTGTGGTTGGCATTGTGCTAAGCACCGGGAATATAAATACAAGGCAAAAGAAAGATGGTTTCTGAACTCAAGAAGCATACATAAAAGGAAGATGAAAAGGGGAGGGGGTGGGAAGGAGAAAGTACCTGGATAAGGGAGGGGGCATGGTGGAAATGGAACTGGAGAGTCAAGGGCAAAGCCTGGCGAGAAATGAAGGCGTATTATTCATGTTCAAGTGGGAGAAATTTTGGTTGGGCATGAGGAAGGACCACCATTGTCATTAAACACCGTGCCTTCATTTCTCACCAGGCTTCCTTAATCTTGGTGCCTTCCTTTAAGGATATCTCCTATTTATCCTGTATGCATCTTTCTTTGTACATAGCCGTTTTCATGTTGTCTCCCTTGTTAGACTGTGAGCTCCTTGAGGGCAGGTGTTACTGTCTTTTGCCTTTCTTTGTATCCTCAGCACTTAGCACAGTGCCTGGCATACAGTAAGTGCTTAATAAATGCTAGTTGATTAATTGATTGCTGTACCATGCAGTAATAAGTTATGCATTAACCTTTTCCTCTCTAGATTACAGAAGATCACTTTCTTTGACCTTTCAGCGTAGGCTGGGCTTCCCATCCCTTCACTACTTTGGATCCTTTCTTTGGGTCCTCCTTAGTTTCGCCATATTTTTCTAAAGCACAGTAACTAAAATTGACCAAAGGATATGGGTGCAGGTTCGGATATTCTCAGGACCATGGCAATATTACTTCTTGGACTTTGTGTATCCTACTCCTATTTTAATGATGCCAGGGCTAGGATTTTTGCACTAGTCAAGAAGACTAACCTTGGGAATGTCATTCCCCATCTCAGTTTCCTCATCTGTAAAATGGAGGGAAGGGGCTGTTGAGGATTCCATTACTTGATCTTTTCTTCACAACCTCATCCGTACCTTCACTGCTGACTGCCCTGGTCTCCACCTTACCCCTCTTGACTGGTTCAAGCAGGTGTTAGAATAGGAAGGGTGGGCTGGGAGCAGTGGGGGCAGCATACCCAGAATGGTGACATGATTCTGTGGCAAATAAGAAGTCAAAAGGAACATTTCCCTGAAGGTTAAATGTTGACTATAATTAGTAAATGTTTACCTCCTGGTGACTTATTGTCTCCTCTGGTTAATGAGTCTTGCTGTAAATTACCTGGGGACTTTTACCTCCCTCTACTCCCCACCCCTCAACTGAATCTAAGTAGGAAAGAGTGGAAATGAGTTGTTTGAATTGAATTGTTCAGTATGGGAGATAGTGAGGGATTTATTTGGTCAGTGTCCATTTTTCCTTCTTCATTCAATTCCTGACCAAAAATTTTTATGTTGTTTTGAATTGTTATCATTATTATTATTATTATTTCTTTCCCTCCTGAACACCTCCCACTGAGCACAAAAAACCCCAAATCCTCATAATAAATATGGAGAAATAGTGAAACAAATGTCCTCATTGACTGTGTCGAAAAATGTGTCTCATTCAGCATCATCAGTCTATCAGCTGTCTGTCAAGAGATAGGTAGCCTGCTTCATACTGTTTTTCTGGAATCATGGCTTAGTCACTGCATTGATTGGAGTTCTTAAGTCTTTCAGTGTAGTTTTTCTTTTAAAATGTCATTGCGTCTAAGAAATGCAAAGAGTCTGCCTTTAGAGAACTGAGGTGGTGTAGCATTGCTCCAATAGGGGTCCAACCTGGTATTTAATCTGATAAGGGCACAAAAGGATAGTCAAAGAAGGACATGGCCACCTTCTGGTCATGCTTCAATTTTGCCAGTGTACTTCAAAACACCTTCATATGGTACAGTACTATCCTCCCCTTGTATAGGTTGTGACCCTTTCAGATAATGATGATGATGATAAGGAGGAGGAGGAGAAGGAATAGTAAGATTTATATAGCACTTACTATGTGCTGTGATAAGTGTTTTATAATTATTATCTCCTTTAATCCTCACAACAACTCTGGGAAGTAGGATGCTATTATTATCCCCACTTTACAGATGAGAAAATGGGGGCTAACCAAGATTAAGTGATCTGCCTAGGGTTCCACAGCTAGAAGTGTCTGAGGCTGGATTTGAACTCAGCTGGAGGGTGTTAAGGGGAGTACAATAATGAATAATGAAGATAGACAGTAGCCAGATTGTGAAGGGCTTTAAATGCCTAACAGAGAAGTTTGTGTTTTATCCTAGAGACAATAGAGAGCCACTGAAGATTCTGGGATCAGCATTTCTTGGGCAGCCCCAGCCACATCTGTCACTGCACTTTCTGCTTGCTTTCTGGTCTGCTCCATCTGCCCCCCTCCCCCCCACCCTCCTTCTTCCCACCTTTCCTGCTCCCATTTATGTCTTATCTTCTTCTATTAGAATTTAAGCCCTTTGGGATTGGGTACTGTCTTGTTTCCTTGGTTTTTGTATGCCCAGGGTTATGCATTTAATAGATGCTCTATCTATCTGTCTGTCTATGCTGGGGCATGATGTAATCTGACCTGTGTTTTGGTAATATCACTTAATGCTACTTCTCTCTCCCCTACAAGGTTAAGTGACTTGCCCAAAGTCATATAGCTAGGTAATTAGCAGAGCTGTAATTCAAACAGACCTTCCACCTACAATCAAAATAATCTTTTGTTATGTCATCAGGTTACTTTCTCTTGTGCTATTTCCAGTGGAGAAAAAAATCAGTTCAACCAAGGGAGAAAGGGAGTGGGGGGCAGTGAGAGAATTTGACCGTGATAGAGGCAGAAAAGATATCTATTTATGGACATATGGTTTGCTGGAGCCCGATAACCAAATGTCCGATTGTTAAATTTTCATTTTAATCATTTATACCTTGAAAATCAGCAAACACTAAAAATCAGGATTTGCTTTATTGCTTTATTTCTTGCCAAGACTTAAGAAAGTGATGGGTAAAATGTTAATAATACAGATTAAATTTAAAAGAATGTCAAGCATACATTTTCCCTCCCCTGGTGAGCTGGTTGTTAAACATTTACCAGCATACAAGGATCAAATGTGGTAGTTATGAGTGTAGCTTGAAAAGTGTAGATGACAGAGCTCTTCAGGATAGGCACATGATTAGAAGGATTTTGAGACTGTAAGAAGAGCAGAGAGAGCTATTTCATTTTGCAACTGGCCAATGTAGCCCATGGAACGGCTGCACAATTTTCAAAGTTACATGGTCATCCTGAGCTCACTTCCTCTACCTCAGACAGACCCTCAGAAGTAGCTAGAAATGGAGAGATGTGAGCTGTGTGTATGTGTTGGGGGTGGGATACTGGGATGGAGAGAGATATACAAAAACTATCCTTACCTGAGATCAGCCAGGTGGTAATGAGGCTGGACAGTAGTCCCAGAGACCAATTCTGCCAGAGGGGCAGTTTAAACTGCCTATGCAGTGGCCATGAACTCTTTTGACAGACAGTCCAGTAAAACATATGGATCACTTCTCAGAATATTATTAAATGCACATAATACAAAAGAAACCAATTATATTGAAACACAGTTATCAACATACTCAGAGCAAACACAAGTTCAGACATTAGATTAATAACCTCTGACTTAGAGGAAACCTTTGCTTAATTAAAAAATTTTTAAAAGAGGATTAACAAACCATTTATGATGGTTGAACAGCCTAATAGCCACACCAAAGAAAAACAATTAGCAAGTTTACAAATGAAAGCCCTTTTTAAACTATTATGAACTTCATTTCAACTTAGTTCTTCTGTTTTCATTAGTTATCAGTGCCTGCCAGTGAATGATAATGTATCTGAATTCCTGCAAGTATATTTGAATGTCAAACATAGAACAATTTGCACTAGGGACCTAGGCTCTCTTAATATTATCACAAACTAGAATCAAAATCGGAGGTCTTACTTAATGCAGCCAACATTTATCCTCCAGTAGTAGAATTATAAATGGAATGCCGATTCAGGAATCGACTAAACATTCTGTCTGGAAGCAGATATTAACCCCTTTGGTCTTAAGCCATGACCTGTACGTGGGATCTTTTGCCTTATTTCTACCCCCAAGATCTTCCTACTGTAGTTTAAGCCTCTTTCCCATGACTGGGGAGTCCTCAGTGGAGCCAGTAACAATCATCCATGTAATAGCCGGTCAGTACTTGATTGGTAATTGATGAGAGTTATTTGGTCCCCTCTCAGCCTCCTCCTGGGGCATGTTGGGCCTGGGAGGCGGTGCAGTACTAACCATCAGCTCCTTATATGAGATGGAAGGTAAATCAAATGGAAAACACCCTTCCCATGTAGTGCATCTTCCAAATGTCCTCGGGTGTATATTACATCTTCCGGAGGCCCCTAGGTTCTCAGTGGGGCTGGGAGGAAGCTGGAACATTGAATATGGAACCACAGAAGGTGCCATTAGGGGAGATAGATCATTACTGGGCCAAGCTAGCTACAGAGGAGCTCTTGCTGTATCTGTCCCTTTGCCAGAGCAGGGAGAGGGGCCTCTGAGGCAAGGGCTGCTGGTACTAGAGACTCCATCATGATAAAATATCCCTCCTCAAGTCCCCAAGCAGCCATCTCAGCCTGGACGCAGCAAGAGCTTTGGAGTGCTTATTTCAGGCGTAGATCTTTCATGAGAGCCTTGTTCCTTCCTTTATTCTGGGTGCCTTTGTGGGGAAGGGGCCAGGGGAGTAATCAAGCCCATCCTTGCTAATGGATGGGATTGGTTTTGGCTGAAAGGCTCATGCCAGGTGTTGCTCATTAGATCATTTTCTAAAGAAACCTATTAACTTACATGGCGCGGCTAGATTTTCTTGGGTCTCCTCTCCCAACCAATAATATCCCTTGTGTTAAGTAGGGCCAGCATGGCAAGGAAGTTTGTGCTGTGCTTAGGGCTTGGCTCTCTCCCATCTCGAGAACTCAGTTGTTATTGTCGGAGTACCTAGGGCCCCCTAAATCCTCATGGTGAGGTGTTGGTCACGCCCACTGTCAGGGCAATTTGGCCAGATGAGAAGGGGATCTTTTCCAGGCTACTTCTGGGCCAGAATTGGTAATGATCAGTGGTTTTCTCTCACGAGCCAAGCCTGCCACCTTGGCACGTTGATGGAACTGAACAGAACGGAGTGCATTCTGTGCCCAGAAATAAATAAATAAATCAAACAACATTTTAAGCCAAATGGAAAACATGACCCCCACATCACCTCTTCCTTTAAGCTTGCATGGTTCACAAACCCAGAGTTACCTTAGCTGGGTTCCTGCATCGAGAGAGCCTGTGTTCGGGGGTAAAAAGCAGAGTTGTCTTTGACAATCCCTAAGTCTGATAGCAGACCAACCAAACAAGCACTCCCTGAGTACCTACTGTGCACCTTGCTAGGCATGGTCAAACTCTAGTGGAGGAATAGGTCTAAAAAAGTTCAAATGCTCTCTTTTCTCCTCTCTGCCAATTTATCTTTCCAACTCCATTCATCTCAAGCCCCATATTTTCAATGCAGCCTTTCCTTATCCCTCTAGTCCTTACTGGTCTTTCTACCTTCACTGAACCTATCATAGAATCTCAGAGTTAAAGGGGTTATAGAATCATACAATCCTAGGAATCTTAGAGATCATCAAGTCTGACTCTCTCCTTTTACTGTGGAGGAAACTGAGGACCAGAGCAGTTAAAATACTTGCCCAAGGTGGAATATCTAGCAAGTGTCCACAGCAGTATTCAAACCTATGTTTTCGTGATTCTTATTTTAACCCTCTATCTGCTATACTGTGTTGCCTCAATATCTCCAGTGAGAGGTCAGCCAGTCAGCCTTTGCTTGAAGACCTCCAGTGGTGGAGTATCCGCTGTATCCAAAAGCAGCCCATTCCACTTTTGTTGTTGTTGTTATTGTTCAGCCATATCTGACTCTTTACAACCCCTTTCTTGGCAAAGATCTTGGAGCAGTTTGCCATTTCCTTCTCCAGTTTATTTTACAGATGAGGAAACTGAGCTAAGCAGGGTTAAACAACTTGTTCACGTTCACAGAGTTGCTAAGTGACTGAGGCTGGATTTGAACTCCTGAAGATGATGAGTCTTTGGGACTCTGGGACTGGTACTCTATCCATTGTGCCACCTAGCTATCCCATTCCACTTTGGGCAATTCTAATTGACATTTTTTCCCCTTACACCAAGCCTTAGTTGACACATTGACCCTGATGCTGCCTTTTGAGGCTAAGCAGAATAAGTCTAATCTCTCTTCTATGAGGCAGCCTTTCAAATACTTGAAGAGAACCATGCTGGGCCTTCTTTTCTCCAGGTTAAACACCCCCAGTTCCTTCACCCAGTCCTTGAGGGGACATGTGTTTTCAGTCCTCTCATCCTCACCTATTCTCCCCTGGATGTGCTCCAACTTTTCAATGTCCATCCTAAGATTATATTGGCTTTAGTGTCATTTCTTTGGCTAATTTGTTAACTCGTATTTGTTTTATTTCTTTGTACCCCCGGACAGTGTATTGCACAGTGGTGGGCTTTCTTTAGATTTAAAAAACAAAATGTTGGTTGATTGACAAAAGCACTTCTGAAAGAGCAGAGAAAGCTTGAATGTGTAAAGAACCAGTTATCAGTGAGTTGGAGTGGACTGGATTTCAGGAAGACTTGAGTTCAAATCTTACATACTGGATATATGACCCTTGTCAAGTCATCTAACCTCCCTGGGCCTCGGTTTCCTCATCTGAAAAATAAAAGGTTTGAACTTGATGGCATCTGAGATCACATATAGCTCTACATCTACAATCCTATCATCTGTGACAATGTCACAGTCCCTATTTAGGGTGGCCATTCCCATTGACTCTCCTCTAGATCACTGGTCCCCATTTTTTATTTTTCTTTGCCTCCTTTCCTTGCATTTCTTCCATCAGACCCTATTCAACCCCTATCAATGTGAGGTTCCTGAATGTCCTTGCTGCTGGGCACAGAGGTTGAATTCAGGCTGCAGGCCCAGAAAGAGATGTGGCTACTTTCTCTTGTTCCATTATGACACCCTGAAAGAGTGTTCATTGTCACCTCAACAAGAGGGGGTTAGGGTTAGCTTCCAGGGTATCCCTGACCCTTGGATCGTCTTGTCCTTTCGTCTCAGCTGAAGCAGAGGTATGAGTGATGAAGACCTGCATGGTCTCAGGGACTCATCTGGAAGAGCTCAATTGATCCTGGCTAGACTTGGTTTTCTATTACCTGTTCAGCATCCGAACTCTATAGGCCTCACTCTTATCCCCGGTTTTTGGACCTGAGAAGGAGAACAAAGCACGAGGCTTGCTTGCTGGCCTCAAGTTTAATGGGAGAATGGTCACTTACTTGCTAGGGCAATCCCTGGCATGGGGAGAGTATGACTCAGGATGTGGGACAGATGAGCTTTTCCAAGTGTGTCCAAAAGTATCCACCAAGCCCTCCAGTGGCACCTACTGATTTTTAGAAGAACCAACTTAAAAGTGACTCTACACTCTTGGCCTCAGCAAGCCGTGACATCTAGAACCTCAGGCTGGGTGCCACAGAGTTAGAACAGAGAGAGTTCATTTGAAAGTCATGTTTTGAGGCTTCTAGGATAAATGATACGCAGTTGTGCAAACATGTCAAAGTTTGGTAAATTGGATTTGTTTAATGTAAACAACTTTTGACCAAAATAATAACACAGCTTTAGAAAAAGACATTATGCACCCACTTTTGAAGAGTTTGTATAATTTAACACACAAGAAAACTTTACTGTAATTATATGCAGAAGTATACAAAGGATAAATGTTATTTACTTGGTCCAACCTCCATAAAATAAACCTCCAAATGTGCTTTAGCTTGCCACATTAATCTGACTTTAAAAATCACCCAGAAAAGTGTATGTGTGTGCCTGGGGTGGGGAGGGCTGCGCCTCGGCTCTCTTCATCTTCATCATTTCTTAATGTCAGAATTAGTCATTTAAATTAGAACCACGTTGGACATATAGGTGATGCTAACATCACGGTAAAAGTACTTTGAGGCACTTAATAGTGGCCACCTGAAGCTGATTAAAGCATTACCTGTCAAACCCAGTATGGCTGCGTTTGAAAATCCTTAATATAATTAAGAGAAGCATATTATGGGAGGTCAAGTGACTTTATTTTTGAATCCACTTCTAATCTGTCGTCAAATGGATGGAAATTACCAGCTGAGAGAGTTAATGAAAGCTTTGTGGCCAAATGCATGGGAGGCTTGGGGGAGGGATTTAGCCAGGCAAAGAGGAGCAGGCATCTGGAGAGAGAAGAGGGGGTTTTAAACCTTGCTGTATAGCAAGAAGGCTGTTTGCCCTTTTTCGGGAGAATGAATTGGGGCAAGAATGGAGAAGGGCCTCAGGGAGAAGCATTCTAGATGGAAGGCTACCTCAGTATCCCTCTTTTGACACTTTGGGGGTGATGGGGATGAATGGAAAAGAAGGGTCACATGCTCAACTCCCTCCATATCAATAAGTAAGATCTAGGACTAAGATACCCAGCCTTCCGCAGAGAGGAGCTGGCGCCATTCTTTGTCACCCATCACTCAAAGGCCACTGCCCTGATTAGCATCACGGTTCGGTTTGCAGTCTGTCTTGTTCCCAGGAGAGAGAGCCGGGTGTTTCAAGGCAGAGGCAAGCCAGGTCTCCTCCCACCGACACCGGGGTAATTGGTGGGGCATCCGGCCTCCCCCGGAGGTCATAAGTCATCATCATGTTATATCTAGGGGTGGGGGGGAGGCCAGGAAGGAGGCTGGTGGGCTGGGTTATTTGTTTGGATTTGTCCTCTTTCTGGGTGTGTGGTTTACAGGCCCGCTAAACCCATCTCTCACTCACTCTACAGGGGTGGGTCCAGGCTCCCATAAACCTCGATGAAGTCTCCATGCCAGAACCCTGCTTTTTGGAGATTAAATTACTTAGTCCTTTTTTTCTGAGTGTTTAGCCTGAGGGTGCTGTTGACAGAAGGCAGTGTTTTTCTTCTCTGCTCGCTGTGTCTCCTCCTAATTTTTTCGCATTGCATTTGTCTACATTAGCAGAGGTATCTGTGTTTGAAAAAGGATTACATTAGTCAAAACGTTGCCACATATGATTTGCCCCCTTCCTTGAAAACTGACATGAGAATAAGCAACGCGTTTAATCTTTCACCCAGAGGATTTCACCTCCCTAACTCAGGACTTTTCCTTTTCTCCTCTTTCTCAGCTTTGGTCACTTGCAGAGTGTTGGAGGAAAAGGTTAAATTTTCTTGTTTCCATTCTCTTTGATACTCCCTGAGAAAGATGAAGTCCCTTGCCAAGGCTACATAGCTAAGGATGTTCCTTACCTGGTTTTGGAGAGGAAACAAAAAAAATGGACAATAGAATCCTGATTTTCCTTAACCTAAGCATAAAGGGTTTATCCAGATGCATATTAATGTAATAAGGTAGGATCTTCCTGGAAGAAACATGATTTACCCTAAAAGCATCTACCCATACTTCTAGGAGTTAGTTCCCTTCTCCTTTCTTTCTTTCTTTTTTTTTTTTTTTTAATTTTTTTGCTTTTTGGCTTGGCAAGAGGGGTAAGTGACTTGCCCAGGGTCACATAGTTAGTAAGTGTTATGTGTCTCAGGCCACATTTGAACTCAGGTTCTCCTAACTCCAAGGCTGGAGCTCTATCCACTGTGCCACCTAGCTGCCCCTCCCTTCTCCTTTCTTCTTCTGTACCTTGGGGCTTAACCCCTTTGTGTTGTGTCATGGATCCCTTTGGCAATTTGGTGAACAATCTCTGGACTCCTCAGATTGATATTTTTTTTATATACATTCGTAATTAAAAATAAAGATGCAATTTTTCCCCCATTCAGGTTCATGGACTTCTTGAAATACATCTAGGGTTAAGAACTCCTGCTCTTTGAGAAGACAGGGTGGTACAGAGGGTAGAGCTAGATTTGGAATTGAGGGACGTGGTGTCACCTGGCTCTCCCACTAACAATCTGTAAGACCAGGACCAAGATCCGGAGGCGGCTAGGTGGTTCAGTGGTTAGAACGCTAGGCTTGAAGTCAGGAAGACCTGAATTCAAATCCAGATTCAGACCCTTACTATGTGACCCGGGGCAAGTCACTTAACCTCTGTTTGCCTTAATCCACTGGAGAAGAAAATGGCAAACCACTCAGGTATCTTTGCTGAGAAAACCTCACGGACAGTATGGTCCACTGGGTCATGAAGAGTCAGACATGACTGCTGGAACAGCAGTGGGGCATTTACTTTCCTCTACTCTAAAAGCATGGGGTTGGACCGCAGATGAGTTCAGAGACTCCTTCCAGCTCTAAATCTGGCATCCTTTGACTCAGTTCTTAACACAGTGTCTGGCACATAGTAGATACTTTATAAATGTTTATTGATTCGTTGAGCAATCAAAACATATCTGTGAAAGAGGCAGGGGGACTTGAAGGAGGGATGTGAGGAGTCAGTTGAGTGGTGGGGCAGGGGATTATCAAAAAAGAGCCTCAGCGGGACCTCATATAGCCCAGGCTTGAAACACTCTGGAAGTCAAACAAACACCTTTTTATGTTGTTTGCCTGATCACGAGTGTGAGAGCAGAAAGAAAAGACGTTTCTGGGTGTTTCCTCTTCTGCTTGTTATCTCCCTCTCTTTGGTCCAATGGTTTAAGTGTAAGAAGAAGCCCTCCTGTGCCCTTTTGCCCCCGTAAGTGAAAGGGTTAGATTTTGAGGCGTTTAGAGGAGACTAGTTTTGAGCCATCCCTCGATGAGGCAGGGAGATGCCAATACCCCATGCTCCACTCACAAGTTCACAGGTAAAAAGTTAAAAAGTTAACCCAGTCTCCTCTGCCTGGCCTTCTTCTCCTTGCCGTGGCAACCTTTTCCTGAGGTCCTCTAGTTGTCAAGAACAGGGGTACAAAGTTCACAGAGCTTAGCATTGTGCCCTTCTTTCTTTCTTTTTTTTTTTCTTTCCAAGGGGATCAGGGCCGGTTTGCAGTACTATTTAAAGCAAAGATGCCAAATGAAAAGTTCCTCGTTTTAAGTTGGTGCTTACACAAAGCTTCTTTGTGGTTTTTTCGGCCTGTCAGACTTGTCAGGCCTAGTAAGAAAAAGTATATTGTTTCCAGCACTTGGATTCCTTTCTCTCTGACATCTGCCACTCTGTAAAGATGATAAATTCTTGCCTCATTAGCCAAGGGTGTGGGATTACAGGCTGACAACACATTAATCACCAGCTTCTGTGGCAGGCTGACTAGCAATAGGCATTGTTAACAAAACTTTTCTAATATGTCACTCTTCTCTATGACAGCCTGTAATCAATCATTGTGATTGACAGCGCTGATAGATTACACTATTTATACTTTGTGTAATGAAAGATAGTGTTTCCACCTACTGTCATTTCTGGGCTAGTGGTGGAGGATCAGTGAATAGAAACAAACACAACAACAAGGCAAAAAATAAAAAAAATCCCAGAAAATCCCCCCAACCTTCTCAACCTGGTCCTTGACTTCCCTGCTCTAAAGTTAAGACAGGCAGCATCCGTCCTGGCTTTCT
Source organism: Vombatus ursinus (assembly GCF_900497805.2). Classification (NCBI taxonomy): domain Eukaryota; kingdom Metazoa; phylum Chordata; class Mammalia; order Diprotodontia; family Vombatidae; genus Vombatus; species Vombatus ursinus. The sequence goes on from NW_020940527.1 coordinate 6,971,462, forward strand.
GTCTCTCTGGCTATATTGAAGTGAGGTGTGTATGGTTGAGGGGTAAACTGGGAGATCAAGAAGGTTTGACAAAGTCCCTCAAAGTGGGTGCCCCACATCGCCTTGGTCCAAGGTATACATCGGTCAAGTTTAGACTAGTTGGGGGATCCAGCTGGGTGGCTGGAGAGCTCACTTTTACCCCACCTCTTTCCCTTTGTCTGTGTGATGGTGAGCCCAGCAACTCTTCAACAGGATGAAAGACGATTTAGATGTTGATAAAATATTTGTTCTTTCCTGGCTCAGAGGGCAAATATTATCCTTGTTTCCCATAATTGTACAGTTCTGCAAAAGTCAACAGCACCTAGAGCAGTGCAAAAGCGGCACTCTGGGAGAGGAGCTGTTTACCTAGGGTCCTTGCTGGGGCTTGCTTTCCCCTTTGAAGCTCAGAAAATTGCAAACAGGATAAGGATGAATCAGCTGAGCTGCATGCATTTCCTCTCTCTCTCTCTCTCTCTCTCTCTCATCTTGTCTTTCTGTTTCTTTTTGTCTCTGTCTCTCTCATGTTCTCATGTTGTGGGTATCCCTGTTTCTGTAAATCCTAGAAAAAACTGATTAGAATACAGGCTATTTTCCATTCCTTTGGTTTGCTGTTTCAATAGAATGGTGAACAAATTTTTTCGTGGTCTTTCCGTTGCCATAAGATACTTCCCTTTCTAATTGATCATGTCATACATGTTTCTTTTATGTATGTATATGTATATATTTGTATGTATGTGCACATGTGTATTTCACAATTGCTCTAATTTCAATGGCTATTGATCACACCCAATAAAATATTCCTTAATTACCGCCCTAATGTTGTTATAGAGGTTGATACAGATCTTCATTGGAATCTTTGATGCAGCAGTGGGTCTGCAGACACTGAACCATTAACCCACCATTTTTTTAAAATTCCCATGCCTCTTTATAGGACTAGGGATTCTGTCCTCCTCTTCCTCTCAAAGCCTCCAGCATCGGTCACTATGCCAGCTGGCAAGCGGCAAGCAAACCTGAGCCCTGAGCTTTGGAAGGCAGGCAGGTTGGGTGAGGTGGTTGTGGGGGCTGGTGGGGGTGGTAGTGGAGGGGCTGGGCTAAACTTTAATCTCTCTGTGAAGTTTGAGTGAGCCTGGGATGATTAATGAGAGAGCAGAGCATCTGATTAAGCCCCTCCATGTCACGGGACATGATTAGTAGGTGACAGAGACGGTAACAGTATCCACCCAAGCCCTTGTTTCTTTCACAGCTCAGCCTGTTATATGATTAATGTCCCCATGGGCTATCTCAGGGTCAGGCTGGGAACCTGTCGGAACAGGTGGAAGTGACAAAACAGGCTGAAAGTCCTTTTTTTGGAGGGGGGAGGCTTCAGGGGGAGGTGAGGGAGAGAATGGAGAAGGAGGCAGGGACTCCAGATGGAGCCGAGACCTTTCTCTGCTCTGAGCAGACACAGAGAGCATCATGGGAATGACACATAGTAAGTATCAAAAAACTGCAGATGTTTCTCAGTTCCCAGAGATGCCAGGCACTGCCAGCTCAGCCTGGTGAATCACACAAGGAAGATGGCACGTTGCACCTCATGACTCCCAGTCCAGGATGAGACAAGTGAGCTGTAGACCTCCTCTGTGTAAAGGGCACACTCTGAATTTTGTTCCTTGCTTCACATACAACTGCTATTTTCATGAGTTTCTTTTTGGGGGCCAGTATATGTGTCTGTATGTGTATAAACCGCCTCAGTCTTATCATCACTACTCCACCTAGAACAGAAATTAGTATAGAAGTTTGGAACTGGAAGTCACCTTAGAGATCATTTATCTGGTCCTTTTCACAGTTCCCAGCCCCCTGCCTCACTTTCTTGGAGAAGGATGATTTGACTTATTCAAGGTCACACAGCTAGTAGCAGAATCTGAGCTTGAACCCTGACTGAGTCACTTGTACAATCTGACTCAGTATGATCCTTTTTTGTCCACTATACTATCATTAAGATAAATAAAAATAAATAAATACGTAGACTTTTTTATTAGGTGTGGCTTATCCAGAAAGGCATTTTATCTCTATTCCCAGAAACAATTTCACCGTTCAGGTCAAAGGTTTAGATCTTAATTGAAGCCGGATTTTCCCAAGTGCCCAGGTTAGTAAAGCATGTGGTCTCTAGGTGTGGTCCTAGAGATAGCATGAATTGGACTGTTTTTAATGCTGCCATATACATAATGTCATCCTAATATGTGCCCACCATAATACTGAAGGAATAGCAGTTTTTTTTCTAGGACAGTAAAAACTCCTTTGAGATTATATCTCATCATCATTGTCATCAGAATTAAAAACCATGGTACAGAGGTTCCAAGACCCTTTGCTTAAGGCATCTCCTCCCCTAAGACTTACCAAGCAAGTGAAAGTATAAAACAATTGTATATTGCCTGGTGCATAGTAAGTGCTTAATAAATGCTTGTTGATGATGGAAACAATTACAACATATTAGAAACTCCTTATAACAACATTATCTATGGATTGGAATTTGATCAGTCTTGTCTAACATCTCATTCTAGAAGATTTAGTTCCTGAAACACTCCCCAAAGATTATATTGTAGTCATCTCACCTATTGGAAAATACCATAAGGTGGGCTCTAGGACTTTTTCATGGGGAGGTAGTGGGGAGGGAGGACACACCAGCCATATTGGTGTTAGGAAAGTGATTGAGTCAGGCGTAGGTTTGTCTGAAAAGCCTGGTTTCTTTCCATGTACTTGAGAAACCCTTACCCTGCTTGCATCTATCAGGTCAACACTGAACTTCTAAACCGCTTCCAGGGCCTTATGAGACATGGCGTCTTTAGTCATTGGTGAGATCCATTCCCTGCCCCCACCCCTTCCTGGAATTAATTGTTTTGGTCTTCTGCTAGAGCATGGTAAGAATAATGACTAGATCAGTTTGTGGGCTGGTGAATAGCCCATTCCCCTGATCTTAACTGATTCTACTTGTGAGAATTTACAATTTTGGGGGTGGGTGGAGGGGTTCATTGGTTAGGCAAAAAAAAAAAATCACTCTACTGTATGGTTTTCCCAGGAGAAATTTAGTAACCAGAGGAAACTGGGGGTGTTTCAGTGGGTCAGTGGTTTCTAATGATAAGACTTTGCTGAGTGGCTTGGCCAGAAGATGATGAGAGCAAAAAATGGAGAGGGCATTGAAAATACATTTGATCTATTCAGCAGTAAGATGGTTTGAGTAACAGCCCCAGATCTGCTTATTGCTTCTGCTCCAATTGGTTGGTGATTGAGTACTTCAAGTGGCTCAGTAGGGGCTCATGTAGGATTTTATATCCTTCTTATTGTAAAAGGTTGCGGCTCTTTCTATGATACCTCCCAATGCCTCTTATTTTTGCTGGGTTCTTGGGATATTTCTCTCCCTCGTTTTTGAGGACTAAATGGAAAATCTAAACAACTCTATAGGCAAAAAGTAGATAGATAAGCTCCTATGACCTTTTGTTGGGGAAAGACCCACTCACCAGCACTTGACTGGGCAAACAAACCTAGCTTTGGTCTTATCCACCTTTGAAGGGAACTTGGAAATGGAATGGGTCCTCCAAGCTTCATGGGTCAATTCTTGCTAAAAAGTCCATGAGTTCATTCTTTGATTGAAGTTAAGATCCTTAGACTCAGCTCTTCCATGAACTATTTTAGACAGGGCATTGTCTGTGAATGAACTCCTGGAAGTTAGGAGGCTGCATTTTGTCATGCTGGTTATGTGCTCAGTCCATATTCTGAGTCTCAAATTCACATACTTTCCTTTTCTAAGATTAGACACTTTGCACTGTCATGGGAAGAATTGATGACTGTATATGGGTGTGTGAACACATGAGCTAATGCAAGGATATCCATACAAGGTCTTAAAAAAAATGCTGCATTTGGAGGACCTGGCCCTGAATACCAGCTCTATCTCTTATTAGTTTTGTGACTTTGAAAAGACCATTTCTTCTTTGGGCCTCAGTTTTCTTTTCTGTAAAATAAAAAAAGGAGATACATTAGACCTTTAATGTGACTATGATGCTATCAAGCTTTAAGCAATATGGCACAATGCAATCTGGGCTCTGGCCTTTAAGAAGTTATCACAGGACCTTAGTCTGAGAGGTAGAAGGGACCCCATGGGTTATCTAATCCAACTCCATCGTATTACAGATGAGGAAAATGAATCCTAGAGATGTCAGGTCACTTGTACCAGGTCATGAAGGTAAAGGTAACAGACTAGGATTTGGACCCAGGTCTTCTGATTCTCAAGCCAGTATAGTATAATGTAGAATAGTAAGAGATAAAATCCTGCAATTAGGGAACTCATCATTCTTCCTCTGTTTACCAAATTAATTCAGCCCCAAAATTCAGATTCCTTGTATCCATCAATCCACCAAATCAAAAAAACATTTTTAAGCATCTACAGTGTTCTAGGTAGTGTGCTAGGTACAAGGAGTAAGAACACAAGTATGAAACAGTCTTTATCCTCAAAGAACTTACATTCTTTTGGAGAGACACACACACATACAAACACATACAAATAAGTACAGACATAATATATATATACAATAAATAAGATACAGTTAGGAAGACTGGCAACTGAAGGTATTGGGAAAGGTTTCATGGAGGGAGTGGTATTTTAATTGAGTTTTGAAGGAAACAAAGGGGCATCTCAGGGGCTATAGAGAAGGGAGTGCATCACAGGGAAGGGAGAAAGTCTCTGTAAAGGCATGGAAATGAGAGACTGAGCATTGTAGATGAAAAACTTTAAGAAGGCCAGTTTGATTGAACTGTGGAGTGCTTGAAGGGGGAGAAATGTATGATATAGCTAGAAAAGTGGGTTGGGAACAGGTCATGAAGGACTTTACATGTTAAGAAGAGGAGTTTGTAGTTCATCCTGGAGATAATAGGGAGCTTCTGGAGTTTATTGAGTCCAAAAGTGACCCACAAGAGCAATACTTTCTTTGTTTTTCAAGATAGAGTAATGACTTGCTCCCTCCATTTAAATATTTGTTATGTTGGAGGCAAACCCACCTTGAAGTATCCACTGAAATCAGGTCAATTATTAAGCACTTACCATGTACCAGACATTGTTAAGAACTAGGGATACAAAAAAGGCAAAAAACACAATCTCTGGCCTCTAGGAGTTTATAATCTAATGTGCCATCTTAGAACCTAAAAGGGTACTCATTCATTGCATAGTGTTTAAATATTTCTGTCATCTAGCCACTCTGTGTAATGCATGCTGTTGGACGTAATGTGTTAGAACAGTTTAGGGCTTGAATATTTCTTCACATAGAAGAAAACACAAGCTATTATTTTAACTTCAAAATGTGTAAAGGAGGGTTCTTTTGGGACTCCACAATTTGCCCTGTGTATCCCTTTCTGCAGGGCAATTGAGAAAATAAAAATCATTTAGAGAGTAGACAAAATTTCTCCGGCATTAATGGAGGGTAGGTCACAAGCATTTCTTGTCCCCTCTCACCAGAGCCTGGGGCCAGGAGACCTGAAGATCAGCCCTGACTGGTCAACAGAGTTTAGGGTTATGAGCCTTATGAAGTCTCAAATCTCGTCACCCCAGGGGTTCTTAAACTGTGATCCATGAGCTTATTTTTTAAAAAATATTTTGATAACTGTATTTCAATATAACTGGTTTCTTTTGTGTCTGACATATTTAATTATATGCATTTAAAAACATTATTTAAGAAAGGCTCTGTAAGACTGCCAAAAAAAGGATCCATGATACAAAAAGGTTAAGACCCCTTGATCTACCCATTTTCCTTTTCCAAGCTTAGAGACCTTGCAATCTTATGTGAAGAGCTGTTTTATGTGTGTGTGTTTTATTCCCATCATTTATTTCTGGAGCCTCACTGCACACAGGTTCTGTGTGTGTACTTGTGTTTAAGAAAAGGAGAAAAGAAAAATCGGTTGGTATGACAATTGGTTCTGGGGCGTACTTCCCCCTTTTTGCTATTTAGAACTGGAGACAAATGAAAGCATCCCTCGTGCCCCCCTTTCTGTCCCCCTCCAGCCTCAGTGCCTCCTTTTAGCATTTTTTCCAAAGGGCACAGGCCAATCTGCCCATAATGAGCTTGGAAAGTACGGATGAAGTTCCTGATAATATGACACAAATTTCTTTACTTTTGCTCCTTATTTCATCTTAATTAGTCCCTGTAGAAAGGATTGATTTTTGAGAGGCTTGTAGTGAACATCTGTTGGTATTCCTGGGGTCATTCTTCCCCTGTCCTGTGTTTGACATTTCTTGTAAAAAGAGAAGCATTTGTTCATATTGACATTAGCTGCCTCTGTATCTCTCAGTGGTACAGATGGCCTGTGAATAAAGACATCAAGCTAATAGGCAAGATGACAAGTTTCAATAGAGCCTGTGCTCTTCTCACTTAAATGGCAGGGCAGCATAGATTGTTTCTGCAGTGGAGGTCTGGGGGCTGCTGGTAGCAAAGCATATGGAATCAGTTAAAAATGCGGAGGGATCCTGGGAAATGACTGGGGCCATGGACAAAATCTCACACCAAGACTACAAAGGCTACTCATTATTATTATTATTATTATTATTAGGCTATTGATGATGATGATGATGATGATGATGTTGGTTGGTTGTGTATATCGCTTCTAAAGCTGCAGAGCCAGGGGAGCCAGGGGGACCGACATTTCTTCCTCATCCCTCCCCAGGACACCTCTCTCTTCTGACTTGGCTACACAAGTCCCTTGGATGAGTTTGGTCCATTGTGTGAATCTCAAATAGATGCAAAGGAGGTTTGGTTTCTCCCAACCCCAGTTCCAATTGGCTGTGACAGGGCTTTAATTATGTGACCTCAGACGAGTCACTGAAACTTTCTGGGCCTCTGTTTTTTAGGTGTAAAATTGAGGGCATTGAATGATCTTTAAGTATTTATGAACTTTCCTTAGTGTTTCTGGGGTTATGCCTCTCTAGCTTGGTGTAACTGGCTTCTTTAATGTCAGCCTTCAAACTTATGTATGAACTTTCCCCAAATCATCCCCCAAAACACAGGGATAGTCTCTGTCCTTATCTCCTTGTCTTAAGTTTACCTTCCTCAGTTCTGAAAGTAAGTCTTCTAAATCCATTTTTAAAAATCAAGTAAGTCTATGCTCACCTTATTATGACTGTTCATGGTTTTACAAGTTATCAAACTGAATTAAATTGGATGTTGAACACTTGGCTCCCTGATATGAAATCTAAGGATAAGGACAAGAATAATCAACTGATCAACAGGTAATTATTAAGCACCTACTACTCACCAAGTATTGTGCTAGGCACCGGTGATATAAACCCAAAGAATGAAATGATCGTGCCGTGCATTGAGTTTATTATTTTCTAATGGAGAAGACAATTACATATAATAAATATAAAGTGAATTAGTACACATATGTACAAAATATTACATATAAGGTGTTTTGGGAAGGAGGGTAGGAGGGGAAGGCAGATCAGGAAAGGCTTCGTGCAGAAGACGATGCTTGAGTTGAATTTTAAAGGAAGAGAGGGCCTCTGTGAGAAGAAGGTAAGAAGAATCTACAACCTTTATCTGAATGTGAAAAATAATAGCCTTGAGATGATAGGATCGTTGAAAGTAAAGAAAAGCAGAAACAAGCAGACTTTATGGTTTTGCTAATTATTCTTCCCTCACCAGGGACAGGAGCTAGTATTCAGCTGCGAAGTGTGTTTTGCCATCTTACCCATGTATGGTCTCTATGTTTGCCTGGTGAAGTATGTATGCAGCATTTGATTGGGGGAGAACCCACTTTGAAAGAGCAGGGACACGAAAGGAAGAAGCAAAAAGGAGATGAGAAGAAGGAAAGAGGAAAGTGAAATGGAGGGAAGGGAGAGAGTCAGCTAATTAGCTGGGATAATAGCAAGATTAATGGGATACAGTAGTTAAGGAGGCAATTAGTTGGCAGAGGTGGTAGTTTACTGTTCTTTACCCACCTCTGTGGGCTTGAGGTTCCATGATAGGGTGTTGAATAATAAGCTTGAGGAGACTAAATTAGGTTTCTGAACAACTGAAGTCAGAAACGATTACCATAGTAATTGGTTGTAATTGGTTTGCTGTGGTTTGTCTGGGTCACTCCATGGGTTGGGGCAGCCTGGGAGGCCGTGTCCTGGCCTCACGCTTCAAGTTTCCTGTCATCAGCCCGCATTTTCAGTAAATTAAAATGCATTCCTTCACCACCACTGCCCAGAGCTTCTGGACTATGGGGTCGATATTCTGGTTTGGGAGGGGATTGTGTGATGCTACCACCATCATATTTGGAGCCCCTTACCAAAGATGATGCTTTTTCTATTGGAGTGGGAGCTCCTGAGAGTGACTTCTATTTATTCTATAATAGACTCCCCAAAGGCAGTAACTGTGTCTCCATTTCCCCCCATCATATCCCATTTTGATTTTGTGGTATAGAGCCCTAAACACAACAAGGCCATATTTTATTAACTCGGCAGCTCTTATTTACTGAGTATATTTTATGTGCAAAGTCCTGTATTGGGTGCTCTGAAGAAGGCAATATGGGGAACTGGAAAGTACTTTGAACCTGGAGTCACAGAATCTGAGTCTGAATTTTGGTTCTGGTGTTTGGCACCTGTGTGACTCTGGGCAAATATTGGGCAAAAACTTTTCAGAGCCTCAGTTTTTTAATCTGTGGAATGAAGTGTTTGGACTACATGACCTTTAAGATACCTTCATTTCTAGAATGATGATCCTAATACTTCAAGGATCTGTGATTTCCTTGGTGTGAGGTCAGTGTCCAGGGAAGCACATTTCAAGGCATCCTGCCTTAGTAGATAAAGTTTTGTATGTTGTTACGGATGAAAAAAAAATACCTGTTAGTGACTATCTAGTGATAAACCTCTCAGATCTTAGCTGTGCTCAAATGGCAGACTCATTGTCTGTTATCATACCCTTCAAAGGAAATCTTTCCAGCTTGGCGGGCCCTGCCAGAATTTTTGATCTGTGGGTCTAGTGTTCTACCTCCATGTTGGGATAAGGTATCAGAAGAGATCTCTGGTAAAGATGGGGAGGAGGACAGTGCTGATACACAGGATGTACAAGTCATTCCCTTGACCTCACATAATTTACACCTTCTTAAACCCGGAGGTATTGAAGCAGTGATCTCTCATTCCTTTACCATCAAGTATCATGGAGTTTTTGGAAGTGGAACATATTTGCAATTGCTTCTGTTTCTGTATGATGATGAAATATGTGTGATGTCAAACCTTCTGATGTGTCAGGCTCTGACTCTCTGGAATCTATCTACCAAATTAGGTTTCTGCATAATTCTTCCTCATCTTCCTTGCCTCCTGTGTTTATGCACAAGGGGGCAAGACCTCCAGAGAGGAGAAACAATTCATATGATAGAGAATAATTGTAAATGACTGTGTTATAGACCAAAATGACTGATTTGCAGGAAAAGTTTTCTTCTATGACAATAGGTTCCTCTCTAGGGCTCAAATGAGGAGAATGATATGATGGCAGGTCTCAGGGGGAGAGTGGGTTTTCTCAAATTGGGCTCTTGGTATTTGCTGCCTACTTTGGGTCAAAGCAGGAGGTGGGTATACCTTACTTGGAGAGACCCCCACTCTGAAATTAGTTTCAGTACACCTTCAGAAATGGTAGCATTTGGATCTTATTCTATTGTTCTCAGGACAACAATGCCAGTGTGAAGAAATGAAGGTAGGGGGTTTTATTTGTCAGGGAACTGGACTAGATTCACTAGTCAGAAGCCAAACTCTACATGTAGTTGTGTTTAGACTTCTGGGCAAAGCCAGATTGAAAACTGCCTGATGCAAATATATTAATTCTCCTTTATAGGAAGAGAAATGTCTCTTATTTCTTTGTGAATATGTTCATCCCAGAAACACAGATAGAACCCAACAAAAGTGAAAGAGCATTCTGCAGGGCGAGGGTGCAGTTAAAAAAGTAATGGACTTGAGGAGTTAAATCTTATTGTCAAATTGAATTAGTTGTTATTAATTGGATGACAATGGATGAGTAACTTCCCTTCTCTAAACCCCAGTTTACTCACCTGTGAAACTGAAATAATAAAAGAAAAAAGGAAGGTTTTTATTTAAATAAACCTTAAAAAACTAGACAAATGTGAGTTTTTGGTGTTAATAATGCTGCAAAATGGTGACATTATGTCCTTCATACCTGTCTCATTCCTTCTTTCCATTTTTACTTTTTCAGCATCTTTCTATCTTGTAATGATCTTTACTTTCTTGGCCATCCTGCAAGGGACCCAATGCTGCCCTCTGTTCTGCTATACATATGCCTGCTCTGCCATCAGCCCTGTTCCCTGCTCCGTCTTCTCCTTCCATCAAAATGCCCATTCTAATAGTAAGTACCCCATTCTCAGCTACCTGATAGAAAGAAGGCATCTATCTGATAAACTAATTTGCTGAAGAATAAATAATGAGAGGCAATGTGGTATAGTAGACAGGGGCCAGGGGCCAGCCTTTGTTTCTAGAATGCCTGAGTTCAAATCCTCTTGACACATAGTATATTGCTATGGACCATAGGCAAGTCATTTGACCTTGAAGTATCCCAAGCAACTAAGAATATAAATGAGAGATGATTTGTCCTCTGAAATGTAGAAAATGTGGAAATGTGGAAAAGTTTTCACACTGGGAGTTCCCTACACTGATGAAATCAGAAATGTACATATAAATAAATGGAGGCTTAATTTATTTTCCCTTTGGGGGTTAATATATTAGAAGTTGAGTCTTGATTCCAAGAAATGAATCTTTAATGCTTTAATTTCAAACTATATGGCATACGGTGATGGTGGTGGTGGTGGTGCTTTCCAATCAAAGAACCCTGACTAGCCCATTCCTGTCATACACATACTAACATAAAGGCCAGGATCTGGAATCGTTGGATTAGAAAGAACTTTGAACAGTCACTTCATTCATTCCTGAACAGCTTTGGGGGAAGGGAGGGGAAGGAAGGTGGAGAGTATAGTGACACTACATCTTCTTAAATTCTCTTTGCAAAATATATAACAGAACTTAAAAAAAAATTCAGTCACCTACTGTTGAAGTACCATGTCTGTACATGTTTTTAAGAAAGGGAAGATGTTAGTGTCCCTTGCTGTGCACCCACCCAATCAGAGGTGACCTCCATGAGTAATGCTCCCTCAGAGCCTCCTGTTCCAGAATCTGATAGGAACAGGATTCAGCCTAAGCCTTGGCACACTTGTGCCCCGAAGCACCCAACACGGCTGCCAGATACTGAGGACATTTTGATCCCTCTCGTCCTGGAGTTCCTTCTATGGCATTTACTGAATGTCCTCCAGGCTTATCTTTATCTTTAGCAACTCAGGTGTCTCCAAGAGCATGCTAGAACCAAGCGGCAACATTGCCAGGGCACATGGGAGAGAACCTATCATCTTACTTCTCAGTGACCCGATGCTCTAGCAAAGGCATTGGCCTCCCAAACGTCGCTTGTCTTTCATTTCCCTGCTTTCCACATTGTATCATCAAGGTGACTCCTCTCAGTGGCTGGCTAGAACTCTGCCAGCATTCACCTCATCAGTGAGGCCATGGTGGACCACCTCTCAGAGGTCCTACATGCATTTCAGGAGGCACATCCTTTGCGTATTGCTCTGTTCACTAGACACCCATTCCTCTTCGCTCCGAAGGCCCCACTTGAATGTTGGAAGATTGAAAGTCCCTTTTGTTATATGTGACTCTACTCTTCCTTTCCTAATCTCAGTCTTCACTTGTGATGAATTTATAATGTCTTTTCAGTCAAAAGCTTCCAGATTGCTTGCAAATGTGCTGAATTCTTCTCGTCACATAGTGAGTACTTTCTCCCAGTGCACATAATTATGCTCTGTGATACATAGAGACAGAACTATGCTTAATCCTTCCATTCAGGGCTCTGATAATCTAAAACGAGAAACAGCCGATATCCAAGCTAGGCATTGATAATGGACCTCCCAGTAGGTAGTGTCTCCCAGGTGAATAACCTGAAACTGATGCCAGCTTTGGGTTTGTGGTGCCCAGCATCAGCTCTTCTAATTTTTATTACCATTACTTAGTCAACACGTTTTTTAAGTGCCTCTTATATGTCAGGCACTGGGGGATACAAAAGTCAAAGTACCTGTCTTCAAAGGGCTTATTCTCTACTGAGGAGAGACAATCTATACTTATTTAAATATACAAAAGGGTCAGCTAGGTGCCTGGAGTCAGGAACTGGGCAAGTCACCTAACCCTGTTTGCCTCAGTTTCCTCATTTGTCAAATGAGCTGGAGAAGGAAATGACAAACCACTCCAGCATCTTTGCCAAGAAAACCTTAAATGGGGTCACGAAGAGTTGGACATGACTGAAAAAGATGGAACAAAAGTACGTAGAATTTATATAAAAATAAACATGGTAATTTTGGCAGAAAAAAATACTAAAACATAGATTATCAGGAAAATCATGTTGAAGGTAGTGCTTGAGTGCACTTTGAAGGAAACCCTGGTATCTAGGAGGTGGAGGGAGTGGAGGAGGGACACTACATTCCAGCATGGGGGACATGACATTTACATGGCCCTTTAAGGTATTTAAAATGATTTCCATATATTATGTCACAACCACCCTCTGAGGTACACACTACAGGCATTATTATCTTCATTTTGTGAAAAAAGGAAACTGAAGCTTAGAGGTGAAATGACTTGTCTAAGGTCAGACTGCTAAAGTGGAGCCAGAACAGAACAGAGGTGGGTGGTCAGACTTTTAAGTGTAGGTGTTCTCTTCTAGAAGTGACATTCTTCATTTTTCAGGTGTGTATCATGGATCCATTGGCTGTTTGATGGAGCCGATGAACCTTTTCTCAAAATAATATATATGTATAATGGCATAAAGTAAAATATTTAAGATTTCAAGGGAAACAAAGGGTATTGAAATATAGTCACCAAAATATAGAAAAATAAATTCATAGGCCTCAGGTGGCTCAGTGGATACAGCACCAGGACTGGAGCCAGGAAGACCTGAGTTCAAATCCAGCCTCAGACATTCACTAGCTGTGTGACCCTGGGCAAGTCACTTAACCTCTCTTTCCCTCAGTTTCCTCATATGTAAAATGAATATAATAATAGCACCTACCTCCTAGGGTGATTGTGAGGATCAAATAAAATAATATTTATAAAACATTTAGTACAGTGCTTGGCACATAGTAAGCTCTATATAAATGTCAGCTATTACTCAACTGTGCTGTCAGTATGGAAACTGCAGGCAGAGTTTCAGAATACAGGACATATCTCAAATTCAGATGGGATAAGGTTGAATTTTTGTGACTATTTAGGAGTATAGCCCTCTACAGCCTGGCACCAGCCTGCCTTCCCAGCCTTCTATCATGTTACTCTGAATACTCTGTGTTCCGACGGAACTGGGCACCAGCTCACTAAGCTTCCTCCTCTGCTGTCCTGTCATTACACCTTTGCTCATACTGTCCCTAAGTTGGAATCTTGGCTTTGCCATTTACAAACTGCATGACCCTTGACAAATTCTCTGACCTCCCCAAGCCTCAGTTTGCTCATCTGTAAAAATGGGGCTGGTAACACTTGCCCTCCTTACCTCACACATGTGAAGTGAACAGGAGATAGCGCATGTAATCAGTGATCGAATGAGACAGGACACTTTATAAACTATAAATTGCTATATAAATGTTAGCTATTATCATGATGATGGCGATGATAATTATGTAACAAGCTCCTTGAATGTCAGCTGCTATTAAAATTTAGTGCTTTTTGAAATACAGGGATGGAAATACCAAGAGCCTATATGCTCCCCTAATGCTCCCAAATGTCTGAAAACAACGTTTCTAGGAGTGAAGGTCTATCCCTTATCTCTAAGACAGAGGCTCTTAATCCTTTTTGTGTCTTGGACCCTTTGGCAATGTGGAGAAACCCTGTGGACTCCTGAGAATATTGTTTTTAATGCATAAAATAAGATACATAAGATTACAAATAAAGTTATCACAATACTTAAAAAAAATAATTCATAGATCCCAAGCTAAAGACCCTCATTCTAAGGTGAAAAAGACAGGAATGAATGATCTCAGGGGGATGTTTCAATAGTTAGAAAGAGGTGAGGAACCCTGAACAAGAGCGACAGATGTGGGAATGGAAAGGAAGAAACGTATGTAAGAGGCATCACAGAAGTGTGGTGGTTGGGCTGGGGCAACTACTGGGTTTTGCAGAGAGGATGATGAATTCAGTTTTGGAAAAGTTGAGTCTGGTGTATCAATAGGATTCCTAGGTGGAGTTGTCCAGCAGACAGTTGGAAATTCAGAAGTGAAATCCAGTAGATCCGGAAGTCAAACCTGGAGTTGTCAGAATAGCCTCCTGATAATTAAAGCCATGGGAGTAACCCAGATTCCTAATGGAGAAGGTATAGGAGAAAAGGGCAAATTCAGATCCTTGGGAGACAGGGTACCCACACTTTCTTCTTTCTTTTTTGCCTTTGTTTTCTGTCTTTTCTCTGCCTTTTCTTTCCCTTTTCCCTTTCTTTTATTTTTCTTTATTCTCCTCCCTTCCCTTCTCCTCTCCTCGCCCTTCCCCTTTCCCCTCCCCTCTCTTCTCTCTCCTTCTCGGTTCTTCTATCCCCTGTCCTCCTCTCTGTCCCCTCCTCTCCTCCCCTTTCCTTTCCACTCTCCTCCCCTCCTCTCCTCTTTTTTCTTCTAACTCTGCCTCTCTCCTCCTTCTTTCCCCCCTCATCTCCTCCTCTCCCTCTCTTCCACTCTCTCTTCCTTTCCCCTCCTTTACCCCACTTCCCCAGATATAAGAGGGGGCCCTTCTTTCCTTTTTCTCCCTAAATCTTGCAAAGGTCAAAAGTGTTATCATCTCCTAGTATGGTAACCCAGCAGGCTCATTCTTTAAATTTGCTTCCTTCCTCTGTCATCTTTCCTGAAAGATATTCCAGAGTCATTTGATGAGGAATCAACACGAAGCACGGGGTCTCCTCCTTCCCTCCTCCCATTTTGACACATTCTGCCTTAATGTTTTGCTAACAGTCTGGTGTGAGTGTATCATGGTTGAAATTGATGCCACCAGTACACATGAAACTAACACCTTTTCTCAAGCTGCCTCTCTCTGCTCTATACTTATTGCCTTTTAAATGTCAGGGCTATTGAACAAACAGTGGAGTAATGTGTTGTGAAGACAGCTGATGTTATATTTTGGTAAGTTCTTATCAAAATGCCACTGGCAAGGCTATTTGCCCTGGATAAAAGAAATCCCAGGATTGCTGGCAAAATTCAGTAGTAGCCACCTTTCCATAACATATTATTCCCAGCATAACAAACAAAAAACCTTTCCTGACTTCAGAATTAGAAATGAGAAGTTTCAGAAAACCCCGCCTTTTAAGAGTTCAGTGATTCAGCTCTTTCCTATTGGTGTCCATATCATCAGAGCTAACACCCTTATGATTCCTCTTGGGGTGGATTGCACACTCTGTCTTGCTACCTGGGTTTGTGGAAATGCTGCGCTTTTTGCCTCAGCTTTACCGTCTATGAAGCAAGCACTCATACGCTTAATGAATTTCCCAAAATGCTAAAAATACTTTGGGCAGGGAGAGCAGACTCAAGAGAAATTGGTAGAAGTTGAAGAGAGGTACGTGTTGGTTCAATGTAAGGACAGACTTCCTGATCGTTAGAGCTATCCTTAAGTGAGTGGAATGAAAGGTGTCAAGTGGGAGTGAGTTTCTCACCAGTGGAGATCTTCCAGAAAAGGCTGAATGAACACTAGCTGCCCATGTTAGATATGCCATTCTCATGGGATGATGGGTTTTGGGAGGAGACTTTTTGCCTAGTCTTGCCCTGAACCAGGTCATATCCATGCATTATGTGCCATCGTCCCCATCTACCCATTCACTACCTTCCTAGAGCCTTGGACTCCTCCCTTGGTTTGCAGGGTGCAGATGGTGAGTTCACCTTGTATTGCTCAGAACCAGGCTTGCAGAACACCTCCCTGTGTTCTGGCAGCACCATGTTGCCTTGCACCCACCCTCTTTTCCATCTTCCTTTTATGTACTGTCTCTTTTCTATTATAACTTAAACTCCTCAGGCGCAAGTACTGTCTGCTTATATTTGTGTCTCCAGTACTTAGCTCAACACTTGGCTAAATTTGAGAATTTTGCTTTCTTTCTTCTTTCTTTCTTCCTTCCTTTCTTCTTTAATTCTTTCCTTCCTTCTTTCATTCCTTCCTTCTTTTCTTTTTCTTTCTCCTTTCCTCCCCTCCTCATTCCTTTCTTCTTCCTTCCTTTTTTCTTTCCTCCTTCCTTTCCTTTTTTGCTTCCTACCTTCTTTTTTTCTTTTCTTTCCTCCTTCCTTTCCTTTCTTCCCTCCTTCCTTGTTTCTTTTCTTTCACCCTTTTTTGCTTCCTTCTTTCTTTCTTTCCTTTTTCCCTTTCCTTCCTCCATTCTTTCTTTTCTTCTTCCTTCCTTCTTTCTTTCTTCTCTCCCTCTTTCATTCTTTCCTTCCTTTTTATTTCTTTCTTTCTCCTTTCCTCCCTCCTCATTCCTTCCTACTTCCCTCCTTCCTTTCCATTCTTTCTTCTTTCATTCTTTCTTTCTTTTTCTTTCCTTCTTTCTTGCTTCCTTCTTTCTTTCCTTCTTTTTTCTTCTTTCGTCCTTTACTCCTTTCTTTCTTTGTTTCTTTCTCTTCCTGCCTTCCCATTCCTTCCTTTCTTCTTCCCTCCTTTTTTCTTTCTTCCTTCCCTCCCTCTCTCCCTTTCTCCCTCCCTCCCTTCTTTCCTTCCTTCCTTTTCTTTATTCTTTCTTTCTACCCTCCTCATTCCTTCCTACTTCCCTCCTTTTTCTTTCCTCTTTCCTTTCCATTATTCCTTCCTTCTTTCTTTCCTTTTTTTCCTTCTCTTTCTTCCTTTCCTTCTTTCTTCCTTTTTTCTTTCTTTGTTTCTTTCTCTTACTTCCCTCTTCCCTTTTTCTTTCTTTCCTTCTTTCTTTCCTTCTTTTTCTTCCTTTCCTTCTTTTTTTCTTTGTTTCTTTCTCTTTCTTCCTTCTTCCCTCCTTCCCTTCCTCTCCCTTTCTCCCTCCCTCCCTTCTGTTATTCTTTCCTTCTTTTCTCTCTTTCTTTCATTTGTCTATCTCCATCTCTCCATCCATTTCTCAATCTTAAAGACATTCTTGGTCAGGCACAGATTAGCCTAGAGGCTGAGATCCTTTCCAACTCTGAGATCCTGTGATTTGCTCCCCACAAAAGCTATAGACCATGGCTTCTTTGGGCAAATTCTAAGCAGGTTCTTTTTGATTATCCCAACCCTGTCATTCAACTCCCCTGGTTGCTGCGGAGGCAATGCAAAGTTTCTGGCTACCATTGTGACCAGCAGAATGAATGTCATAACAATTGACACTTACTCTGTTTCTGTTTGAGTTAAACAGGAAATATTTCTAAGAAATGTTTTAAATTTGGGAACTTTAAAGGGCTGAAGTTAAATGACACTTTGAAATTGGGGCAATTTCTTAGCCTTTCTGTTCTCCTCTTTTGTTGTTATTTTTGTGGTTTTTCCCTCACTGCCTTCTGTTACAGATGGCAAATAGGGGAATGTTATTTGTTTGTCTTCTCCAGTCCCCCTGTATGAATGTTTAATTGATTGTATTCATTTCATTTAATTCTAGTATCAATTAAATGGAACAGCCTCTATTTAATGTGAGCCTGTTAACTCCTTGTGGCTCAGAGTAGAGGTCTATAGGTGAAAATAACTTACCCTGATGTCGAGCACATTACAACATTGCTGCCCCTTAGGAATTTGGATTTACTGAATAGGGGTGGAAGATCCAAGTCACAGATGAGGGCATTGGTACCCAACCATCTCCTCTAGGATTGAAGTGGTTTCTCAGAAATCCTGGCTCTAGAGGCCTGCGTTGTGATTTCTGTGGCCTCAGTGATGTAACACATTCTTTAAAAAAAGGAAAGAAAAGAAAAAGAAAGAAAAATGAGTAGGTAATTTACCATTTAAAAACCTGGAATGTTATTTCCAGCGATTTCACATTGGCATTTCCCTTCTTCTTTCTGGGCAGTGGTGTGCATGAGACAGTCAGATGCCATACAAAGAGTGATGGACTTAGTATCAGGAGAAATGAGTTCAAATCCTGCCTCTGACACTTACTAGTTGAGTAACCATGAACAAATCACTTCACTTCTCTTATTGTGCTTCCTCATTCATAAAAGTAGGAGCTACTTGGGAAGACTGTGAAGATCAAATGGAATAATGTAGGTAAAGTGATTTTTAAATCTCACAGTGTCTATAGAAATGTCAACTATTGTTGCTTTGATATGATGCTTACATACAGACATATGTTAATATTAACACAACAAACATAAGCATACACAGAGTATGTAGGGTTATTGGGATACATGTATGTCACCATATGTGTATATACATAAGCTTGTGTCATGTGTATAAGTGTGTGTCATATAGGTATACATATGCACACACTCATGAATGAGAAGTGCCTTGTCTTAGTGGAGAGAGAGCTGAACGTGAAACCAGAAATATCTGTCTTCTTGACTCTTGGCTTTTCAAGTCATGCTCACCTCACAGTCCCTAGGCCCCTCTCTAAGACTTTAAGTTTCAGAGAAGGTAATGACCTGAACTGGTAGGAGTTCCTTATCTGGTTCCCAAAGATGTCTATGTATATAAGTACATGTGTATAAAGTACATATGGATAGAACTAGGTACATGATAGATAGAGAGATAGAGAGACGGATAGATGGATGGATAGATAAGTAAATGAGAGATCCACTGACATAAGGATTGGCCTTGTAATTTCATCATTCTAGGGAACCCACAGGTGCAAAACCTCACTCTACCAGTGTAGGTCTTCAAATTATATGTGTATATACATTTATACCTAAGACTGGAGTTGGGAAGGGTGGAAAGAAAGAAGAGGAGAGAAAGAGAGAGGGAAAGATGAGGGGTAGAGGAGAGATGGAGGGAGAGTAAGATAAATCAAAAGCACTATTTTATATTTTGGGAAGTTGACTGATGGAATTAATTATCTCAAAAGGTGATAAAAGATGCAACTATAAGGATATTAAATGCTAGCTGTTAATAATAATAATGATGATAATAATTATTATTATAGCGTTTCTGTCAATATTAGCACTTTGAGGGCTTGCCCTGGGTCTTGAGTTGGAGTTGCTTATGGAGTCTTAAATATGGCAATCCCAGGCACTTGAGATGGGTTAGAGAAATGAGCCACATGCTTAGTTTGGATCTCTTGGGGTAGACTTACAAAGAACTTTCCCATGTTCCTCTTCATCATTCACTACTGAACAGAGACCTCCCTGAGCACAGAATGTCTAATCATGCACATATATGTGTAAGAAAGAAAAGTTATAAAGAATGAAATCTCAAATCTTAATTTTGTAATTATGTACTAGACTACCTCCCACCTAGGTCATCTGTACTTGGGCCATAAAAGACTGGGTTTGGGATCTAGTCCCTTAGTTTTAAAGGCACAGATGTTGGTAGTGAAATCCATATACACACACATGTGTATATATATATATAGGCAAAAATATGCATGTGAGTGTAATTCTGAGATAGATAGATAAATAAACAGATAGACAGACAGATAAATGTATGCGTATTACATGACTGTAAACAAGTCACTCCAAGAAGATGGAAAAACAAAACAAAACAAAACAACACAACACTAGCTTTAAAGTGAGACATTCTGGATTTATGTTCCCCATCTGGTGCTTACTATCTATGTGAACTTGGACAAGTAATTTAACTTTTCTGTGCCTCAATTTTCCTATCTAAAAAATGAGGACGTTGGACCAGATGATCCCTGAAACTCCTACTTGATCTTTGTTTTTAAGAACATCTTTGAACCCAGACAACTCTCTAAAATGTTATAGAGATATGATACACTCCCATTGTGTGGAGAATGTCCATGCCAATGAAGCCCAAAGTCCTTCACACACTCACACACACACACACACACACACACACGCACACACTTCTAGATAAACCAATAATCCAACTGGATGTTTATCAGAAGACTGTTTTTTTCTCCTTTCAGATCACTGACCATCTGCAGAAAGAACCCTCTCTTAGAGCCAGACTTATTTATGATGCTGGAAACATTTGCTTGTAAACTTAAAACTTTTACCAGGCTCAAGAGGGGTACAAAGTGGTACATGCTGTTATTCACAAAAACTCTTTGTTTATTCACACAAAAAGTTGAAATTGAACATTCCTTATGAAGTTATTTATATACTTAAGTGTGCCCTCCATGTGGGTGAGGAAGGTCAGTGGGGGGCATTTCTGGATCTGGTGTCCCTCCCAAACCATCTGTGGTTTTTGCAAGTTTAAAAAAAAATGGTGGTTTTGCTTCTCGGTGTTGCTAGGCAACTGTGATAAACATGTGTTAAAATAGAGCAGAACTTTAAAAAAAATCAATAAAGTGCATTGGTGTATATGTATGTATGTGTATGTATGTATGTATGTTTGTGTCTGTGTGTGTGTATTTTTTGGGGGGCGTGTGTGTGTCTGTGGAAGGTTGAGAGAATTGGCAGGGAGAAAGGATTAATTCTCCAATAAATTGTCAGCTCCCTCCTAACCATAGAACTTGGCTTATAGAAAGTAACAGGAAAAACAGACATTTTCACAGGGAGTGATTACAGTTGCATGGGGAGGTAAATTAATGTTTCCATCCTCCCAGGACAGGTCCTTTTTTATTTAATTTTATTTATTTATTTTTTGTCTGCTGAAGTTTTTTACGGTAGAGCTCACCAGCATTCCACATATCTCCCAAGCAGGAGCCACACATGGAAAAAGTGGACCATTTGGTATAGATGGGGACAATACAGAGCATGAGGCTGAAGTTCTGTCATCACTGTTCAGATCAGGGAAGTTTGAGGTGGCTGAGAGCTGAATGTAGGGGTTTGGCGCTCCTGAGGTCAGAATACAGAGCTTCCAGTTGGAAGAAATTAGAACAGCCTTTTTTTCCTTTGTGCTTACAAAGTTTGGGGGAAGGAATCACTGGTGAGGATGGCCAGACCTGAATTCAAATCTGACCTCAGACACTTACTGTGTGACTCTGGGCAAATTACTTAATTCTGTTTGCCTCAGTTTCCTCATCTGTAAAATGAGCTGGAGCTGGAGAGATACTGCAGTATCTCTGCCAAGAAAATCCCAATGGGGTCATGAAGAGTCAGACACAGCTAAAAATGACCAAACAATAACAAACAGCGATATGGTTTATGTGGAAAAACTGACTCCAAGAAATTTCCAATTCACCGAAAACAGAAGGCTTGTCCTCCATGCCTTGGCTAGCACAGTGGTGACAGACCACAGATCCCAGAGAAGGCTTAGGATATGCACTTAAGCAGTGTGGGCTGGGTACCGCATCCCTTTATAAATTCAAGGCAGTAGTTTTGAGTAGCTAGAATTCTATTGCTCCTAATGGCTAGCATTTATAAAGTGCTTTCACACTTTACACATATTATCTCATTTAATCCTCACAACAACCTTGGGAGGTAGATGCTCTTCTTATCCCCGTGTTACAGATGAGGAAACTGAGACATGCAGAGGTTAAGCCACCTGCTCAAGATCACACAGCCAGTTAAGGTCTGAGGACAAATTTGAACTCAAGTCTTTCTGACACCGGGTTCAGGACTCTGTCCGCTGCTCCATCTCAGCTACCCCAGAGGATCATCTTGCTATTGAATGTTTTACAGGCCAGTGCATATTTATGAATCAACTGCTGTGTACTCGGTTCTCAGCTTCTTACTACCTTGGGCAAAAGACTGAGTGGTACAAAGGAGAAAGCAAAGTAGTGCTGCAGTCAGAGGACCAGGGTTCAAATCCTGCTTCTGGGTGATATGACACTTCAGTACCTCAACTTCTTCATCTGTAAAATGTCTGTGTGTGGAGGGGGTTTGCTAGGTGACCTTTCATCTCTATGTCTGTGATTTCATGTTCCCCCGGACCAAGGTGTGCTGGACCCTGTTCAAATGAGTAAGGCATGCCATTATTCCTCCTAGGAGGATTTCAATGGATGGAACCTGGGGGTGCCATGTGGACTTCCCAGTTCCTCTAGGAGAGAATAAGGAGGCTGAGAAGGGAAGAAAAGGATTTGGGATTGCCCTTCTGTGTCTTCCTTCAACCCACAAAGGTGAGGAAGGATGGATGGGGAAGCTACCCTACAATCCCATCCTTTGGCCAAGGAAGAGTCCAATAGAGAGCTCTGGTTCAGGATGCCGTTACGTAGAAGGTTTAAAACAAAGAAAGGCAAGAAAGGTCTGGGAATTTATGCTCTTGACCTTTCATGTATCTAGTCACATGCTGTGTTCTAGTCCCACCCACTTCACCCGAGGGTGATGCGATGCTGTCTATATCAGAAACTCCCTGTCAGTGGAAGGGGCCAGAGGGGAATGAGGGACGTCTGCTTCCTACCCGTGACTGTTTCCCCGATTCTAGTCCATGTGATTCCTCAGGGATCACGTCTCTAGATCAAGACAATTCTTTCCTGATAAGAAATTGCCTCCATAATGCCATTTGCTGACCATATGTGTACTGGGGAGAGCTAAGTGAGGAATGAGTGGGGTAATCTGTTTTATTACTATTTTATTTTTTTGTTATGAAATGCCTCTGGGAGAACAAGGATGTGAGATATATTGGGAAATGAAGGTGATGTAAACATTTTTAAAATAGCAGTGCATATTTTAAAAAATAAGATGAAAATAAATTGTTTTGTTTTTAACAGCAATCCTACCCTTACTATAGATGTTATGTATTATAGAAATACATAGCAGGTACTTAATACATATATGTCAAATTGAATCCCATAATTGCTTGTCACTTGGCTACAATTTTTATTTTCCCAGTGACCTTGTACATCAATTCATAATAAGATCAAGGACCTTAGAAGTCATTTAATCCAATCTCCTTGTTTTACAGATGAGGAAACTGAGTTTCAGTGAGGTTAGGTGACTTGTCCAGGATCACATGGATAATAAATAGGAGAGTTGGGATTCAAACCCTGGTCCTCTGCCCCAAAAGCCAGTGCTCTTTGGCCTGTGCTATGCTGCGTCTCCTAATAGTTCCTGTTGGAACATCTCACAGCAATTTTGTCTGCCCATTCACCCCTCTGAATCCAAGTGATTTGTCCAGGGTTTCTCCCTCTGGATTCAGCTTCTCTCTGGGAGTTCAAACCTTATATGTGTGGGCACAATTCCCAGCTCCCACATCCCTTCCATCCTTTCCCAACCAGTACTTTCTTACTTCTAACAAAGAAGTAGATATTAAATGTAAACAACTTTTAATACGGCAAAGTACCCAGGAGATTATAAAACTCCCAATAAGTATAATTCTAGAAACAGCTATAGTAAAAGTAGGATTGCTATTAAGAAATGATGTAATTTATTTTTATTTTATTTTAAAATATATATATTGCTACTTCTAAAGTGTTGACATCATCTTCATTTCCTAATATATTCTCCCTCCTCCTCCTCCCAGAGGCGCCTCATAATAAAGAATAAAACAGAAAAGGGGAGAAAACAATTCAGCAAAACAAACGGCACATAAACAAAGACTAACAATAGATCTAATGTTCTACACCCATAGGCCCTCACTTCTGCAAAGAAGGCAGGGAGATGCTTTCTTGTATCTTTTTTGGGGGCCAAGCTTGGTCATTATAGTTTCATAGCCTTTGGTTTCAACTTTGTTGTTTTTCCATTTAGATTATCATAGTTCCTGTATGCTTTAAGAATTTAAAGGTACCCTATGACTTATGAGATACTCTTTATATATTGTTTCCCTGGTTCTACTGAGTTCACTTTTCATCAGTTTTTCATCAGATCTTTTCACTCTTCTCTCTGCTCTTCATATTTATCATTTCTTACAACTCTATAGTTATCTATTATAGTCAGGTAGCAAAGATGCTTGTTCCTTAGAAGGAGAGCTACAGCAAATCTGAACAGCATACTAAAAAGCAGAGACATCACCTTGCTGACAAAGATCCCCATACTCAAAGCTATTGTTTTTCCAGTAGCGATGTGTGGCGTGAGAGTTGGACTATAAGAAAAGCTGAGTGTCACAGAATTAATGCTTTTGAATGGTGGTGCTGGAGAAGACTTTTGAGTCCCCTGAACAGTAAGGAGATCATATTAGTCAATACTTAAAGAAATTAATCCATACTATTCAATGGAAGGTCAAATACTGAAGCTGAAGCTTAAATACTTTGACCATGTCATAAGAAGATGAAACTCATTGGAAAAAGACCCTGATGCTGGGAAAGGTTGAAGGCAAAAGGGAAATGGAACAGTAGAGGATGAACTGGATAGATAGTGCCATGGAAACAATGGACATGAGCTTGGACAGACTTTGAGAGACTGTGGAGGACAGAAGGGTCTGACATAGTGTGGTGTATGGAGTCATGAAGAGTCAGACACTGAACATCTCAACAACAATAACAACAACACAATAGAAACAAAGTTCTTGAAGATAGAGAAAAAAACCAAAAACCTCTCTTTCCTTGGGCAAAAATGGGTAGTCCAAGACTCTGTCCATGTTGAGAAGCTCACACATACCATTGCCTTTAGCGATGGCTTTGCAAGAGTGAGGGACCAAGGAAAAAGAGTACCTTCTGCCTTGGCTCTGTGGCACAGTTCATTTCTACAGCATCAGCAGCATGCCAACCAAGCCCTTCCTCTTCCCTTTTTAATGAACCATGGTATCAAGCATATATTTACTAAGCAGCTACCATGTGCCTAATGATTAGCCGGGGCCATGGTTTTGGCAGGTGGCTGGGTTACAGCAGGAGGGCTATGACTATCACTTACTCTGCCTATTTACAACTGTGTCTTGGAGCAAAAATAAAACCCTTTGTATCTTGAAATTTTAATTGGGAATAGATAGCCGGCCCTGATAACTTGTAAATGGAGACAATTTTAGCAGTTGTTTTCTTTCCAAGTGTGCTTTCATCGGATTTTTTTTTTCTTTTTATGCTCTGGTCAAAAGCTTCCACCGAGTGGGTCAACTTATACCAGTCTTGGTTTTCTCATATATTAAAGTGTAGTGTTTCCTAGAAACTATTCTCTAATTGCTACTGATGTTTCTAGTATTACCGCCTGAGTCCTACTGCTGTCTGTTCAAGGCTTCAGAATTGACTTTCCCCTTTTTCTGTCCTTTCTCTCTCATTTTCTTAAGTGCTGTTTAAATCCCTACTGACCATTTACTTATCCCATCTAAATCAACATGCCACAGCCTTTTAAAGAGAGTTCTTAATGGTCAGGATTTATTCTGATGGGTGGAATGCCCCTTTCACCTTTTTATAATCTATGTTGGTATAGTGGGGGATAGGGAGGACACTTGAGATAGAGGTACCAAAGTTATAATGGCCTAAATAAAGGAGACTGGATTTTTAGGGGATCTGATTGCTGTGGAATACCTTTAGGTTGGCCTATCATACTTGGATTTGAGGAATGAGACAGAATTGGATGAAGCAGTAGGAGAAATTAGCCCTGGATATCAGGAGACTTGAAATCTGGTCCTAACTACTTCTATGACCACTTTTCTCTCTAGGCCCCAGTTTCCTCATCTGTGAAATGTTTCGGAACAAAGAAATAATCTCTTAGATTTGGTCCAATTCTAAAATTCTGTGGATATGGGAGTCCAGGTCTGGTTTCTAAGATTACCTCCTTATTCTCTTCTGTAGCTCTAGGTGGACTCTCTGTGTTAAGTTCTGGAACTGATCTTGGGATTGAGTGACCTTGGGTGTCTAGTCACCAACCCCTCTTGGCCCCCCATGGAAGCACCATAGAAGCTGTTTTATTTGGCAGCCCTATCAATCAGAACTCTCATTTTCACCATGTGTTCCTAAGGGTCATCCCAAGGCTCTGCAGGATCAAGTGATTTTTCAGTGTACTTTTAGTGTTAAGTATATTTGTTATATTCTAGTATTTTTCCTCTCTGCCATAGTCAAATTCCTAGAAAAAGCATCTACAGTCCTTTCGCTCCACTCCTTTGACTCTTACTCATTTAAAAAAATCTTAATTTTAAAAATTAATTTAATAATAATTTCTGTGATTAAGTGATTAATCTTAAAGTCTAATTAATTAAATTGGTTGATTTTATAATTATTTTAATCATTACTGAATTAATACATTTATTTTAAAATCACCTAATAACCAAGAAACATTTAAGTACACAAAAACAAAAAGGAGGATGACATACGTATCCGCGAATTTCCATTATGTACAGATTTTTGAAGTGAGTAACAAAACTATCCTGTTTATATATTCTCTTTTCTTTTTCTTTTTGTATCTCTGTCATTACACACTAATTCACACCTCCTACAATAGAAGTCCCTTCCCCCTTGTAACAAGTATAGTCAAGCAAAGTATATCAACACATGAACAGTGTCTGAAAAAGTATGTATCATTCTGTATCCTGACCTGTTGCTTCTCTGCAAAGAGAAACTGTTTTCTCCAGTGATCTCTGACTGCTTTCTCTTTGTCTTCCTCCTCCTTCACCTCTCTGCAGATTTGGACATTTTTCTCACTTTTGACCACTACCTCTCCTAGGATACTCGTTTTCTTCTTTTCCTTTGAGCTTTTTAATGTCCCTTCTCAATCTCCTTTGCAGAATCACCATCCATCTCCACCCCCTAAGGAAAGGTCTCTGTCCTTGAGCTCTCCCCAGACCTTCTCATGATCTCATCAGCTCCCATGGATTCAGTGACCATCTCTATGCAGATAACTCCTAAGCTGTACATGCAGCTCTTGTCTCTCTCCTAAGCTTTAGTTCTTTCATTACCAGCCACCTAGCAGAGATCTGCACCTGAATCTCCTGTGGCATTTCAAACTCAACATGCCCAAAGAAATGCTCCTTATCCCCAGGCCTCAGTTTTCTCATCTGTAAAATGAGGCGGTTGGACAAAATAACTTCTGAGGTGTCTGTTAGGCCAAAAGCTTGATCTTTCCTTCTAAATCTGTTCCTCCTGTGAACTTCCCTATTCCTGTTAAGGGTACCACCATCGTCTCTTCACTCATCATTCACCCACTATGTACAGTTGTATGTTGCCTTATCAATTCTGCTTCCACAATATCCCTTGCATGTGTCTCTCTATATAGATTCACACAGTTACCACTCTTGTCACCTTATCTCTGTACTGGGGAGTCTGTGAACTTAAAATATTTATGTGTGTGTGTGTGTATGTGTGTATGTATGTATGTATATATTTCAATATAATTGGTTTCCTTTGTAATAGTATGCATTTTGTTTTATGTATTTAAAAACATTATTCTGATTTGCAGAAACATTGTCTCCACCAGTCACTGCCAAAGGGATCCAGGACACAGAAAAAGGTCATGAATCTCAGCTTTAGACTATTGCAAGTTTCTTGACATTCCTGTTTCCAATCCACTTTCCATACAGATGCCTAAATAATCTTCCTAAAGCACAGATTTGACTATGCCATTCCCCTCCTCCAGATGTTATCTTGGCTCCCTATTTCCTCTAAGATAAAATACAAATCCCTCAGCTTGGCATTTAAATAAAATTCTGCTCCTGGATTATCTCTCTAGCTGCCTTTCACATCACTCCCCTTTGGGAGCATACATGTGCAAGACACACACACGTACTCACACCATATTCTAGTGCAAGTGGGTGACTTCTTTTCCTTGAATTTAACATCCCATCTCCAGTCTCTTTATCTTTACATAAGCAGCCCCTACATCCTTGGAATGTGCCCCCACCTCATCTCTGTCTCTTATAATCCTAATCTTCCTCCAAATTGATCTCAGGTGGCCCATGGATTCCATTGAAGCCTTTGTTGTTGTGAGTAATCTTTTCTTCCAATTATATGGAATTTTCGTCATCTGTATATACATTGTACCCTCTCAGTGGAATGTCAACTCCTTGAGGGCAGGAACTGTTTTTCATTTTTGTCTTTATCTCTCCAGGCCCTAACACAGAGCCTTACCCATCAGGTGTGAAGGTACTTAATGAGTGCTTAATGATTAAATTCTAGTTCTTTGGAAAATGGTGGTTCCTATATGGTGTGTATAGTAATGGTTCCTCAGAATATGTAGTTAATCAGAATACACCACTCCCTGACCAGGCCGATCAAAAGAAGAATTTACTGTGACTTGAGAAGAGAACTCTTGAGTATACACCCATGTGTGTTGGTTGGTGATTTGAACAATAAGGCCATGAGTTAGAGCCAAGCAGGAAGATAAAGCTGAAATTCACTGAGTCTTCTCCATCCACCCAGTTCTCAGGTTTCATCTTCTACTGGTAATCATGAAGAATTACTTAAGCTTGTAGCTTGTTTGGCAAAAGAAAAGACGGTTAGGAAACCAAATTGACCTGTTTGGGTTTTAGCTTAAAGAGTGTCACCTGGTACTTTACAAGAGAAATGCTAGAAGTTTGTTTTTTCTTTTTTATTTGTTTCTAAAAAGCAATAAGTGATTTATTTCCTTGCGTGTAGGTAGTACGGTGCCAAACTGAACCTGTTGACAGATAATAGCCTGACAGCCAGGGCCTTTGATGTTAAGCTTCACTTAGACAGAAAGAAAGTTTCCCAGCACCTCCCTGACAGTTCTGGGTGGTCTGTCTTCCTTCCCCAGCCTTCTCTGCAAACTTTACTGAGCCCAGAAAGCTGGATGCTTCTGGGGGAGTGAGGAGGGCTGGGTCAGCAAACGCAGGCCTTTCCCAGCACCGGAGGACGTGTGGCTGAACACAGCTTAAAACCAACAACCTCTAAATTAAAAAGAATGTTAAATACAGATCAGCTGCTTGGCCTCTGACAGCAGATTTAATTCTTCCCTCCTCTTACCTGATGGAGATGCGCCTTCAGGGTTTGCATCAATTATCTGTCGACATGTGGAAAATGATTGATGAGCCGCCTCAGGCGCTGGAGTATACTTTGTCAACCACTCATAATTTATACATCTTATCTCTGCCAGAACAAAAGACAGGACAGCCGCCTGCTGAAGTTGGGGAAGGGGAGGGAGAAGGGGGGAAGAGAGGGCGAGGGGAAGAGGCATCACATACACACACATACACACACACACACACACCCCAGAGACTATTGGGACTGCGCCTGGAAGAGTATGAAGTGGTAAAAGATAGCTATCTGTAAGCTCTACTGTGAATAGAGGCTTTGGGTTTCCCCAAACCATTTGCCCATCCCTTGCAAGGGATGGCCAATCTAGAGACTCATGGGTTCCATTTCAGTGACACCCATCACTGCTGAGATTCTGAGGAACCAGCCTCTGCGGGAGCTCAGGAGCTGACCTTTTGTTTTAATCAGCCTCTCTCGATGGAATAAAGGTTAACTGTATCCTGACAGAGATGAATCTTACACAGTGGGTCCTGTCCCTGGAAGGAGAGCAATTGGGGCTATCCTCATATGACAATGGTTTGAGGAGCAATACATCTCGTGCTGGATGGGATGAATCAGACAGAATCAGGTGCTGTGGAAAGGATCTTAGAGATCATCTAGTACCTGCCTCCCCCACAGTCCCCTTTATTTTACAAATGAGGAAACCAAGGCCCAGACGGGAAGACCTTTGTCAAAGGTCGATTATGTTTTAGAGCCGAGTTTCAAACCCTTTGGGGTCCACTGACCCCAGATCGAATTATTGGAGGGCATTAGGGGGCTTGATTCCTGGAAAAAACAAACAAACCTATGGCTTTTCCTTTAAGTTGAATGAAGACCTAAGTTTTCAGTTTGAGAAAACTCTTGGAGATGGGAAGGTGAGGCTGGTCCCTCTCATTCTGTATCTTTGCCCACCTGTGGCTTTGATGCTAACAAATATATAATGAGAATCAATTATATAATCTGTAAATGATGAAAAGGGATAAAAGACAGAGTTCCAGCTCTGAAGGACCTTAGGACCTCATTGAGAGTAGAAGACACATACATATGAAAAGATAATTAACAGAGCAATGATGTATATAATAGATGTCAAATTGTGGTGCAGATAATAAATGCACAGAACAGCACGGTCAGACCTGTGCTTTAGGAAGTGGGAGAAATCATTTTTAGCTGACGTGGTTGAGGAAAGGCTCCCAGAAGAGGTAGTGTTTGAGCTGGACATTGAAGGGTTGGAAGAGTTGAAGTGAGTGGGGAGGAAGAGGAGCATTCCAGTCAAAAGGAATGCCTCGAGCAAATCTGTGAACAGAAGTGGAGGGATAAGAGGCCACAAAGTGTTCTGGTGAATAGGGAGGCCAGCCTGATTAGAACACAGGATTCATGGAGCATAGTGGGAGGAGATAAGGGAGTACACTAAAGTTGTGAATTGGGACTAGGTTGTGCAAGACCTTGAGTGAAGGCCAGACTGAGTTTTACTTTTTCTTGTAGAAAGTGGGGGAGTCATTGCAGATTCCTTAGAAAAGAAGTTAAATGCCCAGTTTAAATCCCAGAAAGAGTATTGTGTCTAGACTATGGGCGTGCACCTGATGCATTCACTCAAACATTCATTCGCTTCTTGATTCGTTCAGCCTTGAACTGGAATATGACTAGGAGCTTCTGCTGGATAGAGACCATGGTGGCCCCCTGTCATGCCCCTGCCTTTCAAGTTGGTGTTGGAAAGTGCTCAGTGATAACTTGCCAAATGGCTCTCCAAGGCCTGAGGCTGAAAAAATGGCATAGGAGGCCAGAGACTGAATTTTTCTCTCACTCTCCAGCAATTAGCGACTATATACTCAGAACCTCCATTGAACAAGTTTTATGAGCAAAACAAAGAACTCACCCCACCTCTCATTGTTTACAATCTATGGTTATGAAACCCATTTACTGAGATCCTGAGCATTCCTGCCTCCGTGTCTTGGCCCCAGTGCTCCTCCCTCCCACCACCCTCTTTGCTTATATGGTTCTAGTATTTCAAGGTCGTCTCATCTTATGCCTCACTTTTGCCATAAAGTGTTATTCATTTGCCCATTTTCCATGATTACTCCTTCTCTTGAATGCCTGCAATTTTTTTTTTGTTTTCTTTCATACCTACGTTACGCTTCCCTATATTGTTACTTATATACACAGACATACCCACACAGGCTTGCGCACTCGTGCACACACACACACACACACACACACACACACACACACACACACACACATGTTCTTTTTCCCAGCTGCATTCTTTGTGTATCCCCAATGCCAAGCACTACAATGCTTAACATCAGCTTCTGATAATGATAGAACAAAGGTAATTAACAACACAAACCAGTCTAAGTTCCAAATAAGTAAGTAGAATAGACAACCAGTGCCCAGATAAAAGGAGAGATTTATTCCATGTACCTGGATAAAGAATATTCACTATTGAGTGGTAGGGAAAAAATGCTGGAGGTTGCTAGTCCCGATTCTGTCCCCAACATACCTTCTGGGCCTTCCTTTTCTCATAGCAAAATGAAATTATTGGATAACCTTCTAACTAAAATTCTGTCATCCTATGAGTCTACTTTAAAAAAAAAAAACAACTTACATTAATGTTTTTTACATCTTGTCACTTCCCAATGACATCCCTTCAGCCCCACAATATAACCCTCCCTATAACAAAGAAGTATAATTATGCAAACAAATGAACACATTGGCCTTACCTGACAATGTCTACTTTATTCTGTGCCCATAATTCACTGCCTCTCAGCTAAGAAGAAGGAGTATGTTTCACTATAAGTCCCCTGAAATTGATTGCTTTGTCGAATCGCTCAAAGTTATACTGTCTTTCAACATTTTTTCCCTTTAGTAGTCATTTTATGAATTGTTCTCTTGGTACTTTATATTTCATTTTGCATCAATTCATAAAAATCTTCCTATTTCTAAATTTCTTTTAACATAATAGTATTCCTTTAAGTTGATATGCCACAATTGGTTCTGCCATTTCCTAGCTGATGGATGCTCATTTTTCTTTTTAGTTCTTTGCTACCACAAAAGTACTGTTATAAATAGATGGATGGATAAATGGATAGATAGATGGATGGATGGATAGAGAGACAGACAGATATAGGACTTTTCATGAAATTATACAATTTGAAAGTTAGAAGGGATTTCAATGGTCATGGGGTATAACCCATACACAGAAGGAATTACCATCATGATATGCCCACCAGCTGGTCATTCAGCCTCATCTTGAAGACCTGGGAGGAAGAGGGAGCCCTCAACTCCTGAGACAGCTCCTTCTATGTTAGGGAGAGGATTATGGGGTAGTGGATAAAGAACAGGCCTCAGAGGCAGTATAGAGGTTCAAATCCCACTTTCAACATATTTGGGCTATCGATGTGACCCAGTTCAGGTCGCTTAAGCCCTCCGGGCTCCAGGCCACTCTCCAACACTCTGGGTTGCAGAGAAGCTTTCAGCTTGCATTGACAGAGGGAGTTTCCTCACCCTGGAGTTTTCTTTATCCTTGAAATCACAGGTCTGGACCCTTTCTCCTATCCCTAATTATTAAGGAAGGGTTTTTTTGTTTGTTTGTTTGTTTTTGTTTTCCACAGGGATACTGTGGAAAACATCACACCAAATGCAATAGGCATACAGCTGATTCAACATACATACGAAGTCCCCGCCCCCAACAATAACTTACTATTTACTATATGTATTTATGCACTCATGTATATGTATTATTGATCAATCCAGTCTTCATCAAAATAGAATAAAATTTTTTTGGGTAGGGGGAGAAAAGGCTTTGGAATTCAGAACATTTTGAATGTTTGTTCCCCTTCTTATGATTTAGATGCAATGTGCTTTTGTCTAGTGAGAGATTCCCCAGCATTCTGGGCATAGCTCACTAAACCTGAGGTCTGGCCTCAAACACTGACCCTGCTCAAATCACTTAACTTCTGTTTGCCTCAGTTTCCTCAACAGTAAAATAAGGATAATATATAGCACCTTTCCTTGCAAGGTTGCTCTGAGGATCAAATGAGATAATATTTGTAAAGTGCTTAAACACAGTGCCTGGCACATAGTAGGTATGATATAAATGATTTTTCCCTTCCTCTTTCCCTTGGTACCCTGATTACGAGAAGCTAATTAAAGTATTAACAGCTGGGTGACAAGGTGCTGGACTTAGCACCAGGAA
The DNA here is from genome assembly GCF_900497805.2 of Vombatus ursinus. Lineage (NCBI taxonomy): Eukaryota > Metazoa > Chordata > Mammalia > Diprotodontia > Vombatidae > Vombatus > Vombatus ursinus. The sequence goes on from NW_020940527.1 coordinate 7,004,540, forward strand.
GATATGGGTTCAAACCCTACTCCAGGCTGACAAACTCTGTGACCCTGGACAAGTCATTTAACTGTTCTGAGCCTTAGTTTCCTCGCCTGTAAAATGGGAATAATAATAGCACTTGCCTCCCAAATGAGATAATATATGTAAAGTGTCTTACAAGCCTTAAATCAGTATATAAATGTTGCCTATTAGGAGAAGAAAAAATATGGGACATGCAGGCAGGAACTAAATTAAGAAAATGTTTCCATGAAGATTGTAATTTCAAGAAGAATGGCTCATGGGGGTTGTATATTGCCCTCCCTGAAACACAGAAAATTTTTCACTTTACAATTCCCTGTTTAACCTGGAAGACTTTAATTTGGGGTTAAAAAATGATGCCTGAAATGCAAAACCTTGTCTAATGATGAAGGAGTGCAATTTACAGGCCAATTAGAATGGCATTTGCTTTCATTTTGAGGCAAACTGCCCCCCCATCCCCACCCCTATGCCCTTCAACCTCCAAGCGCCTAGCTTTCACCATCAGGGCAATAGATTACTGAATCCAGAGATGGTTTTCTGGGGTTGAGCGCTGCCTACTCCCATACACCATGAGATGGGTGACAAATACCAGCCAGAGCTTCCGAGAGCTGCCCCAATTGTCTGGGCCATTACTGCTGGGCTCCTCACCCAGCAAAGCCTCGCCATTTAATTCCTAATTCAATAAGGCATCCTTTTTAATTTCATTATAAATAAACTCTCTCCCTCTTCCCTTGCCACTGCCAGGGCGGGCATCCCTCAATGACAAGCTTGAACCTGACCACAGAAAAACAAATTGCAACTTCAAGTTATCTCTTGGAGTCCTGCTTTTCTTCATAGCCTGGAATCAGGGAGAGTTTTGTTTTGTTTTGTTTTGTGTGTGTGTGTGTGTGTGTGTGTGTTTTTGTGGTGTTTTTTTTTTGTGGGAGGGTTTTTTTTTTTTTTTGGTCTTGCCTCTGACAGGCTGCTTGTAGATAGAACAGTTTTCCATAAGGAATTGAAAGCATATATCAAATGTATTGTTTTATATGTAAGCCACTTGAGACCAATGAAAGCAGTTGGTGGAGCCCAAATACCATTACAAATAGATTTATTGGTGTATGTTTTCCCACCTTTTTCTAGAAGTTATTACTTTAATCTTAAGAATTTATGTAAGAATGCTTGTAGCTTTTATATGCTTTATGCATTCACTTTAGAGACTTTTGAGCCATTTAGTGGCGAGGTGTTTAAAACAAGTGTTATCAAGGAAATAATTTCAGCTTTATATCATTTTTTTTTATATCTGCTTCTGAATGCTACATATAGAATAGCCAGATGGTAATATAAAAGAGTTACAGCAAATGTCACGGAAACTTATCTTCCCAGGCCCTTTGGTTTGCTGTGTTCATCTCCACTTCCAAACATGGAGCACAGATAACCATTCAATGTTCTTTTGTTGCCAAATGAGAGGAGACCTGCACTGTTTTAAAGAAATCACACATTAGGAATCTGAGCATCTAACGTGGCTTCTACTTTCCTCCTGTTCTTGATAAAATAAGTCAATTAAAGAGTTTTAACCCCCACCCTCTCCTTTCCCAAACCCAAGATAAGTACAAAGTTAATTGGGAAAAATCCCCTCGTGCCTCCCCCCCAGCAAAAAAGGAGAAAAATTCTGAATGGTGTGAGATGTGTCTAATTTGTTATACTGATATTGTGGATAAGTCAGGTTTTACAGAAAATGTGTTTATATGTTGTTTTCCCATATTTTAATAGATTTTGTAAGGAATGGGCTCACAGAATAATGGGTTAATAGGTCTAGAGTTGGAAGGGCATGCCGATGTCAGGTAGTCTAGCCCCTTGAGGTCTGGGGAGTTGTGACTTGTTTAGGATGAGAAAAGTGGTAGGCATTGGAGGCAGCATTTGAACCCTGGTCCTCTGGAGTCAATGTTCTTTGCATTGTACACACTGCTTCTCATCAACTTTTTAAAAACCAAATCTCATAATGTTTGGATATTATTCAGTGTAAATTGGATCTTCGTAGTCATATTGCCCCCATCTATCAATAATTAAAATGTATTCCTCACGCCTGATACAGTATGTTCCAAAAGGACTTGGTTGAAAGCCAGAGAGCTATCAATTATCTGGTTCTCTTAAAATAAAAAAAAAGGCATTGTCCCTTCCCTAACATTTTTTTCCCAATACACCCCTTTCACACATCTTCCTGTTGTCTTAATCTAAGAGATTTGTTTCCATGTTTCTGGCCTTACCAATAGATGTTGATTGAAAACATGACTTCAGAGCTACTTGAAATGATTTGAGTGAAGGTGTTTTTACTAATATGTGGAAGTCAACGTGTTTTGAAATAGTGTGAGAGCTTCCAATGTTACGTAAACATGAATGTAAAACTATCAGAAGAGGTGCTCATGTTTGCCCCCTTCCTGGTGCCAGAAACCAAAGTCGATGAAGTCAACATCACTTAACTACATTGAGAAAGGCAGCATGACTTAGTGGGTAGAGAGCTGGACTTGCAGTCAGAAAGACCTGGATTTGAATCCTGCCTCCGATACCAGTTATATGTCCTTAGTTTCCTCATCTGTCAAATGGATCTGTAAAATAGCATAATAACAGCAAGGTTGTTGTGAGGATCAGATAAGCTAATATATGTGAAGTGCCTTGCAAATATTAGAATGCTAAGTACTAGCTATTTCTATTATTGTTAATACCCATATGCTCATCCACTTCTTTGTAAGTGGTTCATTAGTAGTAGTAACTGGTTTTTGTAAAAGATTTAAAACTTTCAAGGTACGTATTTTACGTATATTATTCCAATTGAGCCTCCTAATGACTCTGTGAGGTAGGTATTACAGGTATTAGTCCCGTTTTATAGATGAAGAAATTGAGGCTCATAGAGGTTTAGTTGTTGCACAGCTAGTACATGTCATTCATTAGCAGGATTCCAACCCAGTTCTTCCCGACTCCAAGTCTAGCACTCGGGTCTCCATAGGGTGTGGCCTGTCAGGAACGCAATTAAAAGTCAGGAGTCAGTGTGGGTTGGCACAATAGAAATCAGGCAAGAAAAAGAACAAAACATGAAGAGGGTCTCCCCTAAGTGAAGACTCTTTACTGAGTCCTGGAGAAGTACAGAGCCCCTCACAAGAGAGAGGAAGAGCCCATGGGTGATGTTTAATGGGGCTTTTCTAGAGAAAGCCAACTCTGTCCCCATTATTCCAAGGCTTATTAGAAAAAGCATTTAGAGATGGAATGGCCTTTAGAGATTTAGTCCAGTACCTCATTTAAAGAAGGCAGTTGGAAGACCAGAAAATTAAAGTGATTGGTCAAAGATTGCATCCCTCGCAGACTGTGAGCTTTAAATCGAGGTTCTGTGACACCAGCCTCAGGACTTCTTCAGCCTTACCAATCTGCCTTTCTCACTAGTTTAGGGATGGAGAGGAGCTTGGGTCCCACAACCCCCCACCCCCAGAATCCCTTTCCCTTTCTTGTTGTTTAAAACATCCATTGTCCTAGTCTTCAAACACATTTTTTAGCAATCAGAGATGCATTTAAATTAACATCTTTTAAAAAATACAGTCATTCCTGGGAGGGATCAAGGGAAGGTATTCAGGTCAGTTGTTTTAATGTGATCAACACCTAATTTCTATCAGTCTTTAGACATTCCTACAAGAAAAAGGATTGGTGTGGCAGAAGGTAGGCAAAGAAGAGAGATAATAGCAACAAGAAACCCAGAAGTAAGCGTGGGATAGTGAATTATACCTTGGGGTATTTTGGAGGAAAAAAAAAGCGAAGATACTAGGGTTCCCTTTTATCACATGCTCTCTGTGTTACACACTCACTTATCTCCAATACCTACCTTCCTTAGTTCTGTCTCTACTTGGCTCCTTTCCTCTTCATCTTTATTATGTCTGTATCCAGTGCTAAGACTTCTGCAACCCATTGCCCCATGACTATAGACAGCTTTTTCTAGAAGTTAACAGTAACATGACAAACATTAAAGAAGAAAAAAAAATGTATTGTGAGAGCAGGACCAGTAATAACAATTGTGGATTGTTTTTTTTTTTTTCATTTGCTAATGTGTAGATGAGGTCTCATCTCTGATATAGTAGGTAGAGTTGAACTAATTAACAACAACAATAATAATTACTAGCATTTATATAGTGCGTTAAAGCTTGCAAAATGCTTTACAAACTTTTGTCCTCACCAACTTGCCTTCTATAAAGTGGGTGTCAGAGAAAATTTAAGGACCATTGTAAATGATTGACATAAAATCCACCATTGGCTTTTATAGTTGGTAGAGACTCATTGTCTGAAATATGCAACCCTACTGAATTTAAGCCACATTTAGGCCCCCCAGGTAATTATGGTGGTCCACATATTGACTTTTAGGGAGTCCCAATAAGTCTTAAGACAGCTTCAGGACCCTTCTTCCTTCAACTGCAAGGGAAGTTAAAAAAAAAAAGCCCATATTTTGAATGAGAAGCAGAAAACCAGAACAAGAAATGTTGGTGCCATCTAAATTGGTGGAATAATTGCTGGGACATAGATCCCCAAAAGTGAAAGATGACATTGATTTATATGTGTAAGCCTTGGTTTAGTTGACCCTTTTCTTCTCAACATTTGGGAGCCACTTTCACTTCCTTCATTCCTCCCTCCCTCCCTCCCTTCTTTTCTCTCTCCTCCCTGGCCTCCCTTCCTTCTGTCGTTAACATTTCATGGATGCCTGTACAACACACTAGTCCCTCTTTTGTCCTTGTTTCTTGTTATATGACCATCCCCCTTCCTTTTCTATGTCCTTGTCCTTGTCCTTACTGGGGTGGTTTTTTTGTTTTGTTTTGTTTTTTTTTTTTGGCCACTTGCTGCACGTAAGCCATTGTTGGTCACATGCTGACAACGGTTCACACCCACCAATCATCTTTCCTTTGCCCTTTGGGTCCTTGGCAATTGTGATTCTTTTGAGTTCATGGTGTTCTGTGATTTGCAACCACACGGCATCGCTGGAAGAATACCAGTGTTGAAAAGATGAGCCTTTACAACAGGAAACAGCTTGGAATCATGGAAATTACTGTACAAATAGCCAAATGAAATCCAGCCTGATTTACTCCTCCATCTTAGTTCCTGGTGTACACATGATAGCTGCCCAAATCCTATGTACCCGTGGACATAGTGGTTGAATTAGGTGGATTCTGACGTCCATTCTAGCTCCAGGTCTGTGATCCCATGAATTCGATGGGCTGCCTAGACAACCGTCTGTAACAATCTGGGCAGTATGCATTTTCATCCACTTTGGTTTTTTTTTTTTTCTGTGTAGAGATGATTAAACTGATGTCTCTTAAGTGGCTGTGCATTTAATTAAGGAAACCAGCAGTGTTCCAAGGACTGATTGCAATTAACAGCTTGTCATCCTCAAACAGGAGCATCTAATATGACCTCTCCGTAAATTTGGGAATTCCTTTTCCATTCATACTTTGGACCTTCTAAGTCTGTTTATTCTAGTCTACATATTCCCAGTTTCTTCAGCCTGTCCTCATAAGGCATGAACTTTTAAGTCATAACTTTTGAGTCTTGGAAAATATTGCATCACTATTTAAATGTAAATGCCTGTGGGATCAAGAAAGACCTAGCTAGGTGATTATATATATATATATATATCTTTATCTATATATGTGTGTGTGTATATACACATACATGTATATATGTATGTGTGTATATATATATATGGATATCTTTAAAGTTTGCAAAGCTTTTTACATGTACCATCTTGTTTGAATCATACAACTCCACAAAATACTACATTATTTTACAAGTGAGGAAAGTGAGGTTTGAAGGTTCAAGGGATGAGTCCATGCTCACACAGCATCTGTGGTAGGATTTGAATACAGGTCTTCCTAATTCCAAGTCTAGTATTCTCTCAGCTATGTTACGCTGCCTGGTTCATTAGATTCTGTACATCTGTTAGCAATGACAGCTATTTTAAAGGCCTGTGGGAACTGATGCCGGAAAAGTGGGTCTCCCCCCCCCCCAAAAAAACACTTTTACCCCTTTTAGGGCTGGCCCTGTTGCCCTATTCTTGTAGAGTTTTCCTGCAGGGCCAAACCAGCTTAATTCACAGAGCTGCCAGGCCAAGCCTATAAAAAAAAAATTATCCTTTTGGTGCAAAGGTAAGTGGAGAGAGCATACAAAGTCTGCCAAACAGCAGCTATCCATCACAAGCCAGCTTCCAACAAAACCAAACACAGAAAGGCCCAAACCCCTTTCTGTCCATTAAGGCAGAACCCAGGGCTGTGATGTCTTTTCTTGTCAGACCGCGAGCTGGGCCTCTCCATAATGTAGCCATTTTCAGGCTCGGACAAGGCCCGTCGAGCTGCTTCCACTGGCCCATTTGTGTTGGTGCCTCATCTGCTTTGGTTGACATCCAAACAACTCTTTAAAAACCGTCATCCCTGGCACGCCTCACAAAGGACGACTGAAGGGTGTTGTTTAAGTTATTTGGGACTTCTCTGTTTTTTTCTCTGTCGCACAAAAATGTGCCCTTCCTCCCACCCCCTCCTCTCCTATGTTTTTTTGCCTCAAACGACCCTGGCACCTTAACATGTCAGAGTGTTAATAAAGCACTGGGGCCTGTCATAATGCGAGGTTAAATAAAGTCTTCATGAGCTGTCCGTTAAATGGATTTTTTGTTTGTCACTTGCTGTAGCTTCTCTCTGGATACAGCTTGTCTCAGTTTGTGGGCAGCCGGGCTAGGGGCCTTTGTCTTTGTTCACTGTTGTGTTTAATTCCTCCCTCATTCATTAATCATCCCTTTGATTATTTATACCGGTGGCAAGTATAGCGAACACACTTAGCGTTTTCCTTTTGTCTCTGTGGCACTCTTTGTGGGGACCAAGTGAAAGCTAATTATTAACTGTAAAATGACATTAAAAACTCTTCGATAAGGGCCCAAATGCTTCATGCATTTGCTGAAACGCTTTTTTTTCCCCACCTCTCATTGCTTGCAGCCAAGGGAACGTGGTGGCTTTATATAGTTGTGAGTTCAGAGGAGCAGCGCCAATGCCCAGATAATTAATGGAGGGGCTCCAGTAGAACCCCATGAGCCTGCCAGGTCCAGGCTCCCCGGCTCTCACCTCTGGACAGTTTTGTTGGATCCTCTATACCTTATCAGGCGGAAACAGGGATGGCAGCTTCTGAGACAGTCAAAGAAAGCTCCTTTTGCCTTTAAGTTTGTATTTCCCATGTTTGGGGACTTCTTTGTTCTAGAGATCTCATGACTTCCCCCTACCTCCTTTAGCTCCTACTCCAGGCATCTTTTAAGACAGATCTTAGGCCTTCTTGTAGGCAAACTTTGGAATCCATTTCCCTTGCTTTTTACGATTTTGGGAAGGAAATTTTCAAATTAAACAGACAACTTCTCCTTAATTTTACACAGAACTGGGAATCTCCCCTTTATCTCTAGGAACATACTCTTATCTTCCATAAGGCCCCACTTGGGTCCTAGATCAGGCTGGGGCATCTTGCTATATCTTTAGAAAGTCTTACATTGAGTTACCTTTTGCTGCTTCAACCTTTGGACCAAATGACCACTCACTACTTAGGGGTTTTCTTGCATGGTATGACCTCAAAGGACCCCATCATTTCTGATGCAGAAGTGTGAGGAAATGCCCACAGTTGTCATAGGATAGAGGGAACTCCAGAAGCAAGATGGCCACTCCCTCTTCATCACCCAGTTACTACACAAATCACTGTAATGGTTCTCCCTTGTATCCCAAATATTAGAAGTAGCTACTGTGGTAAGGGAGGAGCAGACTTTAAGGGATGGCTAATGTTAAAATGGCTTTGAATATGGATCCCAGATGACAGTGAGTCTTCTTCCTACCTAGCTGTCTTTCACATATACTTTTTGTGTCCCTTCTGCAAGTCCCTGAATCTATGTGTAATACCACTGGGTGTTTTTGTAGAAGGCACCTGATCCTTTCTAATCCTTCTTCCCTTCTGGAAGGGACATAGCTAAATCTTACCAAGGCTTCACTTCCTTCTGCCTTGTCCCATCTTCTTTCTGACATTAGTATCTGGAGATTTAATTAATTATACCTTGTTATAACAGCTAGCTTGCTTTTAGCCTAGGGGCAAGGATGCCCTTTGGGTCCATATGCTCCCTTCCTCTGCTCTTTTATGGAGTTTATGTCAGATGAAAAGTTATTAGTGTAATTACAATAGCTCAGAGCCCCCAGTTAGGAATGTTACTAACATACTGACAGAGGTTTAGTTGTCTGTACTAATTTGAAGTTTTGTGTATCTCTAGCTAACTCTTTGTGTTTTAGGCAAAATCATGATTTGGGAAATGTTTAGGAAAAGGAAAAAAGCAGAGTTCTCTACAGTTTCTGTTATTAGACAGGCAGGGGAAGTTGGGGAAGGAGAAGATCTTTTTTGAAAACTTTCCACAGACCTGGAAAAGAAGAGTGCAATTGATAGCTAAATCCTCTGTTCTGGGACCCTTGCAGGGCCTAATGGCCCACCTCCATGTTTCTCTTCTTCCCACAGCTCAGCCCTCCCAGTGTCTCCTTTCTATTTCTTCCTTTCACTTTCCTATTTTTTTTTGCCAGATCTTTTGGTTAAGTTCAGTTGGTTAAGTTCTGGTAGGAGCTGGAGATGCTATCTCTACCCAATTACTACCACTGCTAAACTCTTGCTCCTTCCTCTCAATTTGTCTCTAGAAAACTGCATATGCTTCTTTAGCCACTCCTGAGTGTCCCTCAATCTTACTGTCTGGCTCAAAGATTGCAGTAGTCCCAAATGGCTCTCAGAGCTCAATGTGGAAGCCTCTGCTTTTGAACTACATATCCCAAAATGTCAATCAGTTCCCAAACCCCTATTACACTCAAAAAGCAGGGAGTTAATTATCCCCAGTCTTCAGACTCAATCACCATTTCCATGCTAATTCACATAAGGAGGAATCTTGCTTTAATTGTTGGTATTTGCTCCTACTAGATTTCATTTTTTTAAAAATCTCCACAAAATGATAAGCAAAAAAGTCCTATGCCAAGGTTTTAGGTTGTAGAGTTGTAATAAAGAATTTTTTTTGTCCTCCTGTCAATTTGGAGAGGATCCTGTCATCTCTGAGGGTTTAATAGTACTCTGACCATGCAGAATAGTTCAGTAATACTTGACATTGACAGAGAACTTTCTATATGTAAGGTAATATGAGCCTAAAATAATCCTGTGAAGAAAGTGCTATAGGTATGGTCCCTATTTACAGATGAGAAAATTGAGGCTCAGAGGGGTTTAATGACTTGTCTAGAGTCATGTAACTAGTAAATGTCAGAGACAGGATTCAAGTAAATGTCTTTTCTGACTCTAAGCATTAATTCTTCGCATCCATGAATGCCTCATCATCAGAGAACTGCAAAGCTTTTCACTCTAATTACAATTTTCATGATTGCTGGAAATCAGTTCCATTTTGACCTATAGAATGTCACTGATGGATATAGCAGTGTGTATTCTTCTCCTGCAGTAGGTGGATGGGAGAGTGCAGAGACACAGAGACCTAGAAGAAAATTTAATGTAAGATGATTCTAGACTCTGTATAACTGAAATTGAGAATGAGACAGACACATAGAGAGAGATAGGCAGAGAGACAGAGACACAAAGATACATAGAGAGAGAAGAGAGAGACACACAGACAGACATGGGCAGAGACAAAGACACACAGATGGGGAGAGAGGGGGGAGGAGGGAGAGAGGAGAGATAGAGAGAGAGAGAGAGAGAGAGAGAGAGAGAGAGAGAGAGAGAGAGAGAGAGAGAGAGAGAGAGAGAGAGAGAGAGAGAGAGAGAGAGAGGGAGAGAGAGAGTGTGTGAGAATATACTTGTTTTGCTGGCACTTAACACATATGGGCTATCCATACCTCATAATAGCCTATATAAAATAGAGTAGGGCTTAGTAGCTTCCACTCTCTCTTGTCATTACTCTATGGTAAAGATCACCTCTTTTCTATCTCACAATTGACTGGAAAACATGGAGAATATACACCTCTTATTGTTTGATGATTAAGATCATACTTGTTTTGTGTTGTGTAGAGGAAAATACCACTTTAAAAACCCTCTTTAAACATGGTGGCTCTGGCTAACATGGATCTATGTTTTGCATGACCTCACATGCAAACTGATGTCATATTGCTTGTATTCTCAATGGGTGGGGGAAGGGCTGTAGGGAGGAAGAGAATTGGGAACCCAATTTTTAGCAGGCGAATGTTACAAATAAATAAGTAGATAAACATGGTGGCTCTCTTCCATACCATTCATTAGTACCTCTCTTCTTGGCTCTCAGAGCTCCCACACCTAGTCTTCTGCCTGGCTGCCCAGGCCAGGTGTTTATTTGCTCTTCCTTGATGCTTCAAGAACCTACCTTGAAGTCAGGAAGACCTGCATCTGACACGTAACTGCCTGTGTGATCCTGATTAAGTCAATTAACCTCTCAGTGCTCTAGGAAACTGCCTAAAACTACAAGGTGTAACGAAGATGCCGCTCTGCATTGGTAGAGTGAGTTTTCTCATCAGAAGTTAATTAAAAAAATAAAATTGTAAATTTTGTCCCATCCCAGTCCTATCCTTGCCTCAAGTGACCTCCTGCCTTTCTGGGTCTTTAGTCCCTGCCAGAACCCTGCTTAATTGGTTGGATTCCTAGTTATGGTACCTCTTAAACAACCTAGTTGTCTCAGCATGGCAGCTAGAGGCCATGAAACAAATGGAATCATAATTAATTTGTGTGTTAACCAAATTATGTAAATATAAGAGAAATAACACTTCAAGTTGTGAGTTGGAATAATATGAGATAAACCTGGAACAGTAAAGTGTTGTTGCTGTTAGTCCTTTGTTCTCAAAGAGGATCAAAGACTTCAGGAGGGTCCTGTCTTGACTTGAAAGTGAATTAGATTTAAGTGACTCAGGGCTGTGCAAATTCATCATCCTCACTCTCTCCTCCAGGTCATTTGGAGTCTAGTGGCAAGGCATAGGTTAGGACAATTGGCAATGGCCCCAGATGCAGTGAGAGACCTTGGCCTTTTTAAGTAGGTTGGTACCACCTTGTGGAAGGCCTTGAATGTTAGGTGCCTAAGGAGGTTGAAATTTACTCAATAGGTGATAGGGAGACACTGATGATTTTTGAGCGGAGGAATGACAAGTTGATGTCTATGCATATTCAAATATTACTTAAACACATCTCTCTCCTCATCTATGTGGATGTCATTTCATCATCTCATGGATGCCTAGACTCTGAACTCCTCCTTATGGATACTCTAGTCCTATCCCTTTTCAGGTTCCCCTTTATGTGCTGTCTTTTTCCACTAGAATGTAAGCTTCTTGAAGCCAGAGACTTGTGCTGTGTGCTTGTATTTGTAGCTTCAATACTTAACACAGAGACTGGTTTGTGGTAAGCACTATAAAAATGCTTTATTTATCTATGATCCCACAAATAATATAAATAGCAACCCATCCATGTTTGACTCTCATCCATGACTTTCCACGCGTTTACTGCAGGAAGTCTACTCGATATTTCCTCACTTTTTCCTTATATCGTGAAGATACCAGGGGAGCTTATGGGCTGGCCGCCAGTCATCTCTTGCTCTTGCTCTAAGAATGGCCCATTTTCTTTTTCAAGAAAATATTTCCCTCATGACACCCTTTATTCCAGTTCTTCTTGGAAGTCCCCTGTTTGTTATATGGCCCTGTCTCTTTGTGCCCACCATTTCCTTTTGAGTACTCCTCATCTTTCATCATCCAGGTGACTGTAGAGCTTCATGACTCATAGTCACAATAACACTGCAGAGTAACGGCATTGAAAAGATTGACCTCTGTTTCTGGGAGGAGTCTGAGGTTGGTGAGGGAGCTTCAGAACATCCTGAAGGCAATGCCATCCATATGCTTCCTCTTGTTTAGTTCTGGGCCCAATTCATTGCCCATTTGTACTATGTACACATACACATGTGATATATGTATAGCCATGTATTACACTTGTGTGTGTGTACACAAACATACATGATATCTGCATATAGCACAAATGGGCAATGGATGTATATACATACACGTGCACACAGATACAT
>NW_020940527.1:7016640-7069271 GCF_900497805.2 Vombatus ursinus
TAATTTCCCATATATGCATATTTATGAGAAAGGAGATATTATCAGATTATTGCTGATTTGATTAATAATTCAGACTGTATTGTCTCCATGCCAATAATTAATATGTTATATATAATTTTATAAGACTTACATGCATTTATGTTGAGGGCATCCTCTATGAGAATATTAGGTAACAGTAGACAGAAGACTGCATGCTCACCATCCCACAACTGACAAGAAGACATAGAGAATACAAGATCCCATTCTGTTTGTAGTTTTTGACTAGAAAAAAAAACAACTTGTAATTCTACCAACAACGAGGATGATTATGATAACATTTATACGATGTTTTAAGGTTTGCAAAGCACTTTACAAATAAGGCATTTTATCTTCACAACAACCCTGGGGGGCGGGTGCTATGAATAAGAAAACTGAGGCAGATAACAGTTAAGTGACTTGCCCAAGGTCATTCAGCTAGTAAGTGTCTGAGGCTAGATTTGAGCTCAGTTCTTGTGCCACTTAGCTCTATTCTATAGAACAAAATGCCTCTTTCAATCAATAAGGTGTCTCTCATCAAAACATAGAATTTATCCAAGATTCCTTGAAAAGGGTAACAGCAGAAGTAGCCCTCCAAAGATAACTGTTGGGGAGGAATAAAATAGGGCGATGTGTGCTCTCTGTGGGTGATGGCCGCAGCAGAGAGGCTCCAATAAAGGGTCAGAGTTAGGGAGGGATTCCCTATGGGTGGTAACCTACCAGCATGAGGAGAATGAAGCTGACAGTGTTTGTAAAGTTTGTAAAGGATGGATTGAGGGGGGATAATATGGATGCAGTCTGAAAATGAAATAGAAGACCCTCCCCTCTGTCCTCTGGGGTCTTTTGTCCTGGCTGAGAGGCACAGATGTAACTGTAGGACCTGGCTTAAGAACAGCCTGAAAGCTGCTGTCCACAGGTCCAAAGTTGCAAGGCGTAAGTAGAGCACAGAAGGGCTGAGGGGATGGAGAATAAAGGGATGATTGGACCTGGGTGTGGTTCATCAGGGAAAGTTTCCTTGAAAAGGAAAGAAAAAAGCCAATCACTTTCTCCATCTGTGTGCTGGAAAGAAGAATGGAAGTGTAGTCAGGGAGAGACGACATGATTTATACAACGTAAATGGTCCAGCCTGGCAGTCTCTTGCTAATTGAGAGTGTCAGGGCCATTGTCCTTGAGTTGACAGGGCCTTTTAGCTTTTCTTCATGGCTCCCTCTCCCTGGGATAGTGCCAGCTAGCATTCTTGATTAGCCCAGAGGCCCTGGGGGGGGGGGGGCATCCTTTGGTCCCTGTTAACTTGCAGCAGGCCCATGGGAACTGGTGGGCGATGCAAGACTCTTGTAGGGAAGACGGGGGAAGGTCATAGATGTGCATTTCCTTTCCTCTCTGTGGAAGAGGACTTATTCATTTCACTGCATAAAATAGATTCAGCAAGATGAGTAAAGGTAGTTGTTTTATTTTTTTTTTTCTGGTCTACTTCTTTTTCTGGGCCCTTCCTTGTGGGGAAATTGGGATGGAGAACCCAAGAGAGGGCTCCAGAAGCAGCCAAGAAGTAGAGGTCAGGGTCAAGCTGAGATGGGCACTGCTATACAGAGGGACAAAGCAGGACCTTTGGCTTCTGAGAAGAGCTCATTGAGTGGCCAAACCTGGTCAATGGGATGTCATGCGGATGGCCACAGACATGGGGAATAACCACTGAAAGCTCAGGGGCCTTTAATCACCCTTCATAGCACAAAGCCTGGCCTGAGTGGATCATTTGATTTATGGTACAGGGAGAAGCTTCCAGGCAGTCAGATTAGGCTCTCAATTATAGAGGCCTACATTGGCATGTGGAATCTTAGCTGGAGGCTTGGGGGTGGGGGGAAGGGGTGGATAGGGAAGCATACCAAATTAAGAAGAAACAGTGCTAAGGCTTACAGTGATCCAGAGGGATGGGGCTAGCAAACACTGGCTTCTTAATCTGGAGAAGGAAAGACTTAGAGGGGACAAAATCAAGTTCTGGTTTTTTTTTATTGAAATTTTTTTATTGATAATTTTTGTTTTGATGCATCATGCACACCCTAACAAACAATGAACACACTCCCCAATCATACTCTCCCAAAATGACATGGAGGAACCATCTTACTGATAGCATTTTAACTATACATTTCAGTAATTTACTGTTTATCCAAAGAAAATAACAGCAACAGTAATAATGATGACCAGCTTTTACATAATGCTTTAAGCTTTGCAAAGCATATTATAAATTCTATTTTATTCCATACAACAACCGGGGGAGGTAGATGCTATTATAATCCCCATCTTACAGGTATAGAAACTGAGGCAAGGAGCAGTGAAGTGATTCGTCATACAGTTGGTAAGTGTCTGAGGCCAGATTTGAACTCAGATCTTCCTGACTCCTTAGCCATTTAGCTAAGAAGGATACGTGTTTTAACTTGAATAAATCAGTCGCAATGTTGCCCATTTTATTGGATGTTATTTTTGCTGCCATTTCGAATTGCCTTATTTCTGTAGCTGTAGTCATTGCATGAGAGGGAGCACAGCATAGTAGATAGAGGACCAGTCTTGGAGTCAGAAAGACCTGGGTTCAAATCTTGCCTCTGACATATACTAGTTGTTCAACCAGGGTAAACTACTTAACCTTTTAATGTGTCTAGGCAAATTTCCAAGACTGAGGTGTGGTGGCATTGATGACGGAGTGTGCGTGCCAGGAGTTTCCCAGTGACGAACTCACAGTTCTTCCGTTCTCCAAAATGTGCCTGTCCTTCCTTTGGTTCTGTTTTCTTTGTTCTCCAACACATAACACAAAACTTTCTTCTTTTGCTTTTAGCCTGGATCTGCATTTTCATCCTTGTGGGACACTAAAGGTGTGCACATTCCTTTTGTTAAAACAAATCAGCAACTCATATGTAACTTACTGAAAATGTAGAGCTAGAAGGAACCAAAGAGGCTCATCTCCTCTTTTTACAGATGAGGAAACTGAGGCACAGAGAAATTAAATGATTTTCCTCAGGCCACACAGGCATTGACAGAGGGAGGCAGATTTGAACCCAGCCTCTCTGACTCCAAAGCTAATGCGGTCACATAACCAGTGTGTATCAAAGGAAGGACTTGAAATGAGTTCTCCCTGATGTTAAGGCCTCTCAGGTCTTTCCATATTTCTTTGAAATCTTAATCATTATTCCTTATAGGAATAAGATAAATTTTTGTTGTTGATCTGATTATAATCTGTAAAACAGTGTGACCCAATTGAACACAGACTTGTTCAAGAAATCACAGAATAGCAGGACAAGAGAATCCCCTTGAAACTTGACTGGAGTATGTTTAAGACAGAAGAACTTACCACATAAATAAAAGGGAGTCCTACCCCTCGCAATAGTCAAGAAACTTATAGAACTCAATATCCCATGTGGTGGCACGGGGAGGCCATATGGATGACTCAATAAATAACCATTGAATGAATAATACCCTAATACTCCTCTAACGTCATCTTCCATTTGATCTGCTGGTATCTCATGTGTGCCATTTTATTTACATGGTCTCCCCCAGGAGAAAGAACATAAGTTCCTTGAGGGCAGATAATGTTTTTGTGTTGTTGCCTTTGTAATTCAAGAGCATAGCATAGTACCTAGCATAATAAATGCTTATTGATTTCTTGATTGATTTCTTAATTAGTGCTCTACCAAAACTGTCCTCCACTCCTGCTAAACTGGTCTCCACTTCCTCTGCCTCTGGGTCTTTGCATATGATGATTTTCCTGCCTGGAACATTGTCCTCACCTTGTTATGATTATTTAAACTCCTTAAGTTGCCTTTTAGGTCAAAGTCATATTTTCCTTTAGCAGTGGTGCATTCATTAACCATACGAACCCATGGTTAAGTCTCCCTTCTCTGAAAATCAATCTATGGCACTTACTTTCACTTAGCATAGTCCTTCCTATTTTTCCTCCTCTTTTTGTATAGTTATACTTTCCCAAATTGATTATTAGCTGCTGAAAACTCCGTGTTTTATATTAGGAGTGCCTAACACAATTCTTTGGGCATAGCAGGTGCTTGATAAATAATGAAAATAGCCATTATTGGTTTAGTGAAAAGGACGATGGATTTGCAGTTAGCTGGACTTCTAACTTTCTCTATTAACTTCTTCTATGGCAATGGATAAGTCACTTAATTGAACCTCAGTTTCTCCATAAGTTAAATGAAGAGATTGAACTAAATGACCTCAAAGTCCCAATTCCTGTGATTTAGCTCCAAATCCTGTGAGCTGGAGTGCTGCATCTCACTCAAACCACCAAGAGTCAGCTAGCAATATCACAAGAAGATGAACAGATAGTGCCCATATCTCATTCCTACTTCATTCAAGACGGAAGGGAAGAGTCGTCATAGTGCAAAGCAAGCAAGGGCAGATAAGCAGGCTTTGTTTAAAATTGCATTCTTCCTGGTGAATGCCTCCTGTGAAGGATAGTTCTTATATACCAAAAACAGGTACTATTGAGCAATCCACTTGAATGAGGGTTTATCTAAGCTTCCTTGGGGTTTAAAAAAGGGAGAGAGAGAGAAACAAAGAAAACAGCATCATTCTAAACCATAATCACCCTGGACAACAAGGACCACAACAAAAAAGAACAACAGTAGAATAGAGTACTTACGGCCCTGAAACAGTCTTAAGCAACCTCAGAGGAATAAGAGGTTAATAATTCCAACTTTTATGATGTCCCGAGAAACTGTTGAGATAAGAGAAAAGACTAAAAAAATAAATGAGAGATAGCTAAGATAATGGAGAAAACAGGGAGAAACAAGACACCACTCAAGTGTTTGGCTTGAGAAATATAGCATGCCGAGGAAGATAAATTGGAGGAACATGAAAAGGAAAAAAAAAAAAAAGATCTTGTCTCTGCCTCATGGATTTCTCTTTAAGTGAATGAGCAGTAATACAAAAATGAAGGCGTTCAGCTGAAATCATATGGCTCCTAATGATTGTAGACTTTGGCAGACGCCCCCAACACTGATCACTAGTTATTTTCTTGATTTGGGATGGTAGGAGGGTAATTCAACAAATCCTTGATCATAACAGGCTGTGGGGGCTGAGGGTGATGAGGAAATCACCTTCCTCCTTTGCCAGAAATGCAACACAATGGAGGTCCTGAAATAAAACCAGACTTTGCAACTTGGTAAGGCAGTATCCATGCTGGCATTTCACATGGTTCAGTGGGAAGGGGATGGGCTAGGGGATACAGTCACTTGTAGTCCTGTAGACCAAACTGGCTAATTGGCTGAATTTTTAACTTTTTACTCAACTAGTTGTCTTGGTAACATGTAGACATAGTCCAAGTAGATTATAACTGAAAGACCTGAAACAAATTATGACATGTGGGAGGGCTTCTGATCAAGCTGGAGTGCCTGTGAGTTCTCTGCTGGTCTTTCCTAATTTATCTGTTAGGCAAAAAAAAAAAAAAATTACAGAAGGAGGAGGAGAGCTGAGGAGGTAGAACAGTGGATACTTCAGAAGTTTTAACTAAGTGAGGTACCAGTGTTTTGAGTCCTCCAAACACGGTAGGGAAAAAAAAAAAGCAGATTCTGGAATATTTTAGGGGAAAAGAAGCTGAATCACAGGACCACTGACTGATGAGAGCTAGAGAGAGCCCAAGAGATGATTGAATACAACACTGTCATTTTACAGATGAGGACACTGAGGCTCATCCAGGTGAAAACTTGCCTATGGTCACATAGCTAGTATATAACAAGGATATAATTGGAATCCAAGTTTTAATACTCTTACATATAGTGTTCTTTTTTGCCATAATTTCATCTTTATCTTCCCCTTATGCTTACAGAGGCACTTCCCTAAACCCCCATTTCTTTAAAGACCTGTGAATTTTTTTTTTTTGGTGTAAGAAAGTGGTAAGAGCATGAGCTAGAAGATGTAGGTTCAAATCTTCGATACTTTACTCATTATTTGACTTTGGGTCACCTAACCCTCTGAGGCCATGGTTTCCTTAGCTGGAGAATGTGGGGACTGGACTAGATAACCTAGGAGATCCCTTCTAGATTTATGAACCAATGACTCCATGATCCCACTGAGGAAACCCTCTGTACCAATGCAGATTGGCCACTGTTCTACAACTGATAGTCTAAAGGTGTTGCCTGGTTCTCGGATAGGTAAGTAACTTACCCCGGGTCATATAATCAGTATAAATCAGACTTCCGAGGTGGGAGGCCAGTTCTCTGTACTCTGGTCCATCCTGCATCTCATGTACTATGGGAGATGAGGGCCACTTCTTAAAATAGACTTTATCCTGTTCACTTTTTCTTTAGATTTACTTCTGAGGAGCCCCAAAGGCCATTCATGTCTGCCATTTGTCACATGGACAGTGTTGAGTCGAATGACTAAATTTTAGTATACTTCTTTAGGTGTTGTCTGAGTATCCTTGAATTTCATTCCCTATATACCTTCTTCTCAGAGTTTCTGTTGATGAATAACCATCCCTGTTGTGTGAGAGCCTGAAAAAGAGGCAGTATTAAGGCACCTTCCGGAATGAGAGAACCTATGTTTCTAGGGAAAAAAAAGCGATCAAATCCTGCCACATGGATATGCTTTTAAGAACAATATTTAAAAAAAAAAAATCACACTCATAATTCAGTCATTTGATTTTCAGTTGCTGGTTTTGAAAGTCCATAGAAGGCCAAAGAACCACCCCTTTTCCCCCGCCCTCCCAAATCAAAACTCTTATCATGAGAAATGGAATTAATACGCATAAATCCCCAACTTCCAGAGCCAGTAGTGACATTACTAGGACACAAATGGCAGTCCCATCAGCCTCTCCTTGTAACCATATCAAAGAGAGACAGTTGTAGCTTTGTTCTCAGTATGACCCACTTGGGGTTTGGCTGCCTGTTGATGGATATTATCATTTTTAATGTCAGTAAATAATGTGATGTCAGATAAGTGATCTGTTTCTCTTCAGTGGTGAAGAACTCATTTATCTTTAGGGAGCTCAAGCGAATTGAGAAATCTGAGCGGGAGAGAGTGTTTCCAACTGTGTAAGACTGGAAATATTTTATTAATCCTACCTTACAGTAGTCCCAGACAGACTTAGTTCTGCATGTAGGTCTGGTAAATCGATGAATGGATATGCATTTACCATTGACTGGGGCTTAACTGAACAGAAAGTAACAACAAAGTAAACATTTTATTCAATTTGAAGAAAATGATATAAATATGAGACTGGAAAGTAGTGTTCTTGATCGTTCAGGCTTAAACTGATAAAGTATATGAATCTTATGACCTGGCTCATCATTTGGAGTCGTTAGTATGTGATTATAGTGTGCCATAGTGGATAGAGTGCTGAACAGGGATTAGGAGAGATGTGGGTTTGAATCCTGCCTCTGTCACTAGCTATTTGGCCATGAAGAAATTATTTACCCTTTCTGAGCCTCACAGGTTCATGGAATCATGGACTTAGATGAGGAGGCAACCTTTGAGGAAGAAACTGAGACCCAGAGAGGTTGGGTCCTGCCCATAATAACATAGGTAATTAGAGACAGGATTTGAAACCAAGTCTTCTGACTACAAATCTAGAGTTCTTCCTGGTGTACACACAGCCTCAGTTTCCTTATCTGTCAAACTAGGATAATTATACCATTAATACCAATAAATATATCAATACCTATCTCATAGGGTTCTTGTGATAATGCAGCATTTATTATTGTTGTTGAGTCATTTCAGTTTTGTCTCACTCTTCATGACCCCATTTGGGGTTTTCTTGGCAAAGATACTGGAGTAGTTTTCCATTTCTTTCTCCAGTTCATTTTACAGATGAGGAAACTGAGGCAAACAGGGGTAAGTGATTTGCCTAGGGTCGCACAGCTAGTAAGTATCTGGGGCCAAATTTGAACTCAGAAAGATGAGCCTTCCTGACTCCACACCTGGCACTGTGCCGTGTGTGTGTGTGTGTGTATGCATAGGTACATAGGTATATGTATGAATATATGTATAATATATATGTTGCTTTTAAACTTTAGTCTATTATATAAATCTCAAGTATTATCAGGGGCAGAAATTATGTTTTGTTTTAGTTACTATTTTACTCCAAATATGGGGTTATAGGAAGTGTAACAGAAGGTGATATCTTAAGAGATGCCCTGACAAACTGAATCTAATTCAGTTCCAATCCAATACAAGAAGCATTTATTAAGCACCTACTAGGTCTTGGAAATAGAAAGACGAAATGAAAGACTGTCTCTGTCCTCAAGGAACTTACAAACATTTATAGACTTTGTGCAAGACACTGTCAGGTACTGAAAAATTAAAAAAAAACAAAACAACAACAAACAACAAACAAACCAGTCCTGTTTGTTTCCATACTTTTGCAGAGATCTCTTTGTGAATTCCATAGTCTTAGATCTGAAGCTGCAAGGGACTTTAGAGACTTTCCAATACATTTTATAGAGGAGAAAACCTAGACACAGAGAGTAAAGTGACTTGCCCGGGGTCACACAGCTAGTGTCTTCCTGACTCTAAGACCAACTTTCTACCCATTACACCATGACCCCTAAGACATAGCCTTAAAAAGCTGTCTTGTTCATCTTTCCACCTTGAAACAATATGCACTCAAAGCTTCCCAGGCAGAGACTGTCCTACTTACTTTTTTTAGATTTCCAAAGAATGGACCTCTTCAGTTTTCTCTGGTAACTATGGAGCGTTCTTTCCCAAGGCAGTTATGCTGTGTCCTAAGATGGGCATAACCTACCGTATCACTGAGGAGACAACATCTTTCAGAATCTCCATGGCCGATCTGGCATTAAACTGTAGAGTAGCTTTGTCCTCGTGAAAGACCTCCCCACCCAGAGTCTCCCCCTTTTATGAGTTATAAATCAAGGGCTGGGATTGAAATTCAGGCAGTTTTCTCCTGACCAATAAATGACTCCCCTTCCTCCCCTTCCCTCCTGTCCCCATTCCTGGAGCTTTTCAGAGTTTGGGACTCAGGATTTTGATTTGTAAATTTTCTCACCAAAACCACATCCCTTTCTGGAATCATCTCTAAACTCTTTCAAGCTTTAGCAAAACTTCCTTAAGGTGGTCCTATAGCAAGCACCAGGCTGTGCTTTGCTGAATTTCTTGCTATGGTCAACGGGGGAGAATTTAGTGCAAGGTTTGCGTTGACATGTCAACCCAATTTGCATTGTGGGTAGAATCCTATTTATCGCTCATTTGTCTTTGAGTTCCAAAGTGTTTGTGTGTGTGTGTGTGTGTGTGTGTGTGTGTGTGTGTGAGGCAGCTTGGGAGAAGAAGCCTGGTATTGCTTTTATGTTTTTGTTTTTATTTTTTCAATGAAAAAAAATCTATTTTTTTCTCTTTCCTTGTGGGGAAGCAAAAAAAAAAATTGCAAGAACTTTGTAAAAACCACACATAGTCAAGCAAAACACATTTCCATATTGTTTGCATTCAAAAAGTATGTATCACCTTCTATACTCTGAGTTGTCCATCACCTCTCTTTCCAGAGTTGGGTAGCATACTGCATCACTGGTCCTCGGGAATCTTGGTTGGTCATTGAGTTATCAGATATCTTTTAAGTCTTTCAAAGTTACTTGTCTTTACAACGATGTTGCGGCACTGTCATTTTGAATAGCATCATGTGAGCCTAGGGAGACTTCTGGAGCTTGGTGAGGGGATTCAGACATCTTTCATCTTAATTTTGTGTTCTTCTGATTATAAAATATAGGACTGTGGGGGCATCCAGATTAGACAGACTAGCTAGGACCACCATTGAAGGACCTTGGTCTAATCTCTCTGGATACTGATGGTCACTGGCACATTAAGGTTGGCAAAGGATTTTACATACATAGGCTTATTTGATCCTCTCAGATGTCCTGTGGTAGTAGATTCTACAAGAATTATTATCCCTATTTTACAGATGAGGAAACAAGGCCATCTGTCCCCTTCCCCAATGTAGGGGTCATTTGGCTTGCCCAGAGTCATGTATTTAATAAGTGTCTGAGGTAGAATTTGAATCTAGCTCTTCCTAACTTTTAAATTTGGTACCCTATTCATTACACCAGAGTGCTTCTGTTAAGCAAAGAACATGGTCTGTCTTATTGAAACCTCCTTTAGGCTGCATGCGTGTCATGTCAAAGCAACAAGCTGATACATGAAAAAAAAAAATCAATTCATTTTAAGTTCTTTGAGGGGAGGGGTCATTTTCATTTTTGGCTTTGTATCATCAGCACCCAGCAGAATGTCTTGCTTATAGCAAGTGTGTGACTCTTGTGGTTGTTTGGGACACATGGTACCATGCCATTCATTTATCAAATGCTTGTTAAACAAATACTGGGAAGAGATAAAAAAGGTAAGAAGTGTGGTGGCAAAGAAATGAACCAGTTGTAGTAAGTGATCATGATGGGATACTACTGTGCTATGAGAAATGATGAGCTTGATCATCTTAGAAAAGCATGGATACACTTGCACAAAATAACAAGGGTGAAATGAGCAGAACCAAGAGAACATTGTACACAGTAACAGCAATGTTGTTTTAAGAACAACT
This sequence comes from Vombatus ursinus, assembly GCF_900497805.2. NCBI lineage: Eukaryota > Metazoa > Chordata > Mammalia > Diprotodontia > Vombatidae > Vombatus > Vombatus ursinus. Next base: position 7,027,190 of record NW_020940527.1, read on the forward strand.
GAGTAAATAAGTCATTTTGATTACTTTAAATACCCAAATTAACTACAAAGGACCTATGAAGGAAGATGCTATCTACATTCAGAGAAAGAATTGATAAATACAAGTATATATAAAGTGATTTTTATGTATATACATATTTGTGTAAAAAAAGGAAAAAACAAGAAAGTTACATGATAATTTTATTATATATTTAAAAGGAATAGCAAGTTGTACTTAATAGCTTTGCAATTTCATGTGCAATAATCTTTTTTTTCTTCTACTATGTTATGGAAATGCTTATTTTATTTCTTAAGTTCAGAATAAGATAAATTTAAAAAACAAAAATAGTCTTAGTCCTTGCCCTCAAGAAACTTGCAATTAACTGGACTGATTTTAGAATGTAGCTAGAATGAGAGGTAGGAATCTGTGGTAGTGACCTTAACTTTCCTTCTGCACATGTGAAAGTGGGCAGGGTTGTACCAGCTGCCTCGTCTTCCCCCGAGACTCCCTATTCAGAGTACTTTTACTGTTCCTGTCATTTTGTTCTTTAGGTTTTGTCTGTGTGCCTTTCTCAACGCATGAGTGCTGACTGGGTGCCCAGCACTGTAGGACAAACTGCAGAAAGCGTAGGAAGTTTTCCTTGAGTTGTTCATGACTGTTGTATACAGAAGGATGGGATAAACTTCACCCGTTGGGCCTACCTATGAGAAACATGAATCTCTCTAAACCTGATTCTCACATTTCACAGTATGCACCAACTCCGTTGGCCATACTAAAGTTTTTTCTAAAATCACAATGGATGGGTCATGTCATCCACATGGGAATTCCCTCCAAAGATGTAGATCACAACCCATCAATGGCTTCTCATCCCACATGACTCTTGTCCACATCTTCCCATAAGTTTACCACGGAGTCTTAACCCAATGTGTTGGGACCTTCTATCACTATTTGGACACCAATGGAAGGCACAGGTTGTCCACTGTTTACCTCTCACTTTGGGAATGTGACCAATCTATCCTCCTTTCTGATGATAAATCTTTTTTGGTTATACCTCCTTTTATGCTACTTCTCCTGAGTAATTGCTTGTTTGTAATATTGTGTAGCCTTCTCATAGCCATCATCTTAATCAGAACTTCCTATACTCTTTATTTAACTCATGTAATTCTGCCTCTGACATTTACTGTGTGATTGTGGACAAATTAGAAGTGCCCCAAGCAACTCTCAGATTCTCCCTTGCAGATTTAGTATCAGTGGAAGGAATCGCTATATCCAGAATCCCTCATCCTGGTGATATCACAGATATAGACAAAAAATATAGAACTTAGGGGCAGCTAGGTGACTCAGTGGATAGAGCACCAACCCTGAAGTCAGGAGGACCTGAGTTCCAATCCAGCCTCAGACCAAACGCTTGACACTTACTAGCTGTGTGACCCTGGACAAGTCACTTAACCCCAATTGCCTAAGAATAAATAAATTTTTTAAAAAATATAGAATTTATGAGACCTCAGAGATCATCCAGTTCAACCATCTAGCTGATAGATGAGCGTCCTCCATGACATCTCCATTCTCTTTGTCTTTCTTTTTTCCAGTAATGCATCTCTCTGATAATAGCACTCTATCATCTTCTGATTTCATACCTCCAGTGACAGCGAGCTTGTTAGATATCATTAGGTAGGAGCTCATTAAGTTTCCAGCTTTGCTCAAACGTTCTTCCTTCCAATGAACCAAATCCTTTCTCCCTGTAACTTCTCATCTGTTTTAGACCTATCCTCTAGAGACACAAAATAAGTCTGTTTCCCTTTTTTCTTATCCTAATCTCCTTCCCTAGATGAATTACAGCTTGTTAATGTCTTCTCCCCCAAAATATGATGCCTAGAACTGGAATAATGCTTTAGATAGGATCTGTGTCCAGAGAATAATGAAACCATTGCTCCCTTTGTTATAATATAGTACCCAATATCAAATTCACTTTTATTCTGCAACTGCATCCTATCATTGACTCATATTGTGCTGATAGGCTGCTAATACCCTCCCTCCTTTTTTCACATGAATTGTTTTCCAATGGCCATTCCCCCATCCTATGTTTATGAAGCTGATTTTTCTAAATCCAAGTTCAGGACTTTACATGTATATCAAGAGTAGTGAAGAGGGCCAGAATTAAAATCTGATTTCTGATACTTATTAGATGGGATGTGATCATAGAAATGGCACTTTGCATCTGAGTCTCAGTTCTCTGTTAAATGAAAAGTAATAATATTTACACCACAGATTCTCATAGGATTGTCATAAGGAAAGCACTCTTCAAACACTTTTTTTGTCTTGATCTACTATTTTCTTCCTTTAAGGATCTCCACCCACTTATACATATGGGTGATCTTTCTTTAACTTATATACTTAGAGATTGCTTGAGGGCACTGCCTAGTTGGGTGACATACCCATCCTCACATAGCCAACGTGTATCAGGGACAGGACTTTAACCTAATTCTTCCCAACTCCAGAAATGACACCCCCCTTTCCCTTTATCCATTACATCGTGCTTCCTCTTCTCACCTTTAAAACACTTAGATAATGGTAATGTGAATTATTCTTGATCTTATGAGGTTGATCCACTGTTTTACCCCATTGAGATCTTTTGGGACCTTAATTCTACCCATTAGAATATTAGCTATGTCTCTCACATTCAAGTCCTATGAAAATGTGATAACCATGCCATCTATAGTATAGTATAGCTTAGACTCAAGGGCAGATCCTGAATGCACATTGCTGCAGGCCTCATCACTTACTAATCATTCGATCTACATCTCTTTCTCTCATTTACAAGAACGTTATGAGAGACATTGTCTGAAGTCTTGCTGAAATCCAGATATTTCTGTCAATAGGGTTGCCTTATTGAGGACTTTGATACTTTGGTGGCTCTGATCTCATGAATGTGGACATTCCCTCCAGTGATATAAATTGTAACCTATCCATCCCTTCCCATTTTATGCCAATCTTGTCCTTGTCTTCCCACTGGTCCTCCCCTGAGAGTTGACCTAGCATGTTGGGGGACTTCCATTAGCTCACTTAGCATTGGATGGTTTACCAATGGAGGTTGCAGGGTACCCAATGTATATTCCTTGCTCCCCATCCTTGCTGTGTTATGGACTACCATCCTTTTTGTCTTTTATTTGTTTCCAATAATGCATCTCTCTGATGACTGCACTCTATTAACCCTGTTGAGAAAGGCAATGCATTGAGTCTAATGTAATTTGTTCTTAGTGGATTCATGCTGGCACTGGAGGATCACTGATTACTTCTTTAAGTGCATTCAAACCATTTGTTTGATAATTTATTTTACAATAATTCCAAAGATCAATGTCAAGGTCATTGCTTGCCCTTTTAAAAAGCCCTGAGCCAATATTTGCCTATCTCTAATCTTTCAGCCCCTTTCTTGTTTTCCACAGCTCTTCAGAGATTACTGTCAATTTTTCAGCAAGCACATCTGCATATTCTTTTGGTACCCAGATATAAGGGAGACCGTCCCTTTCCTGGGATCTGCATCTCGTCAGTCTGAGTAGGTCAATGTCATGTGTCTCAGAATATAATTCTCTATCTCTTGGGTTTGCTTTACCCCATACTAAGCATGGGCAGCCCAAACCCCATGCCATGTCATAATATTGATGGTAATGAATAAGGGGCTAAGAAAACACACCTGACTTTTTGCTGCTTCCCAGGAGTGATAGTGCTAGGATTCAGGAATTCCCTCTGGTCTTTTGGGTTCCTTTCTCTTCCTTGCCTCTCATGCAACCATCTGGAACAGAAGGATGTATCACTGGAAAAGATATAAAAGGATCTTATGCCTAATCATAAAGTATAAAGTACTTCTCATGTTTTCTTTGAATGAAAGTAAGGATGGTCCTTAGGAGTTTCCCCTCCTCCTTTGTGGGGCCAAAGCTTCCTTAGTTATAAAAATGCCATCAAGAGATGATACGAAGTGGGGAGAAGTTCCTCAGTACAAGGAAAGGAACTGTATCTTCTTCATCTAGTCTTCACCCTTGAGAAGCAAAAAGAAAGTTACTCTTAGCTCTTGGGGTCTTTCTGCTCTCAGGGTTGGGGAAAGATTTACCCCAGGCAACCAAGAACTATAGCTGGGGGCCACACTTTAGCTTCTGAGAATTTTCCTTAAAGAATTTACCTGAAGCAGTCTCCCCACAATGGTGAGCCACAGAACTTGGGCAACCGTAAGTCGTATATGCATTGTGAAGAGTTACCAGGAGAACTAAGGTAAGACTTCAGGAATAATCAGACAGGGGTCAAACAGTGCAAACAATAGCTGTAGAATCCAGGAAGCCAAGTTGGGCTACAGAGATCAGGGACCCAGAGGGAGCACCCAGGCAATAGGTATGGAGCTCTAGCAAGAGTAATAAAGGGATTTTGATTTTGAACCAGAAAAGCTCCTCAGGCTCACAGCTTTTTATAAATTTCCTTTTGAAGCAAGAACCAATTGCAACATAGTCAGCCCAAACCAGGAGGGCAGAATTTTAGTAAATAATAGGAGCATAGCTGGAGTACTACCACTACTATTACTGCTGCTGCTGCTGTTGCTACTGTTACCACTGCTACTGCTACTACTACTACTACTACTACTACTACTACTACTACTACTACCACCACCACTATTACCACGTCTACTATTACCATTATGAGTAATACCATTACTACTGCAACTGTTGTTGCTGCTGCTGCTGCTACTACTACTACTACCACCACTATCACTGTAACTACTACTACTACCGCCTCTACTACCATTATTATCACTACTACCACCACTACTACTATTACCATTACTACTACTATCATTATTACTACTACCACCACTACTCTTACTATAGCTACTGCTTCTTCTTCCACTACTACTACTTCTCCTACAAACAATTCTATTATTACTACCACTGGCTAGCATTTATGTAGAAATTCAAGGTTTTCAAAGAGGCTTACAGGAATTATCTCATTTTATCATTCACAACAACCCCGGGAATTCGGTAATATTATTATCATCATTTTATAGATGAGGCAGATGAGCCAGATAAATGGTAAGTGACTCGACCGGGTTTATGGGGATAGTAAATTTCTGAGATTGAATTTGAACTCATGTCTTCCTGATTCCAGGTCTTGCGTTCTATCCATTGTATTACCTAACTGCTTCTAGCAGACTTTAGAGATCATTCAATTCCAGCTTTTCATTTTATGGAGAAGTAAACTGAGGCCCAGAAATAGGAGTGACTTCCTGAAGATCGTACAGTTAGTAAGTATCTGAACCCAGATCCTCAGACTCCAAATCCTGACCCAAACAAACAGACAAAAAAAAAAAAGTTCTGGCTTTGTTCTTTTTTTTCTGAGGTTGCAGTATATGGTCCCCTCATGCCTTTCCTTGTGCTGCCCTGCCCCTGCTACCCACTTTCATTGTGTTTTCATGATCCAGGAAGCTTTGGCCCCAGAGACAGTGAGAGGGAGGCTCTTGAGGGCCACTCATACCTGCCCTGAAAGGCGAATCAGTGGAGCCCCCTCATGAGCCAGATTGGACTGAGGCAGGAATGGAGACCTGGTCTGTAATTGAGAAGCCTGTGGTACTGTCAGCAGGTGACGGCAGGCAGGCTTACCTGAATGACAGGGTGACAGAGAACAGAGACAGGGGGCCCCATCTGGCTCCTCGGTCTGCCAGAGTGACGAGCAGCCTGTGAATTCTCAGCCGGCCAGGGATGAGTCGGAGCTCGGGGATGGCTGCCAGACGGTATGCGGTGTGCTACAAATTTCTTTCAGCACATCCTATTTTGCCATTCAGAGCCCTTTGCTATTAAGCAGCTCATATCCTGTGGACAGATGATAGATATGTCATATCTCTGAAAAAAATTATTTGTCTTCCACAGGTGTATGGGTTTCCTTCTAAAAGAGACAGGTCACATGACACTTTTCAACACTCTTTTCCATAGGAGTTTGGCATCTAGGGCTATCAAAGGGGAAATCTTTCATATGCAATTATGACAAAAAATAAAGGTGATGAAGTATTGTGTACAAAGAATGGATGGGGATCAAAGGGTCCTAATGAAAACTGATTACAATAAAAGGGTTGCTTCAACTCTGAGAGTTGTGGAAAGACAGCTTGGGGCTCTACTGTGCTTGTGGGCACACACACACACACACACACACAGAAGGAATGACTATAGATAAAATCGCAGGCATTGCCTCTTTTAAAGTAATAAATTGCCTGGACCAGCTATGCCCTAAGAGGGGATATAGATAGTGTGTAATTGTATCAAAGCAATCCTAAGGGCATCTTCTTCTTCCCCATGATTCACATCGCGCACTTTTCCAGGAGCAACATCCAATTAGCAGCCACATTTGAGGTCGTTCCTGAGTGTCTGGGTTACGCATGTTTTGAGCTGATCTTCTGATACCATCTTCCAGAGCATGGGACCTGGGTACCTGAAGGCCCATTGTGTTCTAAATTGAACTCGAGGAGGTTGACGGGAAAACAAAAAATGGTAGCTGATTTAAGTTTAAATATTAGGCTTCTTGTCATGAAGGCCTATGGGCAGAGAGAGAACAGGGCACCCATTTTTAGTGCCTTTTTAATTAGAGCAGAATATCTCTACCTGCTGAATGTATTTCTTTGCTATAGATACCAGATCACAAAATGACATTGAAGACAAACATTTCAAACACTAGAAAGTGACCCAACCAAGACAATTTAGCTAAAAGCTTAGACTATCAGCTGAGGACTAATTGTTTTCTGAATAGCATGGGAAAACTTCATTCAAAGGACTATAGATTTAGAACTGGAATGAACCTTAGTACATTTAATAAATAAGAAAACGGAGGTCCAGGAAATTGATGTAACTTGCACAAGATCACAGAGGTAGGAAGTATCAGAAGACAAGATTTGAATGAAGACCCTCTGACACTATATAGATTCATTACTATTTCTTCCCAACCACCCTACATCCCTTTTCTTCTTTATTTTGGACTACAGGTCTACCCAGCATAAGATGGCTGGGTTTGAAATTATTTTTGCAATAGCTTTGTTATATATTCAAACCATCTATTCTAACATTAATACATTCTAACCATGTATTCTAATCATCCTTGATTGTTAGCTAAAAAACCTTGTGGTAAGGTTGTTTGGCCAATCATCCACTTATAACTACATTCTGAAGGATGTAATGTTGTTTTTCCTAATATAATTTTATGGAACCAATTAATATCGTTAGCTCTGGCTATCCCTATACTTGTTATAAAGGCTAGTTCTGATGGTGTAAAAAGTCTAAATTGTGTATTATTTAAAATTCATATAGCCATGTTACTCTCAAATAGTATTCTTGAAGGAGGTCTAATCCACAGTTGCTGTAGCAGACAACCTAAAAAGACCTGCTTTAATAAACAGATAGACAAGATTTGTAAGTAGTATGTCAGTTGTATGTAAACCTTCTGTCTTAGCTAAATGAAAATAGATTCCCTCCCTTAAGTAGAGCAAATACTTTTGGTGAATTTTGTTTATGTTGTTAATTTGCATGACAGACCCTTACCACCTTCCTCTCTCCCTCATACCCCTGTATAGATCAAATAAAAGCTTATACCCTAGCTCCTGTCCCAATTTTCTCAAATTCCAAATTGCTGGAATCCAAATTTTACTGTAGATGTTCCTCAATGATCTCTAGTAGTTTATTGTAGAAGGCTTACTTTTCAAGGGATAAGCATGTACTTAGTTGTATCATAGAGCAATTCATGTATACGTATATTCTTAGAAAACATAAAGTAATTTCTGAATCTAAAGCTAATAGGCTCCATGGGGAAATAATTTAATGGACCAGAACTTGATGGGTAAATGAGCTACACCAAGCACATGAGTTGGGCCCTTACAGACCTACAATCTCACAGTAGTCTAGGGCCCTATGCCAGAAACTCTGTTTAAACTGACATTCACTAATGTCTACAGCATATAACAAAAGGTAGAGAAGGCTTATCAGCAGACTTGGTCTTATGTACAAGCATACTATATAAATACCTATGAAGTGTGATTTGAGGGGTGTCAAAAGACCCTCCAGATGCCGTACCTCTATTCTCCTGTCCTGCCATGACATTTAAAATCCCTGTCACTTTTGTTAAGACATTCAGGCAGCTTGATTAGATTAAAAGAAAAAGATTTTGTGCAAATAAAACCAATGTAAGCCAAGATTAGAAGGAAAGCAGAAAATTGGGGGAAAAATTGTTATAGAAAGTTTCTTGGATAAAGGTCTCACATCTCAAATATATAGAGAACTTTATCAAATTTATAAGAATGTGAGTCATTCCCCAATTGATAAATGGTCAAAGGATATGAACAGTTTTTCAGTGAAGAAATGAAAGCTATTTAGAGTCATATAAAAATATTTTAAATCATTATTGATAAGAAAATGCAAATTAAAATGACTTTGAGATATCATCTCATACCTTTCAGATTGACTAAAATGATAGGGGAAATGACAAATATTGGAGAAGATGTGGGAAAATTGGGACACTAATATACTGTTGGTGAAACTGTGAACTGATCCAACCATTTTGGAGAGCAATTGGGAATTGTGTTCGAAGAATTATAAAACTGTGTATAGCTTTTGACCCAGCAATACCACTATTAGGTCTGTTTTCCAAGGTGATTAGGGAAAAAGGAAAAGGACCTATATGTTCTAAAATATTTACAACAGCTCTCTTTGTAGTGGCAAAGAACTAGAAATTGAGGGGATACCCATCAATTGGGGTATGGCTAAACAAGTCATGGTATATGGTTATGATGGAATACTACTACTGTGCTATAAGAAATGCCAAGCAAGTCGATTTTACACAAAAGCATGGAAAAACTTGCATGAAATAATGAAGAGTGAAATGAGCAGAATCAAGAGAATATTGTATACAGTAACAGCAATATTGTTTGAAGAATAACTGTGAACAAAGTTACTCTGAGTATTATAAATACTCAAATTAACTACAAAGGAAGGACCTATGAAGCAAGATGCTATCTACCTCCAGAGAAAGAATTGAAAAATAGAAGTATGCGTAGTATGGTTTCACACATATATACATACACACATATACATATGCATATATGTGTGTATATATGTATGTATGTGTGTATATCTGAGTCCAATGTTGACTTCTGTAGTGCAGGGTGGGGAAGGATGGAGGGAGATAATTTGGAACTTAAAATGCAACAAATAAATTTAATTTATTAAAAAGACATTTAGGCAGCATGGTATAGTGGAAAGAACGATAGATGTGGAGTCAAAGAACCTTGTTTCAAATCCCATCTCTTATTACTTACTACTTATTTGACCTTGGACAAAGTCACTTAACCCTTCTAGGCCTCAGTTTGCTCATCTGTGAAATGACGTGTTGGACTAGATGACCTCTGACATTTTTTCCATCTCTAGATATGTAAGCTATGACTCTCTGGAAGATCCTTATTAATGTACAAGGATGTTGGCTTGGAGGACTAATCTCTTATGTTAATTTGTTTGTATCTAATATGGCCTTAGATTTTCTTATTAGATGAGAAAAAGGCCTGAGAGAGTGGACACAAGATAGCATAGATAGAAGCAAGACAGATGATGGATGGACGGAAGATAAATGAATAATTAATAATAATAATAATAATAACATAGTAGCTAGCATTCATATAGAGTTTTAAGGTTTACAGAACACTTTACATATATGATCTCAGTTGACCCTCATTTCAGGCCTGTGAGATAGGTGCTATTATCACCTCCATTTTTACAGATGAGGAAACGGAAGCTAATAGGTTATGTGACTTGGCAGGGTCACACAGCTAGTCAGCGTCTGGCACTCTGGCCACATTTGAACTCAAGTCTTCCTGCCCACAAGTCCAACTTTCTCTCCTCTGAAGCACCTAACTGACATAAGGAAAGCTTCAGCAACAAGTCCTTAGCACCAAGAGAGAAAAAGGAAGAGCTGAATTTCTGATGGGAAGATGGTGGAGAAAAAAGAGAGAGGGGCCATCTTGGTGATAGAGGGGAATGAAAAGAAACACCTCCATGTTGCTGTTTTGCTAGCAGCAGTCCTCTTTGGGCAAACACTAGAGGGGGAGGGTCTTCCTTTCCAAGCATCTGCCCCTACTAGAAGAACAAGATATAATTTGCTTTGTCATGGCTGTTCAGCTTATTCAGGCAGAAGCTGGTTCCTTAGGGCTGGTCTCAGTTTTGGGGAGTAATCCACTTCAAGGATATACCTCATTCATTTGAGGAGAGAATCAGCCGTGGCTTGCATTTTTTAAACAAATACCATTGGGAATAACAAGGTGAATGATTGGAATTACTCATGAATCTCCCCTCAGATGAGAACCAGGCAAGGGTTTCATTCGAGTCTAGTGGACCTTTCTGAGGAGGAGTTGATAGATTGTCAATGGTTTTGTGTGAACTGGAAGAGCTGTTGAGAGAAGGAGCTCCATTGAAATAAGTAGTTGAGACTTCTCTGCCAACCCAATTCCTCCCCTATTAAACCCAAAACAGACTGTTCACCAATTTGGAGAGGAATGTGACACTGATAATTTAGCCAATGGAATGTTGGGCTACGCTAATAGAAAAGCTGCTGCTGTTGTTGTTCAGCCTTCATTTCTGGGATGACGACTTGACTTGCCCACAAATTGGGTTTAAGTGAGGCACAGCTGCACAAAGTCACCAGCCTCACTCTCTTCCAGAGTCATCAAAGTCCAGTGGCAGGACAAAAGCCATGATGACTGGCTGTGGCCTGGGATGTAGTGGATGATACTGGTGTCTTCAATGTCATTGTTTAAATCAAAGAAGGAAACTGTTTGATTTTTACCATGACCTTGGAGTTATAGAATCTTAGGGCTGGAAGGAAGTTGAGAGATTATTTATCCCAACTTCTCCTCCCTGCCTCCAGTGTCATAAAGGAAGAAACTGAAACTCTGAAACTTTAAAAAATTTGCCCAGGTTAGTGGCCCACATTTGGAGTATTGTGTCCAGTCCAGGGACCCCTATATGCTTTACACATAGTAAGCACTTAATAAATGCTTAATTCATTCCTTCACATTTTAGAAGGTACACTGACAAGCTAGACCTCATCCAGAGGAAGATGACTGAGATGGTGAAGGACCTGGAAACCCAATCCTCTGAGAAACAACTTGGGAACCTGGGGTTGTTTAATCTGGAGAAGAGGAGACATGGGGAGATGTGATGACAACAGCTCCCTTCAAGTATTTGGAGAGCTGTCATATGGGAGACAGAGTAGCTCCAGAGAGAAGGACTAGAACAAAAAATAGAAAGTATAAGGAGACAAGTTTCTGCTTAATAAAAAAGAAGGGCTTGCTAATTAGAGCTGTCTGATGAGAGGATGGGCTGACTTGTCAGGCAGCTTGCTTACTGCATCTGGATCATCTTATGTGAGATAGTCTTAGAAGTGAGTTTTCTATCTTGGGAGGGAAGGTGAAAAGTCCCATCAAATGACCCCTCATCTCTTTTCCCTACACTCAGTTTCTGATTCTCTGAAAGTACTTTCATCAGCCTTCCTTTGGGTCCATGTAAAATAGTAGCAAATGTGGAACTGGTTCAGAATGGCAAGGTGCCTGCTGTCAGTCACACTCTGCTCTCGTTTTGTCTACTTTCTCCCTCTATACAGATTGATTTAATTCACTCAAGTTCTCTCCATTCAAGAGAGAACAGTTAAATTGGATCTTCTCCTCTAGCCCTGTGGCCAGCAGTTTTAGAGGCTACATTGCAGGGAGGCCCTTCTTCTGGGCACTTCTCGGAGCAGAAAAACAGCCTCAAAATCGCAGGGCTGAGGAGGAGGCTGCTCACAGAGTCAGACCCATAGCAACAATCAACTGCTGAGTTCACTGATGTGAGCTCCACTCTCTGTTCTTTGTTGTTGGGTTGTTTCCTTTGTGTTTGCCTTTTCATGACCTCATTTGGGGTTTTCTTGGCAGAGATACTATAAGGGTTTGCCATTTTCTTCTCCAGTTCATTTTACAGATAGGGAAACTGAGGCAAACAAAGTTAACTGACTTGCCCAGGGTCACATAGTAGTAAGTGTCTGAGGCTGGATTTGAACTCATGAAGAGGAGTCTTCCTGACTCAAGGCCTGGCACTCTATCTACTGTCCCATCTAGCTACCTTTAACCTGTTTTCACTGGGAAGAAATTACCAAAGGAAGTGTAGCTGATAATTGGCAGGTTTTTATAACAGGGCTCATCAGTAACCTCCTCATGTTAGCCTTGAGAATCACCAATGGGCCCACAGACATGATGGGGGAGCAAGCCTTGATGAATCTCATTCACCTTCCTAGAATTACTTCCCTCCCCTTTCAATTTACTTAATTCTTAACTTAGCCTTCAAGGCAATGAGCTAATAGTTTTCCTGCATGAAACTGACTGCAGCCATACCAGTTCATTAAACTCTTCCTCCTGTGGCCTCACACAACACTTTCTGTCTATACTGACCTTCAAGTGCCCTTCCATCTCTAAGTATATCATCATTTGTTTCTCTCCAAGGTCCTGGTTGAAGAACAGACATGTTACATTACAGGGATAATATTACTGAGAGATCCAGAGAGGTTGCCCAAGGTCATCTAGGTAGTAAATGGTAGAACTAATATCTGAGACCAGATCTTCAGACTTGGAAACCACTGCTCTTTCTATGATATCCAGTTACCTATTATCACCTGTTATTTATTTGACAGGCTGTGTGGTGTGGTGGTTAGAGAGCTGACCCCAGTGTCAAGAAGACCTGGGCTTAGGACCCTAACCCCCAACCCCCAACCCACCCCTGCTATGACTCTGGGCATACCTTCTCAGGACTCCCAGGTAATTGACAATTAGACAATTGTCTAAAATGATAAATTGCAAAGAAGACCTAAATTGGTATACTACCTTCTACACTAATGAAATCATAGGATCAGTCCTATTCCTTGCCCCTGACCACATAGGCCACCATGTGTTTAGTTTTGTTTTCTTTTGGTATGTACATGTCTTAGAGCATCTGGACTGTAATTTCTCAAGGACAGAAAATCTGTCACATCTTTCTTTTAACCCCAAAGGTGTTTAATACAGAACTTGGAAATTATTCCAAAGATTATTTAGATATAGAGCTAGAAGTGACCTTAGGGTTCATCTAGTCAAATTATTTTATTTTACATATCAAGAAACTGAGACCCAAGGATATAAAGTGACTTGTCTAAGGTCACACAGACAGCACTATGATTCCAACTCAGGTCCTCTGACTTAGAAATCACTACTCTTACTATTATACTGAAGTACCTATCATAGGTCAAAACAAACTCTACTTCTATTTTCCTACTTCCCCCCTCTATCCCGACTGAATAGGTCTTAAGTGAGCAAAGTTATTCAAGAGAGACTAACTGTAAAAGGTCTTCCACCTTAGAGGTGGTGTCAAAAGTCTTAAGATGGTAAAGGGACAAAGTTGGGGAATACTCCTCTTCCATTATTACCTTTTGACTCTGAAAAATAAATAAAAAATAAATAAAAATAAGCAAACTAACAAATAAATAATAATATAAATAAATAAATAATACATAATAAAATAAATAATAGATGGAATGATATATAAAAATAAATAAATAATGAATGAATGAATAATAAATACATAAATAGAATGAGCACAATAAAAATAAATAAATAAACAACCTTTCCTGTATAGATAGAGGAGGTGTTCATTAAATATTTCTAGTTCATTGGAAGAGATTTAGAAAAGTCTGGAGATTGAATACAAGAGAGAGGAAAACAGGAAAAGAACATAAAAATGGAGGGAGGATTGCTAGTTTTTCTCTAGCCTTGAGTCTGTCCCTGAAAGCCTTTTGCTAACCACTTATAAATGTGCAAAAATGTATGCATGATTGGTGCTGACTGGATGGATTTATTTCTTAATGCCTCATGCATAGGTAATTATTGTGTCCATGTTTACAGACTATCACTGTCCACTTCTACTCTAAGAAAGGTCCTGTCGCTAGGAAGCCAAAAATTCCTATATATAATCTCTCTGTTCTCTTTATCAGGAAGAGAGAATGACGTCTAATGGGAGCGTGAAGGGAACTAAAGTTTGTTCCTTGAGGAATCACTGGATGTCTGTGTGGGAGCCAGGACTGGGGGTGAAAGGTCATCATTATGGGCATTTGTGAGTGGTTGGGATATACGTTGAAAAAGTTGCCAAGGGTTCTCAGGGATAACCCTGTCAAGTTGGGTCAATATTTGGGCTTTGACAATGTCCTGATAGAAAGTCAGGGCCCCTGTCAGCTCTCTTGTGGAGTGGATGCAAGTATTTCATTGTCTCTCTCCTTGAAGAGCTTCTGACTTTGATTTGGCTAAGTCCTATGCCCCTCTTACGCTGTCTCTAGCCTTAAAGGGTGGGGCTGTAGTCTTGGGAAGGCAAATTGTGTTTTTTACCCAAGGTGTATAACCAGCCCCCACCCCCTCCCTTTAGGAACCTTGTTGTTTCAACAATGAACTATTTTCTTCTAAACTTTCTTTAGTTGATTCTTTTAAAAACATATTACTTCCCTATTTTCTTTTTTTTTTAACTTTAGTTTCAATCAATCAATCAATTTTATTAAGTACCTATTATGTGCCAGGAACTGTACTGAGCACCAGGGATACAAAAAAGAAGCAGTTTAAATTAGTTTAGTTACAAAAGAATCAACTTTTGTTTTAAATCAAGAATAAATGTAACTTGATTCTTTAAAAACCATATTACTGTCTCTTCCTAATATTTCCTCTTACCTTGAATAAAAGTAAAATTAAGCAAAAACTATGAAGCAAAGGCCATGTCTGAAGAAGTATTCTTTACTCTCCATTAGAATCCTTGTTGCAGAATGATTCAGTCCTCAATTTAACTCAATTGTAAGGAACAAGCACTTATTAAGTGCCCACTGTATGTAAGGTGCTACAGGGTACAAGATGATTCCTGTATGACTCCTAAGATTTGGCCTGAATTTCCCCCATCCCTTGCTGTTACATCCCTCTAGATTTCAGCCATACTGTTATGGTTATGTCCAGCTACTACTGTTCCATACTAGGTTACAACTATCCTACTGCCCATTTCCTTAATACATTCCCCCATTCTAAACCTCTGTGCCTTTTTTCACACTACTTCATAGACTAAGAATGCTCCACTTCTAACCCATCGCATGAGAAGTTAAATTATTTGCCCAGGCTCATAGAGCTAAGACTTGTCAGGAGCCATATTTGAATCCAGATTTCAATGACATAGAGCCCGGGTTTCTATCCATTGTGCCACATTGAATCCTTATGTGATTAAGAAAGTGAATGTTATCATGATACAAAGTTGTCATATTACAAAAATATTGTCTGATGACTCACCACTTTGAACAATGGTCCCCACTCCACTATCCCTTCTCGCTTAACACTTTGTATTTGGCCACTTGCAACCTCAACTACCATTCCCAAAAAATGTGTCAATAGATAGGCTGGGATGGGGCTGAGCTTATATAAAGCAAACCCTACCACTTTCTCCATGTGGATTTGGGATATTGACCATGGGAATACTGAAGAGCTATTTTGCATTATTCTCAAAGCACTGGACTTGGAGTCAGGAACGTCTGGGTTCAAATCCCACCTCAGACGCTTACTAGCTATGTGACCTTGAGCAAGCTGACCTCTCTGTTTTTCAGTTCTGTCACAGACTTAATATCTTCCAAGGCTCTTTTCTTGTCTAAATTCTATGTTTCTGGAATCTATGAATCACAGGTTTCATTCTCATTGTTTCCAGCAGTGGTACTCATAGATTCATATAAAGTTAAATTTGGAAGGGATTGTAGAAACAGTGTGGTCCAACCCTCATTTGATTGATGAGGAAACATAACTGCCTTTCTCCTCACAGGAGCCATATTTTTCTCCATTTTCTTGGTTGGGGACCTCTCGCTGTGACAATGGCCCTTTCCCCAACATTCAGGCATGACATGCTCCCCTCCACCCCCTCCAGAGGCCCTGTTCACACACGCCATAGGATTGAATAGCACCCTCATGGACCAGTACTTTAAAATTACAGAAATTGTTGCTGTAATTTGTTCTCGGTGGGGAAAAAGGGCACAGCAGGCTAGCATTAGCTTGATTTTTTTATTGCCCTTTCATCAGAAATAATGTTCATATTTCAAATGTAATGCATCTTGGCTAATGAGATATTTACAATGCAGATTGTCAGGAGTGGAGAGGGGCAGAACTTTACACTGCTTGATAGGGCAAGATTAACTAGCTGCACTCTGACCCAAGCTTTGGAGAGAAAAGACCTTTCTAAATTTCAAAGGCAAAAGGCATCATTTATTTGCATCTGAATAGTACTTTTCAACTGAATTCTGCCCTACCCGTGTGGGATCCAGGCTTCAAGCTGGAAGGGAAGGTAGGCCGGATTTATAAATGTAGGCTCCAGCAGTAATAAACAAACAGTGATACGGAAGTAGATTTAAATATACTATATTTTGTGTTTTTCATTTAAACTGGGAATGGAATTATATCTTCCTGACATTCAGTCAAACATCATTAGGGCTGAAACTATGGGTCCTCTTTGCCTAGTATATACCACAGGAGCTCTGGAAGCCTAGCTGATCCATTCCTTTCACAAAGACAGTTATTATTCATATTTATAGCATCATAGCAACTCCAAGTTAGAAGGGCCCTCAGAGGCCAGGTATTCCAACCTGTATTTCAGCAAACAAGAATCCCACCCACCCTAGAGCATCCCCACTGACCTAGCCCACTTCCTGGCTTTGATAACACTGGAAGAATTAAAGGCCATTGATGTAACAGTAGTGTACTTTGGCATGGGAGCTCAGGATAAAACATATTAGATAAGCCAACTGGTCCATTAGCAGGAAATAACATCTTCTAGTTTTTCCTATAGTTTTCCAGGAAGCCCTTTTTAGCTCCCTAAGGGAGGAAGTCAGGAAAAGGCAAATCTTTGCAAATTAGTGGTATTGTAAAAGGCTGTACCTACTGGGCTTGATTCAAACTTGTGTTCATTCTGATCTGTTCCTAAATCTCCCCATTGGCCTGTCCCAAAGAGTCCCCATTGCTATTCTGAGGATATAGGTTCCCTGAATACTCCTGCTAAGTGTCTCCATTTCAGCCCCCAAAGTATGTGTATTAATGACCCAAATAAGGAGCAGTTAATGATGGATGGTCTTCATTTAATTGGCTAAAATTGAATGATGTGCACTTTCTGAATCCCGTTAATTCTTGAGAATAATCTACATATTGGCAACTTGTCATAGCAAACACTTGCAAATGCTGAATCAAAACTTTTCAGGGCTTGCCAGCAGTAAAAGTCAATGTGTTAAATGCTCTCTGAGGAGTCTGAAGAGGAAACTTTACCTAAGCATAATGCAATCATGGTAAGATAATGGATTAAATGGTCTCCTTTATGATATTGACTTTGTATATCTTGTCTTTTATTTTTTTAATAACCTTTCTGATTTCAGTTTGTCTTTTTAAAATGCAGGGCCTTAAGGGGTAAATGTCAACATGGGCTTTTGCCAGTTCTGAGTTTGTTTGGTTTGAAGATGTAGGCGTTCTCGTTGCTTAAAGTCAAATTTGCTTGTTCTTTCTCTGTACATTTTCCTACTGCGTGAACAGGCTCCAATCTCAATAGAATGTAGAGCTCTTGATAGCAAAGGCTGTTTTGGTTTTACTTGTCCATTACCAGCCTCTAGTAGAAAATAATCACTTTATAAATGCTTGTTGAATGAAGGGGGGGAGGGGATGAATGCCTCAAATCTACATGGAGGTACTCAGGTGATCCTAGTGTTAGGTTACCTCTGAGAAAACGTTAATTAGTCATGCTCAATCCCAGGAAGCAGTACAACCTGGTCCAATGTAGTGGTCCTGGGACTACAGAGGGTTTGATCAAAATTCAACTAGCCATTGCATTCTGTGAGAATAGGACTTTGCTCCACACATTCTAACTCACATAAGGTGGCTTAACATGAGACAATCAATTAGACGATCTAATATAATAGACAGAACATCAGGATCAAACCTACATTAGATACTTAGTAGCTTTGTCACCTTGGACAAGATACTTGTCCTCTCTGTGCCTCAGTTTCCTCATCTGTAAAATGAGAAGATTGGACTTTACTCTAAAGGGCCTTTCCAGCTCTAAATCTATGATGCTGTGATTCCTGGACCCTGGATGGCTAAAGGAAGATGGTCCAGAAAGGAATGAGAGAGGATGCTGTATGTCCAGTCTGCCCATCAGATAGTAGCTATTTTACTGTGCAGAGGGTACTGGGCACTGTGACTAATGCTCGAGTTCTAGAGCAAAGGAGAAGCTATTCTTGACCTCCAGAAGCTTACCATCTAATGAAGGAAATAAAATTAGCATGTAATCAATCACTCATTATAAAAATCATAATCCTTACCACTAGGGAGAGCTCAGGCAAGCAAGTAAAGATTAATACTGAGTGCTACTAAATCGGTAGCTGACACATGGAATTCCAAGTCAGGGAGGGCTCAGCTGTGGTCAGAGAAGCTGAACCAGTCAGACTGACCAGCCCTTTGGGCAGCTGTGGGTGTGAACCAGAGAGTTACCACCACTCACTGGGACTTGGGAGAGGGTGAGGCACACTGGGGATAACTCAAGAATGCCCCACATTCTCTCCCTATATAAGGATTCTGCTGCCAGCAGCAGTCTCAGAACCCAATGGACCAAGATGGCCAGTGCCTATCACAGCCCTGTTCTTTCAAACAGTAGCATAAGTGGATTCAACTGAATCCAGTCTCATCCACCTATAAATTTCTTCCAGAACCGTGGAAAAGAAAGCCAACTCTGAAAAATTGTCCTGTCTTAAAAAGGAACCAAAAAAAAAAATATTCTCAAAAGCCTTCCCTGTAGCTCCCATTAAACACCCACTCTGCTCAGCATTTTTCTCAGTAAACCTCAAGGAGGAGGCAATCTGCCTACACCATAGGGCTGGTACTGCCCCCGGAAGGTATACCTCTAGCTTGGGGAGAGGCCTTTCTGCCAGTTTATTGGTGCTCCAGGACCAAACATAGTCCTTCTGACTTCTAGGGCCCCCATCTGGCACTTCTCCGGGAGCAACACATTTGATAAATAAATAAAAAATAAACAAACCATCCAGGATCCTGCTATTAACATTCCACACCTCAGGCCATCTTATCAGGCTCAGCTTGGAATGCACAAATGGAAAACAAAACTAAACTAAACCAAAAAAAAAAACTTACCAGTTAATAGCTGTATTAAGAAGGTCCATTTAATCAAATGTTGCATTCTCAAAAGTTATTTTTAACAGATGCATATTGTATTAATAAAAATTATACATAACCTAAGATTAAATGGTAAGTTTTGCTAAGCTGACAATAAGACTCACTTTAATAATGTCATATTAGACAGAAGCTTTTTGGTATTATTGAAGTCCATGGAGATCCTGGATTCTGGCAGACAAACAGTAGTAGCAAGTCATGCTCTATTGTTGAATTCTGGTTTTGAAAAAAAAATGTACTTTGTGCAGACTGTACTCAGAATATTAATTAGAAACATAGCTTTGGTTCTTACCAGCACAATTTCAAAATATCTGATGGATCCCTTGATAAAGTTTTAATGAGCTGAAATGGCCAAAGGTTTAATGGGCTGCCTCCAGAGGTAGCATGACCCTCCTCACCAGAAGTCTTTAAACACTTGTGGTAGTTTAGATTCATATTTAAGTACAATTTAGACAAGATGGTCTTCAAAGCCCCTTCCAACTCTGAGATTCTCGAGAAATGTGGTTCATCTGTAGACATGTACCCTGCATGTGTCCCTACAGGACAACTGGATGCACAAAATGGGACATATTCTTATGGGCAAAGGAACCCAAAAGTATTGTGCGATAATCTGAAAAACCTGGGTCAGAAATCCTAGTAAGTCATGCAAGAGATTGTCTTTGTTCTACACATGTCCCTTTATCCTTTATGGAACCCTCTCCCTTTTCTAGAATGCCCTATGTCCAGAAACTTCTATGCTGGAAACTCCTTTCCTCTTAGGCAATTGGGTATGATATGCCAGTCTTTTAAAAACCTCTGTCTCTCTTCACTATTACAAGATACCCTGATGCACAGAATAACAATGGACCTAGTCATCAAAGAGGTGAGTATCATAATTAACCAAGCCCTAGGCCCATCATGGCCTGAAGATCCTCACTCCTGAGGCCCTAGTTCAGGGCCATCCATTACCTTGGATGCCATGGACCCCCAAAGGGTCAGTAGATAGATTTTAGGGGGTTCTGTGACTTTTGATGGATAAAAATTACATCTTATTTCATTCATCTCTAACTAAAATTTAGCATTTCCTTCAATTATGAGCTATAAAAAACTCTCATTATTCTGAGAGGGAGTCCACAGTCCACAGCTCCCAAAGGAGCCCATGACACACATACGGACGCAACAGTGAAGAATCCCTTATCTAGTGATGTTCCTGGTTGTGCCCCTTCCCTAACTGCCTTCCAAAGGGTCAGCTGGTGCTCTGCTTCTGGGGTTGGGGTCTGCTATAGTATCCTTCCATGTTTTCACTAGCCTCCCCCTCCAAGCTCCTCTGACCACATCTGAACCTTCTCTGACTTAGAATTCCATTGGTCAGCTACTGATTTAGTAGCACTTCCTATTGATCATTGCTAGTTTACCTGAGCTCTCCCTAGTGGTAAGGATTATGATTTTTATAATGAACAATGGATTACATGTTAGTATTAGTTTCCTTTGTTAGATGGTAAGCTTCTGGAGGTCAAGAATAGCTTTTCTCCTTTGCTCTGGAACTTGAGCATTAGTCACAGTGCCTAGTACCCTCTGCACAGTAAAACAGTTACTATCTGATGGGCAGACTGGACATATAGCATCCTCTCATTCCTTCTGGACCATCTTCCCTTACCTATGTCAAGGTCTAGGAATCATAGCATCATGGACTTAGAGTTGGAAAGGCCCTTTAAAGTCATCAAGTCCAATCCTCTCATTTTATAGATGAGGAAACTGAGGCCCAGAGAGGGTAAGTGTCTTGTCCAAGGTGGCAAAGCTACTAAGCATCTCCTGTAGGATTGTTCCTGATTATCCCAAGTCTGATGTTCTATCTATTATATTAGACTGCTTCTCTGGTAGCCTTGGAGATCCAACTTGGAAATAAAAGAAAACAAATTACGCTTCTCTATGAACAGAGAAACTCTGGAATGATGTCAGGGTTTTGTGCTTCTAAAATGGCTCTGATACCCTTCATTTTCAGCAGTTCAAAAGAGGAGCACTGACTTTTGTTTATTTGCACCCTGGGTATTACAATGCAGAAGATGAGAGTGTCCTTCCTCTGCTTTTTTAGCACCTCTGCTGATTCACTGAAACATTAGGAATTGTTAATGACTGTTGAGGCACCAGAATTTTTTGGCATCAGGGAGGACCATGAAGATAGTCACGGGTAACTCCCCATTGGGACTGCAAACCTGTCTTTCTGGCTTTCCACAGAACTCCTGTTTTTTGTTTTGTCTTTCCCTCATCTCTGCCAGCCTCTTGTTTTCATTTCCTGAGCCAGAGGTCCTGAGGTCTGCAGAAATTCCCTTTGCTTGCTCGGGAGAAATTGATGCATCTTTGCCTAAATTTTGTTCCTGATCTCAGATTGAAATTAGATTGCCTCCTCTCCTGGCTATGATTATGATAACATGTTGTAGTTTAAGAAAATTTATTTACTGTGCATTTTGTTTCTTGAAGATCTTAGTAATTTGTTTCTGTCCTCCTTCCAAAGTCACATAGCTGAGGGCTGGCTAGGAGCCAGAGATAATGAAGTGCTGGTGGGGTAAACCCTACCTCAAGGAGTGCATCTGTATTATAAATTCTTCCCAGGGAAATGGTGATGTTCTCTCTGGGCCATTTGTCTATAGTTTCTAATGACTAATGAAGGCAAAATTGGCTAGCATTCACAAGATGCCCTGATAGGTGCCCTGCTTCCTGGAGAGAATGCTGAAAGCATCTGAGTTTCACCTAAAATAAAGGACCAGCCCTGTGGATTTGGAATCCGAAGACGTGGCTCAAATCGTGTTCCTTTCACTTACTAGCTATGAGACCTTGAATAAGTCATTTAATAACAGGTGACGTTGATATCATATTTCAAGGTAGTTAAAGCCTTTTCCATATACCATCCCAATTCAGCATGGCATAGTGGTTGGAAGCTTGGCCTCTGAGTCGGGAAGACCTTGTTCAAGTCTTGACTTTGACACATATTAGCTGTATGATCATGGTCAAATCACTTAGACAGTGAGGCACAGAGGTGGCTGGTGGGTCAATGGGTAGAGTGCTAGGCCTAGAACGGGGAAGACTTGAATTCAACTCTTTCTTCAGACACTGCCTAGCTGTGTGACCCTGGGCAAATCACTTAACCTCTGCCTGCCTCAGTTTCCACAACTGCAAAATGGGGATCATAATGGCACCTATGTTCTAGGGTTATTGTGAGGTGCAAATGAAATATTTGCAAAGTGCTTAGCATAGTCTCTGGCACATATCAAGCATTTAACCAATAAATATTCCCTCCCCAACCCTTCACTTAAATTCTCAATGCCCCAATTAATTCTCTAAGACTAAAAATTGCAGATGAGTTGCTGAACAGTATCTGTGAAGAGAGTTTTTCATACTAGGAGTCCCCTGTACTGATGAAATCAAAGCTCTGGACTAAAAACAAAACCAAAAGATCCTGAATCTCCCTACCCACATGAGTTAAGTAATACACAGAAAACAATGGCCTTGGACCTCAAGTCCTGTCCTGGGGAATTTACAGTCTAGCTCTCTTGGGGAAATGGGTACAGAGATAATCTATCACTGTCTCAGTTTGAGGGTGACATTATTGAGAGATGGACTACCCATTTCGGTGCGACCAGTGATTGTTAAAAAGACCGCACAAGAGAGAGACAAGGGTCAATATTTGAATCCAAGGGAAGGAGGAGATTTTACTCTTGAGGTTATGCCCTCAAATGACCCAGATTTGGAAGGGAGTGTCAACTTTCGTCCAAAGACCACAGCCCCCAGAGTGCCAGTGTGATCTGGTCTAGGCTGGCCCCTCCTAAAAGGAAGGGACCAAAACCTAGGCCAGTTTCTTTCCATCCTCTGGGCCTCAGTTTCCTTATCTGAAAAATGGATAGAAGGAGTTGGAATGAGATGATTCCAGCTTTCACATGGTTGGATTCTATTTCTGTCACCCTGTAACATGCCTAACACAGCAGCACATGGAGGATTTATGATGACAAATATCTTAGGAAACCAGATGTCAAGAGAGAATAGGCTTAGAGGTCACTTAGCCCAACCCTGTCATTTTACAGATGAGGTCTTACCCAAAGGATAGGGAGTGGGAAGTGGGGAGTTCAGAACTAGGTCAGAGTTTTGAACACTGTTCAGAGATAGAAAAGAAAGAGATAACAATCCATCTTGTTCTGGAATCTCACTCAAGGTCCAAACAAATGCAATTCAGAATTTAATATGTTTCAGGAAAGTTTCATCTTTGCTCCTCTAGATGAAACACAGAATATTTTTTTTTGCAAAGAAATCTCTTTCACCTTCCTTGCGTCAGAAAGAGCCAATCCCTCTAGCCCCTAAATCAAAAGCTCTGTGCCTTGGGGAGCCCAGGGCCTGAATGTGAGTAATTAAAATGGGAAAAGTCCATTTTGTGAAAGGTTTCTGTCGTGGCCAATGGGTTCCAGGTCCAGGAGAATTAAACATTGTGGCCAGTTGATCGTTCAGGATTTATGTTACTGAGTCTTCAGCAATTCATCATCTTTGGGTTTTCTGGGCCAGTGGCTATTCTCCATATTTTGCCATTAAACATTGACTGTGGAGGGAGAGACTGAGAATCTAAAGATATTCCATGGAATTCATTCTTTGAGCAAGAGAATTATTTCAGTCTCAAGTAGAGTTGACTTTGAGTTCCCTTGAGCTTTGGGAATTTTTTATAGTTTGAGAAGTTAGGCAGTGGCCCCCAAGCCTCCTTTCAATGAAACTCAAAGTGTTGGTGGCAGAGGACAAAAATACCCATAATGCTTTCCTCTTCTCCCTTCCCAGAGCTACCCTCTCTTGTCAAGTATTCAGAGGGGGTAAAAAAAAAAAGGAGGGCATCCAGCACCCTGACAACAGGTGACCCCCATTTGGAATTGTCAACAAACATTAATAGACCTTTTAAAAAACATAAGCTCTAATGTAAGGAATTGGCTGCCTAGAGGGAGGGCCCAGCCAGTTCACAGGCACCGGGGCTGCTATTACAGGATGTCAGAAGATGTGGTTAATTGGTCATGATTAGGGCTGTCTGAAAGCCGATTCCCCCAGTTTGGAGAACACATAATTGTTGTGTGTAATCCAAGGCGGCCCCAGCTCTTTCATCTCTGTGAAGAGATCAGAAAAGAGAGATTTACGGCTTAGCTTGCCCCAAGCCACACATAGCTGGTTTAATTTTCCTTTCCAAGGGAATTTGAAGATTGTTGTTGTGACTAGTTCTCAGCGGCTTATGTGTGAGGTTGAGGTCACCTGCACCCCCCTCCTTTTTTTGTTAAATGATTGATTGACCGAAATCAATTATTCTGTCAGAACTGTAATGGAGGGAAGATGGAGGAAACTGATAAATAGGGTGAAAAAAAAAAAAAAGAAAGCCTGAGTCTTTCTTAGAAATACACTTATGTCTCTTTCAATTTAAATAAATCCGATAGAATACATAGATCTTGTGTGGTATTAGGTGCTCCTTACCCCACCCCACCCCCATATTCCTTCACTGCTGGAGGCAATTTTCTTTGGAATTCCAAAACTTTGAAGTGAGACTTGGTTGTGGACTCTGAAGGCAAGATTTGGGGGACCTTTGTTACTGTCAGCCCTGCCCTGCCCTCACTTGGGCTCCCACCTAGAGGTCCTTGACCACTTCACATCTGCATGATCTTGAGTAGATCATTTAACCCACTTGCTACCTGTGTGGCCGTAAGTAAATCACCTAACTTCTCTGGGGCTCAGCTTCCTCACTGGTAAAATGAGGGCATTAGGCTAACAGAACATTGAGGTAATGTTGGTAAGAAGCACTTAGCCCAGTGCCTGGCACATAATAGGTACTCAGAAAATATTGATTGATTGATTAATAGGAGTCAGGAAGAACTAACTTCAAATTCTGCCTTTCTTAACTCCTATGTGACTCAGACAAAATGAGCAAACAATTATGAAGTATCTAACCCTGTCCCCTAGGTGAGGGGAGACAAAGATTTTTAGGTCAGTAACCCTGAGCTAGCACGGGAAGGGGTCTTAGAAGTCACATAGTCCAATCTCTTTCTTTTCAGATGAAGAAACAGAGGTCCAAAGATGTTAGGTGACTGGCCAAGGTCACATAGCAGAGCTAGGCCAGAACCTTAGGTCCCTGGACTCCAAATCTAGCATCCTTTTCACTGTACCCTAGGCTCTTATTTATGAAGAGCTTTTGGAAATTAGTGGAGAGGTACAACATGTAAATAGGTAAGTACGAATGCAATCATCTGTAGAGAGAGAAGAAGCTAAGAGCTGGTGGGAATCACCTCTTGTAGTAAATGGCACATGAACTGAGTCTTGTAAAAAGCCAGAGATTCAAAGAGACAGAATTGATAGAAGAGTTTGTACCATACAATCCAGTTAAAAGCACCAAAATCAGGGAATGGAAAACCAAATTTGGGGAATGGAAAATAGGCCATTTCCCCCCCTGGAATGAAGGCAAAGGGGAGTAAGGTGAATTAATCCTGGAAAAATAGGACTATAAGGAACAAATTAATGACTTAAAAAAATAAGAAGTCAGTAGAGAGTAGCTGACAACAACTTGAGCATAGAAGCAAGCTCTCTTGTCCTCTCTTATTTCCTGAAAAGTCTTCCATATTCTAGCTTTGTTTTTATTTGTAAGTGCCCCATTATGGAGCTTGTCGCCTTCTGAGTGACAATGAAAATGGTGAATTCTAAACAGTCTAATCATCAAAGCACACAGTCTAGTCTGATGGAAAACTGTTGGCTTTAGAGGTAGAAGACTGGTATTTGAATTCTGGCTCTGTCGTTCTACTTTGAGGGACCATAGACAAGTCCCTTAATCCTCTCTGAGCCTCAGTTTCCTCATCTGTGATATGGGAGAGTGAGATTAGATCTCCAAGGTCCCTTCTAGTCCCAAATCCTCTATGAATGAGATACAGATAGCTTTGATAGCATTTGTTTTATAATGAAAAGTAACATAAATTACCACAAATGGGATGAGATCCCATAAAGGAGGGGAATTCTAGAATCTCCTTCCTCATCAAGAGGAAGCCTCTTTTGGTTTGGAGAATTTATGTGCAGTCCTGTCCAGAAGTGGGGGAGAGATGCCACCCCAGCTAGTCTTAGGCATCTGTGATTTAGTAAGTCTCTTAACTTGCACATATCCAAATACTCTATTTTGATGGGAGGGGATGAAGATTAAGGACCTTACACTTAGGTAAACATGCCATCATTTTGTGACCTTTGGTACTGGAAAGTATATTTGAAAGCAAATCAAAGACTTTATATAAAACTCCTTTCAAATGCAGGTCATTTCTTAGCATTTATTGCTGTTCCATATGTCTCGTAAAATGTTTTTGCAGAATGCTCATCACCCGCATTAGGGCTGGGCTGCATAAATATTTAGTTACAGATAAGACTGTGTTTCTTGAAGCCCTGCATATGTCTCAATCTTTTAGCTGCTCCTACAAAACTGAGGCTTTTAGTATGATGGAAGAGGATGAAGGAGATGTTGAGTTAAGATAAAAATGTGTAAATGCCATTGTAAGAGATTGGTATTTGGTTAAATTATGCCTTTGCATGAACTCTCTTCCAAAATTCAGGGAGTCCATGATTTTTGAGATTATATTTGACATTTATATAGTGCTTACTGTACATTCTTTATCTCACTGTTTTTTCCCACAGTAACACTGTGATAGAGGTACTTCAATTATCATTCCCATTTTACAGATGAGGAAACCGAGGATCTTTCTAATTAACTTTGTATTTTCTTTGTATATCTTATATATAAAAGCAACTAGATGGTTCAGCGGATAGAGTACTGGATCTAGAGTCAGGAAGACCAGAGTTCAAATTTGGCTTCATACAACTCACTGGCTCAGTGACTCTGAACAAGTCACTCAACCTCTGCCTCAATTTCCTCATTTGTAAAATGTGGATAATAATAGCCTCTACCACCCAGGGTTTTTGTGAAGATCAAATGAGGTAATATTTATAAAGTCCTTTGCAAACCTTAGAGTGCTATATAAATGCTAGCTATTATTATATTTGTATTTACTTATCTGTGTACATGCTGGTTTTGCCCCAATAAGAAATAAGTTCCTCGGAGGCAGGGACTGTTGTATCTTTGTATCCAGAGTGCTTTATGACTGATTTAATGAGGTGGCAAGAATGCTGGACTTGGAGTCTCAGGACTTGATTTAGGATCCTACAAGTTCCATTTGCTACCAGTGTGACCTTGGGCAAATTCTTTCCCATCCTCCTCTGTACCATGAGATGATTGAACTAGATGACCTCAAAGGTTCCTTCTAACTCTGGATCTATAATTCTGTGATTCCTGAGACCCAAGGCTGGTACATGATAGGGGCACTATCTGTTCCCCCCTCTCACCTAATTCCAAGTTCACTCGTTTTGTTACATGAAAATATATTTGTATTTTCATTTTAAATGAGAATTCAACCTTTGGTTCGTATCTCTCCATTAGTCCAGAAGCTCAATCAACAAGAATTTATTAAGAACTTATGACATGCCAAAATGGAACATCAATGGGTTTACAAGGAAAAAAATGTAAAACAGTTTCAGCCCGCAAGGGACATACAAACTATGTGACCAGGAGAAGGGAATGGTGACCACACAAATACACACACACACACACATACACACACACACACACACACATCACACAACACACATACATACATAGAAGACAGATTCAAAGTGATGGGGTGGAAAGAGAAAACTAGCATTGAGTGCATCCAGCATTTGTTCGAACACTCATTCTGCTAGATGGTTAATTTTATATATCTGAGAAGAAGGGTGATTCCCAAAGAATCAGTAGTTATATTTTTGTTCTAAATGAACCAAAACAGTATTAGAATTGGTCATCCTTGAGGAGAAGGGCAAAATCAATGACAGATAGCTTCCCTGAGGTTGTACTCCATGTCAAAGCATTTTTAAGAGCTGCCTGAATTTTAGGGGCTGGGAGTTCCTACCATTTGCCACAAGGCTGATAACTCAGAAGAGGAAGGCCTTTGAGATCAATTGGAGGTAGATGCTGTCTTTACCATCTTTTATCTCAAATCCTTGACAACTGCAAGGTTAAATCTCTCTCTGCTTTACCTCTCTTCTTGCCATGGGAGTGCACTCTCTGGTCACCATTGGGCTTCTCAAACTTGTGGGGCTCGGAATTTCGTTTGAGTGGGGTCAGTTGGGAGGAATGTGTGTACAAAATGAAAAGGATTGGGCAAAGCTAAAATGACAGAAACGATTTTACCCAAAGGCATAAAAATTTTGGTTTACAAATGTGAAGATTCTTAGAACTCAGTAAATCAACAAACACTTATTGTCAGCCTACTATGTGCAGGGCGTTGTCATGGAAAGCAACATGGAAAGAACACTGGCTTGGGAAACTGGAAGACATAGGTTCTCAATCACTTACTTTTGTGACCTTGGGCTAGTAAGACTTCTCTAGGCCTCAGTTTTCCTATCTATAAAATGATGACTAAATGACTTCTAAGATCTTTTTTTTTAAACAAATATTTATTTTTAGTTTTCAACATTCACTTTTATAAGATTTTGAGTTCTAAATTTTTCTCCCTCCCCAAGACAGCATGTAATCTGATATAGGCTATACATGTACAATCATATTAACATATTTCCACAGTAGTCATATTGTAAAGAAGAATCAGAACCAAAGGGGAAAACCACAGGAAAGAAAAAACAAACAAACAAAACAGAGAGAAAATAGTGTCCTTTGATCGATCTGCATTCAGATTCCATAGTTATTTCTCTGGATGTGGATAGTATTTTCCATCTTTAGTCGTTTGGAATTGTCTTAGATGAGATCCTTTCTAATGCTAAATCTCAGATCCTCTGATTTTCGGAGTTAAAAAATAATATAAATCATGCTTCCTGCCCCAAAAGAGCTTACAGTCTATTGAAAAGTTTAGGTTTTGTTCTTTTCAGGCTTTGTATCTTCAACATAGTGCCTGCTTAATAAATCTTGACTATTAGACTATAAAAATTACTTTGAAATTGAATTACGTGCTTAGAGAGGCAAATGTGGCCATGTCTACATGAGGCAAAAACATCTGGATGAAAAAATATAAATTTTTTAATTGGGCAATTACCCAAAGGATTTGTCTGGATAAACTAAGTAATGAAAGGCCTCATAATTCTTACTCTGCAGGTGAGTTATGCCTCCTTTGTAACTGCATAACACTAAGGTAGTCAATTTAGGTGAATGACAAAAGCGGCTCATTGTCAAATGTCCATTCATCAGCAAGGGAAAGACAAAAGATTGAGTTTTTCACTCTCAAGCTAGTGGTTCTGTCCCTTTCCTATAGACACAGCCACAGATTCTAGTAGATGGTAGGGTGAACACTCGGAAATTTCCAGAAAATGCCAATGATTCTTGACCTCGTACAACTTATTAAAGCAACCACCAAGGAATTTTGCAGAGTTGTGACTTGGCATAATGTGGGTGTCCACAGGTCTTCTGAGGGTGACTGTTCATTTGGCTATCTAATTAGAGCAGCGTGCCTTTACCTGCACCATGCACCTTAAACAAATCCAAATGGCTCTGGTGTTTGGGAGCGAGGGGACTAAGGAGATCCGTTGAAAATGCAGCCTAAGATAGGTTTTTATCATGGGAGTTTCTGCTTTGCCCATGCCTCTTACCTATTTCCTCAGCCCTGTTCTCCGTAATTCCTGTCAGGGAGAATGTCATAAATTTTGGATTCAGAGCTATAAGTTTGTCATTCATTCCTTGAAATAAGGTCAGGCCACTATTATAAAACAACAGAGGGTTGAATGCATAGAGCAACCAGCATAAGGTTGACTGATTCATCTGGGGCATTTAGCTTTTCAAAATGGAAAAACAAAATAGGGTCTAAAAAGCAAACACAGTAAATTTCAGGAATGTTATTCTGTGAGTAGAACAGCTGTTTTAATACTTGCCTGGTAGGGTTGTATGCCTGACCCGTTTCTTTTAGGATAAAATATATCTTCCTTTAAGGTTGTTATTAAAGGCACATGGAGACATTTACTTTGGTCTCCCTGTCAATGGTGAACCACATAAAAAGACCATTTGAATTTGGTTTAAATCCATTATTTGCATGAAAACGATAGTTAATTGTGCCCATGTGATGCTAATTAGTGTTTAGCTAAGAGGACCTTGCCATCAGTGGCCTGAGGCTTAAGTTATAAAATTCACCCTGGTGGTAGCCGTTTTCTTTTAAGTAACTGCACAGCACTGTCTGTTTTGCCAACTGGAAAACTGAATTAACAGGAAGTGAAAGATTTAGTGCCTACATAGGCCAGGACTTCTCCATCTGCATTTCCCTGGAAGTAATTATCCAGCATAGGAATACTGACCCTTCAGAATGTGGTGATTGTAAGCTTTTAGAAGGCAGGGCTTTGCGGAGTATTGGGCAATCGGTATTTATAAGAGCTACTATGTTCAGAACACTGTGCTAGGCACTGTGGAAGATGTGAGACTTCACCCTTGCCTGCCGTTTCTCTTCTCTGACACTGCCAACATTGCTGAGAGCAGGAGCTATTTCTAATTTTAGTTTTTTTGCCTTTCTTTGTATCCCTGGGGTTTAGCACAGTTCCTGGAATATAGTAGGTGCTTAGTAAATGTTTATTTTTGTTGTTGTTAGTGGATGGCACTAACAGTCAAAGGCAACCAACAGTCAAGGCAGTATATCCCAACTCCCAAATGAGTTGATCACTGATTTTTCCACATATTAAAGGTCATTGAGTCAGTCCATTTCTTGATCTTAAGGAAAAGAAACACAGTGCTCATACTCCATAAAACAATCTACAGGATTTGTTGGTAATATTAAAAACAAAACAAAACCGAAAACTGTTGGCAGTGTGCACGACATAGGATAGAGGTGCAACTTAGATTCACTGACCACCGGATTTCTTAGCTGTCCATTCTAGTCCCTGACAAGCAAAACCACACGTGATAATTGTAGGAAAATCAAATCTGTCCAGGCCTACACTGCTTACAGGTAGCATTAATTTATACTTATGAGGCAGAAGAGACTGGAGATTTCTTCACATATACCAATATTGGGTAAGCAGACCCCAAGTACAATTTGAATAGCCCAATTAGTCAGACAATCTACTCATCGCTTTGAGGCCAAAAAGGTTCAGAGATGTAAGAGACAAAATCAAGAAAATGGCATTGGGGTGGACAGAGGGAGCATAAAGTTGACTGGCAAACTCTTTGTGTTAGGTGAGAATCAGCCAGAGACATCATCCTTGTATGGGCGGTATGATCCAGATCACATGTCCCCTTTTGTTTACGAAGCTGTAGTGTAGTTGTGGCCCTAGACCGTTAATCCAAGCAGATGAGCCCCAGATCATTCACTGGGACAATTTCCTTACATTCCAAAACAAGGCTTCTTAACCTAAATTCTGTAAGCCCTCCCCCAGCCCCCACTCCCAAGGAGTCTGTGAATAGAGTTTAAAGGCTCAATAAACTTTGATGAAAAAAAAAATACCTCTTCGTTTTCACTAGATGTTTAGCATGTCCTTCAATTATTTAAAATATTATTCTGAAAAAGGGTTGCTAGCCTTTTCAGTACTATCTTAAGGGTCTGTGAACCCCCCTTTACCCCCCAAAAAGATCAAGAACCTGCTCTAAAGGCCCCTCACTCTATGTCTTCTGGGGTAGAGGCCACTCTGTCATTACTGTTTCCAGGTTTTTCCTGGCTGGGGATTAATCATTGGCAATTTAATGATCTGTTGGTCCAACTGACAGACAGGTAGATGCAGAGGTGATTTACTCCAACCTAGCTGAACAATTCCAACTCAGTTTGGGAGGTGTGAAAAAAAGATTTAGGGAGTTTAAAAAGCTCTATCTTGGGCTAGCTCAGCAGACAGGGTCAAAGAGGGCTAAAGAAAAGAATGCTCACTAAAACTCTCTGTACTCAACCATCATCCCTGATTTTGTTTTCTGTCATTTTTCCTGGTAATTACCTAGAAATTTGTTTTGTTTTAACCTGACTGTGTCTCAGGTGGATTGAGGGAAGAAATGTTTTTATTTATACCTAGGCCAGGATTCTTCGAGTGATGATTTATATGTCTGTCAATCATGGAATACCACAATCTGTGAAGAAGTAAAATTGTGAGAGACCCAGAGGGCTAAGATGAGACATTGGATAGGCATAAGTAGGCCTTGTTAAGTTGTATGTGCAATAAGGAGTGTAAAATATATCATTCAGGAGAAGGATGATCATAAGAGGAGGTGGGCCTGGCTTGTAGCAAGAGTAGAAGGATGATGGGTGGACAACCATTGGTACCCATATAACAGGAGAAAAAAGCAGAGGAAAGCTGCTAGCATAGTGGATAGAGTATTACACAGGATGAGAAGATAAAGAATAGTGACATTGGAGGGCGTATAATAAAAATACTTAATACCAATAGCCAGCATTTCTAAAGTACCTACTATATGTCAGGCATTGTGCTAAGTACTTTACAAATATTATTTCATTTTATCTTCACAACAACCCTGGGAGGTAGCTGCTATTATTACCCCCATTTTACAGTTGAGGAAACTGAGGCAAATAGTGTTAAGTGACTTGTCTAGGGTCACACAGGTAATAAGTTTCTAAGACTGGATTTGAATTCAGATCTTCTTGATCCCAGGTGCAGCACTTTATCCGCTGTGCTACCAATCAGTGATTGACTCATTTGGAAGTTGGGATATACTGCCTTGACTGTTGGTTGCCTTTGTATGGCCTGTCATCCACTAACAACAACAAAAATAAACATTTACTAAGCACCTACTATATTCCAGGAACTGTGCTAAACCCCAGGGATACAAAGAAAGGCAAAAAAATTAAAATTAGAAATAGCCCCTGCTCTCAGCAATGTTGGCAGTGTCAGAGAAGAGAAACTGTGGGCCAGGGTCAAGTGTCACATCTTCCATAGTGCCTAGCACAGCCTTAATCCTAAATGATGAGAAACATTGGGACCTAATTCCATGAGAAGAGCTGGGAGCTTCTGGATCTCACAGAAAATAGTATGCTTCAGGGCAGCTAGGTGGCACAGTGGGTAGAGCACCAGCCCTGAAGTCAAATCGGCCTCAGACCAGACACTTGTCACTTACTAGTTGTGTGACCCTGGGCAAGTTAGTTAACCCCAATTGCCTTAAAAAAAAAAAGATGAAGAAAATAGTATGCTTCCATCTGCATTTAGACTCCATAGTTCCTTCTCTGGATATGGATAGCATTTTCCATCATGAGTCTTTTGGAGATATCTTAGATCCTTGTGTTGCTGAGAAGAGCTAAGTCTATCCTAGTTGGAATTCCTATGTACAATGTTCTCCTGGTTCTGCTCACTTCACTCAGCATCAGTTCATTTAAGTCTTTCCAGGTTTTTCTGAAATCCGCCTGCTCATCATTTCTTATAGAACAATAGTAAGGGAATTCACTCTTAATGACTTCAATTTTCTCAGTAAATTAAGAGCAAAGTACCTTTGAACTGAAGTTGATAGATGGGGGAAGGTTGAGAGGCTTGAGGAAGACAGAGAAGGTTTGTGAGTGAGACAGGGAATCATTTAGGGAGGAAAAATGGATTACCTTGCTGCAGTGAGGACCCAGTTGTCATTTCAGCTGTGAGACATCTTCTGCTGTGTTCAGCAGCATTGGCAGAAGCAGAAGAGGCAGATGGTAGAAAAAGTTCAGTGCTGAATTTTGGCAAGAATGTACAGAGTTGTACAGAATGAGAGGACTTTTTTGAGCTGTGCTCCAGTAATGAAATTATCGACACACCAAACATGAAAGTACATTTTCCAGTTTCCTTACTATACCAATCCATGGTTTCACTGAATTACAGAGTTTGAAAGTGAGAAGAGACCTCAGTAGCCATCTAACACAACCTATACATAAAAGGATTTTTTTAGAAAAATCAATTTTATTGATATCTCTTATTTTTATGTGACTTACATTTCCCAATGTATCCTGTACCCCTTATACCTCCCAAGTAGCCATCCCATATAACAAAAAAAATAAAGAAAAAAAAAAAGATCCTTCAGGAAAATAAACCAACATAGTGCAGAAATGTGATATTATATGCTGTTTTTCACACCTATGGTTTCTTAAGGTATATCCCTTCTTTGGAGCCAAGATTTGATCATTACAGTTTTTTAGTACCTGGTTCCATTTGTTTTGTCCTTTGAATTTTTTTTTTCCATTTCCATTGTTGTAATCATTGTGTCTATTGCTTCCTTGTTTCTGCTTACTCCACCGTGCCTCAGTTTATGTCTTTCCATGCTTCTCTGTATTTGTCATATTTACTGTTTCTTACAGTGCAGTAAGATTCTGTTATACTCATATATCACAATTGTTCAGCCTTTCCCCAAGCAGTGAACTTCTCCTTTGTTTCTGTTCTAGGCCCTGCCTGATTTCTTCCAATATCTTAGAAGTCCTTTGCTGTGTGAATGCAAAACTTTTCTCTAAGCAAGCATCTTCTCCCTCCTCTCAGAGAAATTTTAGAGATAACTGAGTCCTGAGTCTTTGAGCATGTCGTGCCACTTCTCCTACAATGCATGTAGTGCCAGCCACTTAGCCGGGCAGAAGCGGCGCCCATCCATCCCACGGTGCTGCCACCGCCCATCAGGTGCTCAGTGGTTTCATTTAATTGCCAGGTTGTACTTACAAATGAAAGGTCCTCTCCCTGTGGAGGTACAGGTGCTAGAGAAACAACAAAAAACAACATTATTCCTGTAATTGAGAGCCTGGGGGGAAAGCCCCCCTAATCACAGAGTTTGAGGTGTGTAATTTGCAGTTGTGTGTTGCTTCCCCCAGACTGCATGTGTTTATAAATTATTCTAGGTGTTCCTTTTCTCATCCCCTTTATTGTCGAATGTATTTTTTTTAAGTGACAGGTTTAATTTTTTTTCCCCTTGTGTGTAGATTTCATGGATGATGTAGTTTAATAAATCAAACCAGTTTCTACTATTGTATCAAGACTCCTTAATCAGTTCTTTGAATTAATGCAATCAAATGGTTGAATTCTTACATTCATCTCTATATTTACAGCTCTGCTGAGCTTTTTTATTGATCTGAAAGAGGAATATCTTTATTCACAGACACAATAAGATAAATCTAAATAGGTTATCTAGTAAACAGACGAGGGATTTGGGGTACAATAGGCAAGTCTGAAGAGTGGTACCAGAGGGATCAGTAGGATTCCCACAGTAGGTGTCCTCCAATCCCCAGAGGTCCACATTTGTGCTCTGTAGGAAGAGAAGGTGCAACCTGGGGAGTTCCCAGTCTAAAATACAGCCAGTTTTGAGGACTTTGTTCTGTCATTGTGTTCTTATCTCTGAGTTTGTTCTATGACTCAAAAATATTTTGGGTCCATAAGCTACCCCATCAAATTGGAAACTAGGTGCCTTATGATTTTGCAAAATCAATGTGATTTCCTGGCCAATGAATCATTTTAATAGAACTGTGTAGCTATACACACTCTCCTCAGTTTGGCATTTAAAACCCTTCCTAGTCTACCTTTCTAGATTTATTTCACATTATTTCCCCTGTACCCACTTTCTGAGCCAGACAAAATGGCCCACTGGCTTGCTTTTCTCTGAACTCTGCATTTAATCTCTCTGGTGATCCTGCCAGTATGCTGGCTGCCTAGCTCAATACTTGGGATGGTCTCCTGCTTCACTCCCACCTCTTAGACACTTTACATCCTTCAAGGCTTAGCTCAGATACCATCTCCTATGGGAAACCATTCTCAATCCCCCAAATTGTGAGTGTTTTCCTACTCCTCAATCTGTACATTATTTATTTTCTGTGTATCTGTTATTACCCTCCCTGGCCATTGAATTCAAGTTCTTTTAGAACAGAAATATTTCTCTATTATGTCATTGGATCCCCAGTGAGTAACATCATGTTTCAAACACAAGTAGATATTTAATAAATGCTCATCAAATTGAATTTAGGTGCACTTCACTTTAAGAAGATCTGTAATACCAAAAAAAGAGAAATTTCAATGTAACTAGTACATTAAAAAAAGATAATTATTCATATTAAATGATCCACAGAAAAGTTCTTTAGAATAACGTGTTATCCTAGCACATTTCAAATAGGATTCCATTTCCACACACATTTTCTATTGCATGGTTGAAATAAATGAAATACTCGTGGATAGTGAAATCATGCAGTTTATTATTACACAGATTCAAATAGGCCACAAGAGAAATGGCGCTGCCTGAGACATAACTACATGATGTGCACTCAAGACCTAACGTCACAGTTATTTTGTTTAGATGCAGTTTAGTCCTATCCTTTATTCTATTGTTGTAAGAGTAGGAGCCGATTTGTGAGTGTGTATGTCTGTGTGTGTGTGTGTGTGTGTGTATGCATACATGTACTCCCTCTCTCTTTCTTTTTCTCTCTGTCTCTCTCTTCCTCTCTCAATAGAGTGATCCATGTGGAGAAATTTATTAAATACAGATATTTCTCTATATCTATAGAGATAGACCTGCACAGACTTTTCGACAGAGATAGAGAAATATATATAGATATCTCCCTGTCTATATAGTTACATATGTAATATAGCTACCATTTATATAGTGCTTTAAGCCTTATGAAACATTTTATGAACATTATCTCAGTTTATCTTCACAACAACCCTGGGCTGTAGACACTATTTTTGTCCCTATTGTATAGATGAGGAAACTGAGGCAGACAGGTTAAGCAATTTGCCCAGGGTCACAACTAGTAAGTGTTTGTGACTAGATTTGAACCCAGGCCTTTCTGACTCCAGGTCCAGAGCTGTATCTACTGCATTCTCTCTCTCTCTCTCTCTCTCTCTCTCTCTCTCTCTCTCTCTCTCTCTCTCTCTCTCTCTCTCTTTCTCTCTCTCTCTGTCTCTCTCTCTCACACATACATACACATTATATACACATACACACACACATATATGTGTGTGTATACATAATGCATATACACATGGATGAAAATGGACTTTATGGCACAATATCACATTAGTGGTTAGAGTGTTGAACTCAAAGTCAGGGAGACCTGGGTTCCAATCCTGTCTCTCTTATTTTTCTGGCTGGGCAAATCCCTTAACTTTTCTGAATCTTACTTGGTTTCTCTACCTGTAAAATCATCACTGTAA
Source organism: Vombatus ursinus (assembly GCF_900497805.2). NCBI lineage: Eukaryota > Metazoa > Chordata > Mammalia > Diprotodontia > Vombatidae > Vombatus > Vombatus ursinus. The sequence goes on from NW_020940527.1 coordinate 7,064,577, forward strand.
GATCTATCTCAAAGCATTGATATGAGACCCAAATGAGATAATATATGTAAAATGCTTCCCATTCTTTAAGTGATATGTCAGTTGTTATTATTGTTATTATTTTATGAAACATTATTTTCTGAGTTTTTAACAAGTTAGTAAGCACTGCCAATGATGTTCCTGATCAAGTTCCATCATACTAGTCCATTTCCATGAAGCTAAACTGCACTAACAGTATTATAAATATATTTTGGTGAGCAATACACATTTACTATCATTTAATGAATGTGATTCCTCAAATGAAGGTCTTGGATGAAGTGATCCAGCTCTGAATCAACAATCCCGTAATTTTCTCAATCCAGGGAAATCTTGATGTGGCAAATTTGTCATCCAGCTATGATGGTAGATACATTTGAGGGCGGAGGTTCTTAATGTTTTGTGTCATGGACCCCTTTGGCAGGGTCTGGTGAAGCCTGTGAAACCTTTTCAAAATAAATCTGCATTGTCCACATTCATGATTGAGGGACATGCTCAATTTCATTTAGGGTTTAGTGAAAATAAAGATATAGTTTTTCCCCCCAGGAACCCTCTAAAATCTATTCATGGTCCTTGGATCCCAGGTTAAGAATCTGTGTACTCAGGTGTTTCACATAGAGACACACAGGGAGAAAGTCACTTACCTAGGGTCAATATAGCTAATGTCAGAAGTGAGTCTTGACCCCAGTATTTCCTGACTTTAAGCTCATCACTGTGTCTACCATTACTCCACACTGTCTCCATTTGCTTCTCACACCAGTAGGCATTTCTGTACCCATATTTCATTGTAAATATGGGTTTGTTTTGGTGATTTTGGGGAAGGTATTGGTATATATTATGGACAGATATTGTCACACATTTTCAGTTTCCAGACACGAGGCTCGTCGGAGTAATAAGAACAGGGTGGATAACTGACATTAAATGGATGGCTTGGGGCTTTCCCAAAGTTTCAGAATTGCCAAATCAATTGTTTATTCATTTCCAAACTTTTTGAGCTAAGTTAGGAGTCCCTGAAAACTAGAAGGTTCTAATCAGGGAGGTGCTTCCTTATTCTTCCTTCCTCCCTCCAATCTTCATCTGTCAACTCCGTAAACTTGGCCCTTCACAAAGTTAACGACTTCTTTCTATGACTGCACCAGGCTTTCTTTCCCACAGGACTGCTTGGCATTAATGAGTTGAAAGATTGCTCTTAGTCAGGGGTTTTCTGACTTTTTAATGGTGTGCATGTAACTTCTCCTTGTCAGCTTTCCTTTTTAGAAATGTATACATTTATTTTGAGTTTAGACTGTGGAGTTTTCTGTTTTGGAGAGAATTTTAATGAAGTATTATCAGGGTGTGTTAACGTAAATGAAGAGGAGGCCTTTGTGCATGAGGAAAGCTGACTGGCAGTTAGGAACTACTTTAGCAAAGTCCCACTGAATGAAGGAATGAAGGAAAGATAAATCTTTCTTTAATGGTTTCTGCTTCCTCCCACTTCGGCTTTCTTTTTCCTCTGCCATGAAAGTTTGTGTCAAAGATTTTAGCTTATGGAAGGGTAACTGTTAATGATGTGAAAGCTAGAGAAGGGGGGAGGGCATTCGATGATAATTCCCAACTAGATGAAAAAGAATATTTCAAGTTTCTGAGGCACGTGTGACTTCCTTGGATGCAAATAACAGAGAGTAGGATGACAGCTCTACCAACTTCCTGCTTTGGGGAAAAATCACCCGCTTCACAGAACTTAATGGCAAGACGTTCCCGGTAGAGCTCTATCCCCCCACCTAATTGGAAACATATATCTCTCTATTTTCACTTCATGGAAAAAGAGCTGCTCTTTGGTGAGCAGTAATCAGTGGGGTGATTTACAAATAGCATTGGCTCTCTCTGGATGCTTATGAGGATGAAACCACCACATGAGTTGACCCTCTAGAGCCAGGTGAAGAGCTGGAGATTGAAGAAGAAATCTGGGAGGCCACAGGGTATCCTAGAAAATACATGGTCTCAGGAATTCTAGGCATGTCAAGTCAAGTCATGTCAGCAAGCATTTATTGAGTGATTACTATGTGCTAAGTGCGGAGTATACAAATACAAGCAGAAAAAAAGACACTCTCTGATTCAAAGGAGCTGCAAAGGTTCAGAGGGGAAGGTACCTTCCAGAAGGTAGAGGAGAAGGTGGATGATGATAAAGTTCACAAAATGGAAAATGAAGGTCCGGGCCCACCAATGGATGAAGGGGGCCATAGGGTGGCTAGAGAAAGAGACCATGGGGTGGATGGAGAAGGGGGCCATCAGGGTGGCCTTGGAAAATTCACTTCCTGTTTGGAGACCTCACTCTCTGTATCTGTAAAAGGGAGGGATTAGAATAAATTACAGGATAATAGCTTCAGAGGACAGACTAGCAGGCTCCAGATGGTAGGCCCGGTCAGCAGTTTCTCCAACACGATGTAACATAGGGAGTCATCCAGTACAAAACCTCTCTGTGAGGAAACTGAGACCCAAACTGGTGAATGATTTTTCCCAAGGTCATACCAGCTGTAAATGGAAAAGCTTAGGATTCAAACACAGCTCCTTTCACTCCAACATGAGCATTCTTTTTATCACATCTTATTTCCTCCTAAGATGACTTCAAAGGTCCCTTCTAACTCCAAAAAATAAAAATGTGGTAGGTTGTTTATAGAGGATCAGGTTTTTATAGAAAGAGGGTACGAGATCCGTCTATTGTCTCCATGCCTTTACGGTGGTTATCTCCAGTGCCTGAGAGGTTCTGCCCAGTTCCTTCTGCCTTAATTCCCCCTGGCTTTCTTTAAGACATCTCACATTCCATCTCTGCAGGAAGCCTTTTCTGTTGTCCCCAACTACTAACACCTTCCCCTTTTATATTACCTCACATCTACTCTATATCTTGTAGGCACTGATATATCTACCTTTTGTCTCTTTCTCCTTTTTTTTTCTTTGTATTTCCAGGATTTAGCAGAGTGCCTGGCACAGCAAGTGCTTAATAAATACTTATTGACTGATTGATTTGTTGACTGAAAGGTCAATTTCTATGAGTCATAGACTTTCATGAAGCTGATGGGTATGTCAGAGGCACAGTCCAACCTACTTTTTCTAAATGGAGGAGATTGAAGCCTTTAGAGAAAAGTTAAATGACTTTCCCAAGGTCCTGCAAGTAGCAAATACAAGATCCAAGGCTAGAACCGAGGTTCCTGAATTCCTGCTTTATTGACCTTTCTGTTATACCACACTGTGTTCCTTAGAACTTCATAATGAAACAAGTTGAAAGGCAGGTGGAAGGATCCCTGGAGGTCTGGACAGAACCATGGAAGCTGGGTGTCTGGACTGTGCAGATAAAGCATGCATTAATGAATGCAATATTCCCTGACTGTCATGCCTAATGCAGCCTTGTTCTCAGAGCTGTTGTAGAGTTGGATAATTAATGATTTTGGAGTGCTTTTAAAAGTCAAATCCCCATATAAATGCTAAGCAGCATTTGTAATATTAGACAGCTTTTCTGCACGGCCTTTCCTGGCAGATTCGGAGAGGCTTGTTGGATGGAGGAAAAATGCAAGCCAAGCTAATTTTTTTTTTTATTTCCCTCTGTGTCTGCCTGTATCTTGTGTGTGTCCCAAGAAGTGTGTTTCCAGAGACTTTTGGTGCTAAGGATGGGGTTTGTGATCCATTCCCAGATTAAATAAGAGATATCAAACCCCGTGAAGGATGCCCTGCTGCCCTGACTTTCTGATGGAAGGGCCAGAAATGGGTATTACATACCAGAGTTTTCTTCTTCCTCAATAACACTCATACTCAAGGATGAGAACAAGAAGCCTTCCATGAAAGGCCACATTTCTAAGGCATTTTAAAGGTTTACAAAGTGTTTTCCTCCTACCAAACCTGTCACACAGGTAGTGTAAGCATGATTATTCCCATTTTGCAGATGAGAAAATGGAAACTTACAGCAGAGAGGTGACTTACTTGTCCAATGTCAGAGAGCCAGGAAGTATGAGAGGTAGAACTAGAATCTAGTCTTCTGACTCCAAATGCAGAGATCCTCCTATCATGCCACACTGCCTGCTCTAATCAGCTACAGTGCTAACTGAAGAGTCCTTCTTGGGTTTCCATCACGTCATGTAGAAACTGGTGACCAAAGTCCCCCTAGGCCAGGGAATCTTAACCTGGTGACTGTGAACTCATTTTGGTTAAAAGATTTTTAATAATCTTTTAAAATTTAATTTAATCTTTTAATAATTTAATAATAATTAAAAGATAACTATTTCAATGTAATTAGGGTTTTTGGTAATTCTATGTATTTTATTTTACACATCCAAAAATAATATTTTGAGAAGGGGTTCATAGATTTCACCAACCTACCAAAGAGATCCATGACAAAGAAAATGTCAAGAACTTCTGATGTAAGGCAGGGATGACAATAATATTAGCTCACATTGATATGCTATATTGACTTCTCAAATACTTTGCTCATAACAACCTTCAATCAATCAATCTAAAAGCATTTATTAAGCTCTTACTATGTGCTAAGCACTGTGTTAAACACTGGGCATACAGAGAAAGGCAAAAACAGTTCCTGTTGTCATGGAGTATATATTCTACTGGGGGACACAATGTGTAAGTAACTAGATATGTAGAAGATAGACACAAGGAAGGAAGGAAGGCAGGGAGGGATGGAGGGAGAAAGGGGTGAAG
>NW_020940527.1:7069281-7134665 GCF_900497805.2 Vombatus ursinus
GGGGAGGAAAGAAAGAAGGAAAAAAGGAAGGAAGGGAGGAAGGAGAAAAGAAGGAAAGGAGAGAGGAGGAAGGAAGGAAAGGAAGAAAGGAGAGAGGGAGGAAAGAAGCAATGAAGGAGGAAAGAAAAAGGAAGGGAGGGAGGGAGGAATGGAAGAAGAAAAGAAGAGAGGGAAGGAAGGAAAAAGGAAAAGAAGAAAGAGAGGGATAAAAGAAGGAATGCATGAGGAAAGAAAAAAGGAAGGGAGGGGGGAAAGGAGGGAGGAAAGGAGGAAAAGAAGAAGAAAAGGAAGGGGGAGGGAGGGAGGAAGGAAAGGAAGAAGGGAGAGAGAGAGGAAGGAAGGAATGAAGGAGAAAAAAGGGAGGAAGGGAAAAAGGAAAGGAGGGAGGGAAGGAGGAAGGAGGAAAGGAAGAAGAAAAGAAGGAAGAGAGAGAAAAGAAAAGAGGAAAGATGGAAAGAAGGAAAGGAGGAAGAAAGGAAAGGAAGAAAGAAAAGAGGGCGGAAAGAAGGCATGAAAGAGGAAAGAAAAAAGGAAGGAAGGAAAAGAGAGGGGCAGGAGGAAAGGAAGAAGAAAAGAAAGAAGAGAAGGAAGAAAGAAGGAAGGAAAAGCAGGGAGAAGGATGGGAACAAGCATTTATTGAGTGCCTACTGTGTGCCAGGCACTGTAGTAAGCACTTTACAAATATCCTCAAAACGACCGTGGGAGGCAGATACTGTTATTAACCCCATTTTATAGCTGAAGACAGCGAGTCAGACAGAGGCTGACCTGTGCAGAGTCATACCTTCCTGACTCCAGGCCAGGCCTCTATTCTTTGGCTCCTCTAGCAGTCAAGGCAGGTGGAAGGGAGGGAAGGCATTCTCTTCTCTCTCAGCCTCAGAGGAAAGGCACTAGCCTCTGGGGGGATCAGGCAAGCCCGCCTGCAGAAATGGGGATTTGAGTGGAGACTTTACGGAAACCAGGGAACTGAGGCAGAGGTGAGGAGAGAGCGTATTCAAGGCATTGCCAGTGCTGATGGATAGAGATGGAGAGAGGCCAGGTTGTGTTTTCTTGAGGGCCAGCAAGGAGGCCAACGTGACTGCCTCATTGAGCCAGTGGAGGGGATTCAGATGTAGGGAGACTGGAAGGCTAGAAAGGAGCCAGGTTGTAAAGACCTTTAAAGGCCAAAGACAGGATTTTTTATTTGATTCTAGAGGTAATAGAGGGGCAGCTACGTGGTACAGTGGGTAGAGGTCTGGGCCTGGAGTCAGGAAGACCTGAGCTCAAATCCAGCCTCAGACACTTACTAGCTGTGTGACCCTGGACCAGTCACTTCACCCTGTTTGCCTCAGATCCTCATCTGTAAAATGGGCTGGAAGAAGGAAATGGCAAGCCACTCCAATATCTTTGCCAAGAAAACCCTAAATGGGGTCGCAAAGAGTCAGACACAGCTGAAACAGAGGTAGTTGGGAGTCATTGGAGTTTATTGAGTGTATGTGTATGAGGGAGGAGGTACAGATATTTTTATCATATGTTACGGATAAGGAAACAGTCTCAGAGAAATCATGCTTTGCTTGTAGCCACATATGAACAAGTGTCAGGAGAATTTGAATCTAGAATTCAGACTCCAAGTCCAAATCTCTTTCCACCATGCCATGTTTCTTGTCTGTCCATGAATGGCTGAAGGTCACTTCCAGGATTTAAGTCTTCAACAGATCGCAATAAATTGTTCCAGACCACATAACAACAAAAACAACATACAACAACAATTAACATTTATTTAGTACCTACTATGTGTCAGGCATTGTGCTGAGCACTTTACAGTTATTATCTGCCCTACCCACACAGGGCCATGTTCCTTTCAGCATCCTAAAGATCAATGAAAAGAGTACACACATACAGACTTGTGCTGAGAAGTAGGTGCTATTATTATTTCCATTTTACAGATGAGGAAACTGAGGCAAACTGATTTTCCCCCCCCAGGGTCACATGGCTAGTTAACTATCTGAGATTGGATTTGAACTCAGGTCTTTCTGACTCCAGGTTTAGCTTTTTATCCATAAAGGGCATGATAGCTGGAGTCAGAGGACTTGGATTCCCCCCACTTCTGCAGCTTACTACTGGTGACTGAGGACAAGTCCCTTTATCTCTCCTGGCCTCAGTTTCCTCATCTGTTAAATGGTCAGACTTGAGTGACCTCTATGGTTCCTCTAGCTCTAAATCTAAGATCCTATAAAATTCTAGAAACATGCAATGGCAAGGTCCTGAGGATGAAATGTAGATAAAGTGTTTTTTGTTATTTTTTTTTTTTTTAGAAATCCTAAAAGTGCTACATAAATGCCAATTATTATTATGGTTACAAGAGAAGAAAGACAAAATGCATGGAGAAGGCATGCATCTTTAAGAAGGGGCCTGGAGGTGGGGATAAGTGCAAGAAGAATTCCATGGAAGTCTTGGGCAGGGAGGGTGATCTGAGGTATTGTGTCTCTTTCCAAATAAAGAAGGATATCCTGGGTTTTGAGGCAGATTCAATTCTTTAAACAAACTCTGTCACCCACCCCAGGCAATTTTGTTTGATCCAGAGTTCAGTCATGTGAACTAAAGTTTCCCAGACTTTAATGGCTTAAAATGAAAGAGAAATATATATATATATATATATATTTTTTTTTTTTCTGTCTACAAGTTGAGATCTAAATAGTTGCTGGCTAAGATTATTTGGGCATTTCCCCTCCTCTCACTGCTGCAGGAAATTCAGGTCTGACACTCATTTGGAATAGATAAAAGGAAGAGAGAGCTGAATGGTTGGGTGAGTTGAGATTTTACTTTGATGGATTGTAAAATACAGGGATTGTTTCTTGGTGGTGATGGCGGTGGTGGTTGTAGTAGAGTAGAGTTCATTGTAGTGTCTTCATTATGGCTGTTTCTTTGGGTATTAACTCAGTAACAGCTAGGCCTTTCACCATGGCCCAAGGTTAGCCTCCTTGACCAATAAGCCAACTAGTAATTGACACTTAATAGAGCAGAGAGGGAGGGTCTTAGAAATAACAACCTCTATGATGTCAGTTTATCAGTCCATCAATCAACAGTGACATCCCTTCCCCCCTTCTGCCAGTGGCTGCTTAAAAAGATTTTTTTTTTACAAAGATCATAAAGAAAATTCCATTTGGAACACCTTGGTGAAAACAGCACAGGTCTGGATACGTATTCCTCATTGACCCCTTAGGATGCTGTAAGGAACATGGCCTTGTGTGGGTGGGACCGGAGCAAAATATGAAGCTACCAGGAAGACACTTAAGTGAACAAAGAATCTTGAAAGCTTTGGGAATACCTTGAGGTAGGAAACTGGTGTAATGGGTGAAGTGGTAGATTTCGGATCAGGAAGACCTGAGTCCCAATTCTGGCTTAGGTATTTATCAAGTGTGTGAACTATAGTACCTTACTTAAAATCTCTCAGCCTCAGTTTCCCCAGCAGTAAAATGAAGATAATAATAGCATCTAACACACAGATTTGTTGTGAAGATTAAATGAGATGATTTACATAAAACACTTTGCAAAATTTGAAGGGTTATTATTATTATTATTATTAATATTATGATTATTTTCATCATCCGTCTTGATTCTTCATTTTGGACCCTGGTTCGTGATTTCTGAGCTGATTTTTTTCTGGTAACTTGTTCCTCTACTCCCTCCCATATTTGCTTGGATTGACCTCCTTTAGCCAAGGACTTCAAGCTTTAACAACACTACCTTCTGCCAGAGATAGAGACCTTAGACTTCATCTAATTAAAGCACTACCTTCTGCCAGAGATAGAGACCTTAGACTTCATCTAATTTAACTTCTTATTTAAAGATAAGGAAACTGAGGTCCAAGGAGGTGAGGTGTGCTCAAGGTTATTAGCTAATCAATTTAGTGGCAGAGCTAGAATTGGTAATGCAGGCCCCTCCTTCCATTATATCACACGATCTTGCCAACCAGGCCAGGCCCAGGTTGTGTTGACCTGAGTATTCTTTTATCAAAAGTGCCCTGAAGTCTTGCCTCTAATACTCAGAAATCTATACCAGAGATGTCAGACTCTTGGCCAGATTTTCTGAGAACCAGAAATATCATTAGAAAATGTTTAACAAATAAATAAAAATACAGTACAACATAGATTAGGGGCAGCTAGGTGGCACAATGGAGAGAATGCAGGGCCTTTGAAGACTCATTTTCCTGATTTCATATCTGGCTTCAGATACTTATTAGTTGTGTGATCCTGGGCAAGTCACTTAACCCTGTTTGCCTCAGTTTCCTCATCTGTAAAATGAGGATAATAATAGCATCTACTTCCTAGGATTGTTGTGAGGATCCAAGGAGATATTAGTTATAAAGCTCTTAGTACAGTGTCTGACACATAGTAGGTGCTATTATTATTATAATTATATTATTATTATATCACAGTACCCATTAAGCCAGGGCATCAGGCCCATCTGAGTTCCAACTGTGTTTCTTACTTTTGAGTTCAAAACATGTTTTTATTAAAGTCTTTGTTTTTATGTCACTATTATTTCTGGATATACCTATTCCCCCATTCATTCCTGAAACCTAACATTTCTAATGGGACAAAGGAAAAAAATTCAATAATAAATAAATGAAAATATAAAAGCAAAACAGTCCCTGTCCTCAAGTAGCTTACATTTTAATGCCATTGGTTGGAAAGGGGGACAGGGGGCAGGGTCCCAGAGGCAGGATTCTCAATTCTGATGGGAAATGAAGAGTGCCAGAATTCAGTCAGTAAAATAGTTTGTTCAGGTATTCCTCAATCAGTGGACATCCACTTTGTTTTCAATTCTTTATTGCCACAAAAAAATGGTGCTATGAATATTTTGTTATCGATAGAGATTTTCTTTTTGATTTTTGACCCTCATAGGGCATTATATACAGTAGTGAAATTTCTGGGTCAGAGGGTGTGAACGGTTTATTCTGTTTTCTTGTTTTCCAAATGTCTTTCATAATAGTTGTACCGACTCACAGGTCTACCAACAGTGTATGAGTACATAGTTGCTTAGATCTGATCAGAATCAAGGGGACCTGCCTGTCTTTCCAAAGTCCCTCCAAATATTGACTTTTCTCCATTTTGCCAAATTGAAAATAATGAGGCAAACCCTCCAAGTTGGCTTAATTTGTGTTTCTCTTATTATTACTGATTTGGAACTTGTTTTTACATGATTATTGATTATTCTCCTTTTGAAAATTGTTTCTTCTTATTCTTTGACAAGTTACTAATGGGAAGCTTTATTCATTTCCCATTCCATTCTCCCATCTCATTGGTGGGCTCTCATTGGGCCGTGTACCAGTTTGTTAATCAAGCTGATGACTGAGGGTAATACTCTGATCCTCCTAGGAAAGACATCCAACATATTTGATGTCTCATTCTGCTTTGGAACTCTGGAGTCTGGCCCACCAGGAAGAGTTCTCTGCATGGCAGAGTGGATAGAGTGATGAACTTGAAGGCAGGGAGATCCATGTTCAAATTTCCTTCCCAGACACTTGCTGGCACTATGATCCTGAGCAAGCCACTTAATAGCTCCTGGCCTCAGTTTCCTTGCCTGTAAAATGGGGATAATAGTAGCACCTATCTCACAGGGTTATGATGAAATTTAAATAAGGCATATAACTATCAGCTATTATTATTATGTCTTGGTACATAGTAGGTACTTAATCTATGTTTATTGATTGATGTCAGCTCCATGCTCAAGAGTTCTCAATAGTTTCCCATTGCCTCCAAGTCAAAACACAAGCTTTGTCACCTGAAATTCAGGGTTTCTAAGGCTCCAGTCTGCCTTTTTAGCTTTATGACCCATAATTCCTTTGGGTGGGAGAGTGGGAGCAATGATCATTCCCTCTGCTAAATTCCTTAGAGAAGCACGTGAGAATCATGATATTTTGAAATCAGATCTTACTTGGGTCCTTCCAGAATGGAAAATCTAAAAAGTAAATAAAATAATAGTCCAAAGATCAGTATGGGGAACAAGGAGAAGAGTCTGTAATGGAAACCATTTTATTTGTCCAACATCAGCATCTATTCCATGGTAAAAGCTGATGATGGAATTCCAATGCCATGGAAAAGGCCAAAAATTCATTTAAAAAAATGTGGAAACAGAGCTACAACTGAGTGGGCAGATTTACCACCTCCTATCTGGATTTGAATCTGCCTGCCATCCATACTGGGTAAAAGACAGGCAGAACTGAGCTTTTGGCTTAATTACACATAATTTGGGTGACAGCTGAAATGCAAACCTAAACAGTCAATCAGCTCCAGATACACAAAATTAAGCATTTCACACAGTGTCCAACCCCTTCAATCTTTATTAATACCTTAATTATGTTAATTACACCATGGTTTCAAGCATTGCTACTACAAGAAGGGGGTGGGGGGAAGGCATTCTCTCCTTAGTAATGAAGCTAAGTAGTGATTGCATGGAATTAAAATTATTAACAGAATGCAAAATAACAGCAAACCACAAATACATAATTCAGCAGTTTACCACTCTATTCGCATACGTCCTCCCCTCTGGAATAAGTGCAGGTTCCAGCAATGTTTCTTCCCCATTACAGAGTATTTCATTCCACCATAGCTATACTCTCCCCAATACTTTGGAGGTTTGGCAGCTACAGGTACAAAGATGACCCAGGAGCTTTCTTTCAATAGGTTTCTAGGACTTTCATTTCTACCAAATTCCCTCTTTCCCCCAATTCTATACTGCCCCGTGAGAGGGGTGGGGGAAAGAATTGGGAAGAGTGGTGGATAAACACAGCAGATCAGCAAATCCCATGTTCTTTCATATTTCATGCAGGCATCATATCATGACAGAGAATAGCAGCACCCTGCACAGAACAGTGTGAAAACACATATTGGCTTGGCAAAGTTTATTTCAAAGGCTGGCCTGTTTTTCTTTTGTTATTTAATGAGCCCTGATGAGAAAATATGTGTAAAGTGTTTTGCAAACTCTAAAGCCCTAGATAAGAATGCAGGGAGCTATTAAAAGTGTTAGGGACCGCGCTGGACATGGTGTCTGGAGACCCTGGTTTCAAATCCCATCTCTGACATTTGCTAGCTTCTAGCCATACCAAGTCATGTAACCTCTGAGGAGCAGCTTCCTCGTCCTTAAAAATGTGACTTTACTACCTATAGGGAGCCCCAAATGAAGTAATCCAACATGAATTAGCAAATGTTAAAGCCTTCCCCAACCCCTCTCAATTCCAGGGCCTTCTCTAGGTTAACCATTTTCTCTTTATCCAGTCAATTCATAGCTTGCTTTGTATAGACTTGGCTGCATCTCATCTCCCCCATTAGATTGGGAGCTTCTCGAGGGAAGGGACTGTCTTTTGTCTCTTTTTGTATCCCCAGTGCTTAGCACAGTGCCTGAGGCATTTCATCCATTGGTTATCAGCCCATACCTATTCATGTCTCTGTATGACTACTCTTGCCCATTGTCCCACCTATGGAGTCCTCCCTCTCTGGCCTCTGGCCAACCCCACCTCTTCCATGACATCTTCCCTGACCACTCCAGCCCAGCATGATTTTTACTTTTTCTGAGCAACTCCCTTGCTAATAGTCTGAAGCACATCATTTGCATTTGATTACATGTTATCTTGTGTGACAGAGTTATAGTATATTAGAACTTGAAGGGTATTGGGAATCATCTAGTTCAGGATTTCTTTTTTTTTTTTTTAATTGTTGTTGTCTTAGACCCTTTTGGCAGTATTGGGAAGCTGATGGACTCCTTCCCAGAATAATACTTTAAAAGTTCATAAAATAAAATAGACAACATTACAAAGGAAGCCAATTATATTGAAAGATAGTTATGAATACATACATATATATATATATATATATTAAACTTCACACACTCCAGGTTATAAGCCCCTTTGATCTCATTTGACCCTTTCATTAATTTTTTAAAATGTATTGACATCTTTTGTTTTTACATCACCTTAATTTCTGAATCCAACAACTTCCCCTTTTTCCTGGGGCTATATTGGAGTCAGATCATATTGGCTCTGGAGAACTGATTATTAAATTTTCAGCGTAAGCATTTAGATCTTGGAAATTGGCAAGGGTTACAAATCAGGACTTAATTTATTATTTTGTGAATTATCTAGACTTAAGCAAATGCTGAAGAAAAATTAGTAATTCAGATTAAACTTAAAGTGTGTCATATAGGATTTTTTTTTTTGGAGAGCCTGTTGTTAAAAATTTACCAGCATACCCCTGCCCCTTCCCTACCAGTAAGCCATCCTGAGTAATAACATTTTTTTTACAGGAAAGGAGGGGGACAATTTAGTAAAACAAGCCAATAGATCAACTGAATTTGAGAGCGTGTAATAGTCACACCATAATCCCTTACTTCTGCAAGAAGAAGGGAAGGAGCTACATTTTCCTGCGTCTTCTTTATGGATAAACTTGATCATTAAAGGGGCAATTGGGTGGTACAGTGGATAGATTACAGGGCCTGGAGTCAGGAAGACCTGAGTTCGAATCTGACCTCAGCACTTAACTAGCTAGCTATGTGACCCTGGACAGGTCACTTAACCCTGTTTTCCTCGGTTTCCTCATCTGTAAAATGAGCTGGAGAAGGAAATGGCAAGTATCTCTGCCATGAAAACCCCAAATGGGGATCAGACACTGAAAAGAGTCAGATACTGAAAAACAACTGCACAACTACAGCAAAAAAATGATCATTAAAATTGTATAGAGTTTAGTTTCATTTTAAAAAAAAATCAGTTCTCACATTTTACAGATGAGAAAATGGAAGCATAGAGAGAAAAAGTGACTTCTTATTCTCCAGTAATTTCAAGTGGCCTATTCTTGCCTGGGCACCTAAACTAGATTCTCAGAGGGCAAGGCCCCATAGCATGCATCTCCTGAAGCGTCATGTGCTGCTCTGGGCATACATATAGCAGATGCTTGATAAATATTTGCTAAGTTGGTATCAAAGCACCACAAAGAAAGGTACTAAAATAATATAAAATTAGATTGCTCTCTGACTACACAGAATTCAGTCACTCAAACTATAGCAATCCATGAATATCCTGAAGGCTTGTGACTTTAAAGATACTGATATTTCAATATTTCTACTATATATTATTGCATCCATGTGTCCAACATCCCACACCCCCTCCACCCTTCTGTGGATGGTACTCTTGAGTTTCTGTGCCCAGAAAAAAAGTTCAATACCTGGTCCTCACCTCTCTGATGATTAGCCTAGGAGTCAAGCAAATTAAATTTAAAATGACCTGAACTAAGATTTGAGAGACCTTATTTAAATGGCATCAGCTCAAACCTGTAGTTTTTATAGTTTTAAAAAGCACATATCCCCTGAGTAATCTGGGGAGGGCAGTAAATATAGTATAAAAAGATGGCATTTACCATAGAGAATGATTTCCTATTGAGAGGCAAAACAGTGCAGAGGATAGAGAGTTGGCACTAGTGTAGGAAAGCACTGGGTTTGTGTCCTGTTTCCTGTAAAGACTGTTTGTAAGATCCTAGACAAGGTATTCAATCGCAGTATTCTGGGCAGCCCTCTAACATTATAAATACAGCTAGGTCTGCATTAGTGTAAGTAATGAATCCCCTGAATTGGTCACATTATTTGAATTTGCATAATTCCATTGGGTTGGAACCAGTTACCATATTTTACATAATTATAACTTTGAATAGTGCCCATTCAGGTAATGAACTACATTGGTAGAGGGATTCCTCACTAGAAATTTTCTACCCTGAGGAAATCATAGGTTTGGTTTTTAAAACATAGAAGGAAGGGAGGGAGGGAGAGAGGAAGGAAGGAAGGAAGGAAGGAAGGAAGGAAGGAAGGAAGGAAGGAAGGAAGGAAGGAAGGAAGGAGGGAAGGAGGAAGGAAAGAAAGGAGGGAGGGAAGGAAGGAAAAAAGGGAGGGAGGGAGGAAGAAAAGAAGGAGGAAGAAAGGGAAGGAGGAAGAAAGGAAAGAAGTAGGGAAGGAAAGAAGGAGGGGAAGGAAGGGAAGGAGGGAGGGAGGAACTCTTTTAAGGTAAATTTTGGTCAAAGGGGCCTGACTAGGTGGCTCTCACTGAATATCTACAGTGTCTTCCAATTTAGCTTCAGAAAGTTGATTCTCTCCTGGGCATGCCTTCGCAATTGCACTTGGACGGTGGAGTTTGCACAGCCTTGTCCACACTCCCTAAACCAGCTCCATGTATCTTAATCATCTCTAGCTCCCCTACCTGCTTCTCCTCTTACAAGTACACAAATCACAGACCTGTAACACAATCTCTAGCCTTTATGAAACAGGAGGTGATTCCATCTATAATCAGAAAGTGTCTTTTGATCACCAACTCCAGGGGACCCAAAAGAAGCGTATGATTCAGTCTTTGCCTGCGAGATGCTTATATTTTATCTAAAGAAGTCTACACTTAACATACATTAAATTCAGGAAAAGAAGGCTCAACTTAGGGGCATCACCTGGAGTACAATGACAACAGTCACTAGAAAGGAGAGATGTGTCTGAGCTAGAGGAGGCTTTGTAGAGGAGGTAAGATTTGAGTTGGTTAAGAAAGATTTAGATAAACAAAGGGGAGAAGGAAGGGCATTTTTCAGCAGATCCCGTTGCTTGCCTCTCAGAAATCTGAGACCCAATTCCTTTTCCAGTGAGGACATTCAGGGGCACTGGTTATTTCATCTTTCTTACTTTAGGAAACAGGGCTTAATTTTGTACCCTCACTTCCCTCCCACTGTTCCCCCACCAGTATTCTTGAGAACAAAATGTATTTCACTCTTCCTTCCCCCACCTGACTCAATAGCTTCCGTTACCCAGAATGGCTTTCTCTCCAGCCACAGCTGAGGGTTTTTTCTTTCTTTCTTTCTTTTTTTTTTTTTTTAAAAGAGCGGACTCTATTTAAGTGGTACGCTGACAAAGGTAATGGCTGTCGCACCCTCCTCCGTGGGTGATTTATCACTTCCTTCATTACTGAGGGAAAAACTGTTGAGAGTGATCTGGCACATAAGATGAGACCAGGGAGCCCATATTTGACTAGACCACATTGTAAATGGAAGAGGTGGCTTTCGTGATTTAGCTGGAGACCTTGGTCATTCCCATTTAATAAAATTAGAACATGTATCATTCGAGAAAGAAAAGTAATTATCTCTGTTAGCTGTAATCTCCTTAAAATTCCAACACATGACATCTAGATTTCTCCTCAATGGCAAAGTTATAGACTTGGTGGTTAATTAAACATCTTTTCTAATCAAATTAGCTTTGATTTCCTAAGTGGAGGTTTCTAACCTGAAAGTGGCTTCGAAGCATTGTTTCTTTCAACCATCACCTATGAAAAGAAAGATAATGTCCCTTCAAAGCCATCCACTAACAGCGAATAATTATTCTTTGACTGCAAATGCACATCCCTGAAATAATATATTCACAAAGTTTCATAAATTATTTCAAGATGTATTAAAGAACATTGGAATTTGTTCTCCTCCCTACAGGAGGCTGCCAAGAATAAGTTTTGTCCTTTAAAATTTGAAACAAATTATGATTCACTAGGGGGACATCAGGAGAGCTTCCCCCAGCTCTAGCTGACAGGGACAATTTGAAACAACCTGTTAACTGCAATGCTTTAAAATTTAGAGACACACCTAAATGGAACTGTCTTTTTAATTAAAAGAATAGTCTGGGGATTGACTTTGGAGGTCATGCAGAGTTAGAAAATCCAGTTCACCCCCACTGGATTTGGGAACTAGGTTTCAGTTGTCCAAGAACTGGTTTGCATGAGGGCTGAGTGTATGAGTGGGAAGGAAGGAAGGAAGGAAAGAAAGAAAAAGAAAGAAAGAAAGGAGGAAAGAAAGGAAAGGAAAGGAAAGGGAAGGGAAGGGAAGGGAAGGGAAGGGAAGGGAAGGGAAGGGAAGGAAAGGAAAGGGAGAGAGAAAAGGAGGAAGAAAGGAAGAAAGAAGGAAAGAGGGAGGGAGGGAAGAAGGAAGAAAGGAAGGAAGGAAGCAAAAATTCAGGTACTTATTCTGTGCCAGGCACTGTGCAAAGCCCTTTAAAAATATTATCTTATTTGATTTTCACAACAACCCTGGCAGGTAGATACTATTATCTCCATTTTACAGTTGAGGAAACTGAGTCAGAAAATGGTTAAGTGACTCATACAAGGTCACATAGTGCCCAACATGTCTGAATGGGGAAAGCTGTGTGCGCCAGCTGAATTTTCTCTGTACGGTTTCAGGTGGTCAGTCTCTCTTGCCAGATAATTTCACCCTGAACACATGGGGAAGCAGAAGGGGAATGTGGCAGAATGGAAATGTTAGGAGTATGGAGACCTGGGCTCTATCTCTGATCAGCAAAGGAAAGAAGGAAGAAAAGTCACTTCATTATCTCAGTGACGCTTTGACAAATCACTGAATTTGCCGTTGCTTTTCCTCATTTGTAAAATAATGGGGTTAGATTAGAAAATCTTAGAGGATCTCAGAGTTGGAAGGGACCTCAGAGATCACTTAGCCTAACCCACACGGGAACAGAAATCCCGACTACGTCATTCTAAACCAGTGGCTCCAGCCTTGGTGAGAAGGGCTCTGCGGGGAGTGAAGCCAGGCCCTCCTGAGGCATCCATTCCACCCTTGGATGCCTTCCTGCTGATCAGCTTCAGGCTGCTTCCCTGTCCCTGATACCTTATCAAGCAAGGTTTTCCTTCTTTATAGCAGAACCCCTGCCTAAGCTGAATTTAATTGGCAGTGAGATCCTTTCCAACTCCAAAGTTTTTTTTCCTTCATTCTATCCTTTTTCCTCCTTCTCTTCCTCCCTCCCTTCCTTCTTCCTTTACTTTCTTCCCTTCTTCTCTTCCTCCCTCTTTCTCTCTCTCCCTTCCTTCCTCCTTCCTTTCCTCTTTTCTTCCTTTATTTCCTTCCTTCTTTTCTCCTTCTCTCCCTTTCTTCCTTCCTTCCTTTACTTTCTTCCCTTCTTCTCTTCCTCCCTCTCTTCCTCTCTCCCTTCATTCCTGCCTACCTGCCTGACTTCCTTCCTTAAACATTTAAGTGTCTGTTATATTTCAGGCACTGGGTCTAGCTGTACTGGGGCTGCAAAGACAAAAATCAAACAATGCCTGCCCTCCAAGAGCTTACATTCTACTGGATTCTATGATTCTTTATTCTCAAGAGACGACTTCTATCCATCAAGAAGTAAATGCTTGGGGGGCAGCTAGGTGGCATGGTGGTTAGAGCACCAGCCCTGGAGTCAGGAAGGACCTGAGTTCAAATGTAACCTCAAATACATAACACTCACTAGCTGTGTGTGACTCTGGGAGAGTCACTTAACCCCAATTGCCACACACACACACACACACACACACACACACACAGTAATGCTTGGGAGAGAGGTGGGGGATCAGGTGATAGCTGTGGAACATTGTTCATACTGTCAATGTATTCATTAGTTTTGCTAAAAAAATACCTTCCCCCCCTCTTTTAATTAATTAATTAATTAATTTTTTTTTTTTTTGTTACAAGGGCCTGCTTTTTGGGTGGAGAATTGGTGGAAGATTTTTTTCAGAAATGACTGTACTGCAAAAAACAAAAGGCATCAATAAATATAAGAGTAAAATAAATATTTAAGAATACTTCAAAAAGTAATTCCTGTTCACTTTAAATAATATATGTCATTTTTTTCCTTACTCAATAAAATAAATAGTTTATACAGAGCACCCTGGCAGAATAGGTTGTTTCTTGCCAGATTTTGAAATATTTTTTCTAATTTTTTTTTTGGAGGTGGAAAGAGGGAAGAAAGTCATTCTTGTTTCTCTAAATAGACTGAAAGCTCCTTGAGGTCAGGGAATTAGATTTCGAATTACTTTCTCTTAGGGAGTGCTTAGCACAGCCTTTGTCTCACAATGGCCCTTAGTCAATTCTTAGCCGAATTACTTTGAATTGCCTGCTGTAATCCCCCTACATCTCCACAAGAAAAATCATTTTCCTTTCCAGATAATTTTTCCGAACTCCCTGTTCCTATTCATCAACACACACACACACACACACACACACACACACACACACACACACACCACCCCAAACCTACAATCTATTAGAACCCATTAAAAGTGGTAACTTGGAAGCATTGGAATTAAAGACAGGATAACGTGATGGGCAAGGACATGGGTAAAGACTGAAATAAGTGGGACTGAGTTGTTTAGTATTGTAGGAATTTGCTGGGGTGCCAGATGAGGGTCCTTTATTAGCAGAAAGACCTGAAGTTTGCTGTGAGCTGAATGTACACAGGTCTTTCATTCATACATCTCTTTATTTGCTTTTGTTTACTCAAGAAAGTAATTGGATTTGTTCTGAGGGAAAGCAGAGTATGCGATATGTTCACTGTAAATGTGTTCTTAAAAAATCTTGTCCAAATAAAACCATATTTTGTGGGAGCTCTGTCTTTAAATGATACCTGCAGATTAAACCTTTTTCTTTTGGCATCAGGAGTCGAAAATAGTACCATTTTGTTTAGCTACTTTTTTCTTGGAAAATGGGCAATAATATTTTGTGACTTGTGTCTGTTTATTCATCTAAGAAAATGCGAGTAAGAAGATCCACCAAACTTATATATCTGTAATGGGGATCTTGAGGTCAAGTGACTCCTCCAGTTTGGAATTTGGGTTAAAGAAAGGGAGCAATCATGCATAGGCTCACATGCACTTTAGATTTTAGTAAAGGAGATTTCAAAGGCTTTAAGGAAAGCATAGGTAGGTGTCTGTGGCCTAAAACTGTGCAGAAGTGAAACAAGGCAGGATGGGAGGTTCTCAAGAAGAAAATTGTGAAGTCACCAGAAGACGTCATGCTGCTAAAGAAGGGGAAACTGTCTAAAGAGACAGATGTGGTTGTAGAGAGAACTCATTGACAATCCACTTGGATTTTGTAAAACGAACAAACAAAGAAATTTCATAGTGAAGATGGAAGCAAGAGAGGTAGTAGAGTACAAATATAAAAGCATGGAATAGTTCTCTAAAAATAATTTCAGGAATGCCAAAGCTCACAATGAAAAGAGACTGACAAAGAATGCTAAGGATAGTAAGAAGCAAAAAAAAAAAAAAAAAAAAAAAAAAAAAGAATGAAAACAGGAAAGTCAAAAGGTGCAATGGGACCACTGCCTAGGTTGGATGGGGCAATAGTAACAATGATGGCGAAGGGACATAGCTGATTATCTCCAATGTTGCACCCTCCACTATGCTGGCCCCCTTTTGCCATTTGGGCCTATGCTAGTCATTCTTCATTCCACTCCCGGCTGTGTTTCTGAGTCTAAGGACTTTACCACCATGCCCCTGCAGGGGCATCTTTCCCCAGCCCAACATCCTTTTGTGTGTTGTCTTCTACCATCAGAATATAAGCTCCTTCGGGGCAGAACTGTCTTTCCTTTTGCTTGTAATTGTATCCCTAAGCCCTTAGCCCAGTGACTGGCATATAGCAAATGCTTAATAAATGCTTATTTCCAGCATTTTATCCTTTACCTGTAAAGAGCAGAACAAAAATAGCTGATAGGGAATCATTACTGAAGATAAGAAGGGTGATAGTAGGACAGTACCTAGCTCCCCTTTCCCCTCCCTGCCCCCCCCCCGCAAAGATGAGCTACATCCATAGGTACTGAAAAAAAATGGCAGATATTATTGCTAAGCCACTGTCAGTGATCCTTGAAGATCATGGCTAATGGGGAAGGCAGGTAAGTGGTACAGTGGGTAGTGGGTGTGGAGTCAGGAAGACCTGAGTTTAAATCCAGCCTCAGATACTCACTAGCTGTGTGACTGAGGGCAAGTCACTTAAATGTCTATCTGCCTCAGTTTTTTTCAGCTGTCAAATGGGGATAATCATAGCACCTATTTCACAGGGTTGTTGTGAGAATAGAATGTGATAATATTTATAAAGTGCTTAACAAAGTACTTGGCATGCAGAAGGTGCTTAATAAATGCTCATTCCACTCTAAATTGGGGAAGGAAAAATGTTTTAGGTTTTTATTTTGTTTTGTTTTTTCCTAATTCAGTTTTCAGGGAAAGAGATTGATATCTGCAAACTATATCGATCATGGATCTTAATTTTGTTTCTGGCAACATTCTAAAATATATATTGAAAGGATGGTTAATGAATATTTAGAAAAAGAAATAGTATTCAC
Source organism: Vombatus ursinus (assembly GCF_900497805.2). Classification (NCBI taxonomy): domain Eukaryota; kingdom Metazoa; phylum Chordata; class Mammalia; order Diprotodontia; family Vombatidae; genus Vombatus; species Vombatus ursinus. The sequence goes on from NW_020940527.1 coordinate 7,085,416, forward strand.
AAAGAATTCACATAGCTTCATCATGAACAGGTCATGTAAGATAGTCTCATTATTTCTGCCTGGTTTATTGGGCTAGTGGATAGGTCAGGAGAATTCTTTAGATACGGTTTGCTTAGATGTTAGCAATTATTTGACAAAGCCTCTTAAGCAATTGGAGACTAACAGGAGAAATGTAGGATAGAGTAATACAGCTATTTTGATTCAGAATTGGTTAGATGATTGGACCCATAGAGTAGACAAGAATGATTTGATGTCAACCTGAAAGGTATCCAGTGAAATGCTCCAGAGATCTTTGTTTGACACTGGGCTATTGAGCATTTTTCTTCATCTCTTAGACAAAGAAGGCATGCTTATCAAAATTGCAAGTGAAATAAAGCCAGGCTGTACACTTACCACATTGGAGTTCTGGGTCAGGACTGAGAAAAATCTTGACAGGCTAGAACACTGGGTTGAATTTAATGCACGTAGCACAATGCCTGGCATGTAGTAGGCACTTAATAAATTCTTGTTGACTTAATGATATTAAATTTAATTGAGATAAATGTAAAGTTTTACACACGGATTCTGAAAAATCAACTTTCCAATATAAGATGTGGGAGTCATGCCTAGACTGGAATTAATGTAAAAAAATATCCAGGGGTTTTTGTTGGACTGTATGCTCAATGAGTCTATAATATGGGATGGCATCTAAAAAGCCAAAACGAAGTTAGCTATATTGAGACATGTGGTGTCTATACATAGATTGGCACCTACACACAGTTATACCATACCTCGTCCTGGTCAGACCACCTCTGAAATAATGTGTTAAGTGCTGGGCACCCATTTATTTTTAGAAAGACACTGATAAGATGGCATGCATCTGGAGGAAAGTGAAGGGTTTTCAAATCATAACACATGGAGACTGGGTCTGCTAAAGGATCTGGACATGCTTAGCTTGGAGAAGAGAAGACTTGGGGAAAGAAAAAATAAGCACCAGCCAGGTCGCTGTTGGTACTATGAGGAGAGATCTTGTTGATGGAAGTCATTTGGATACCAAACATCAAAGACTTAGGGCAGTCATTAAAGTTGGTTTCAAATATATGAAAGATAATCGTCTCTAAAATGGATTAGATTTGTCCTACTTGGTTCCCTATAGGTATGATGTGGAGGGTTGGGTCAAAAGGGCAGGAGTAAACTTAGGAAAAAAAAACACTTTATTTTTTAGTTCAATTTAATTTTATTTTCAGTTCTGAATTTTCTTCCTCCTCCATTCCTTCTTCCACCTATCGAGAAGTCAAGAAAGATAAAACTGTGACAACTGTACAAGTCAAAACAAATTCCTGCATTAGCCGTGTCTGCCCCTTTGTCCAAAAAAAAAAAAAAAAAAAGAAAGAAAAGAAAATATGCTTCAATCTATACTTAGAATCCATTAGCTCTCTCTCTCTCTCTCTCTCTCTCTCATTCTGAAGGTACATAATATGTCTCATCATGAATCCTTTGAATTTGTGTTGATCAGAGTTTCTAAGTCTTTCAAAAACATTGATCTTTAGAATATTGTTGTTACTATATACTTAGTTCTCCTGGTTTTGCTCCCATCACTTTGTATCCCTTCATATAAGTCTTTGGAAAAATATTTCTCATAGTTAAAACACCTGTGGGATAGATGCCTTGAAAGTAAACTCCCTTCACTGGAGATCTTCAGGTAGTGGTTGGCTGACCATTTGTAACGTATATGGTAAGAGAGGATTCTTATCTAGTTATGTGTTAAACCCCATGGCTGACTCAGGTTTGATGATTCCATGACAAGCTTGTTTTGAGGATCAGAGATCAGAGCTGTGAATGTACTTTGAAAAAATTCAAAGCTCTGCAAGGATGATGATGGTGATAAGGCCAGCTTCCAGCCTCAGAGATAATACTTTTCAGGCTCAATCCCTTGTTGTGGTAAAGAGATCTGTTCTCTGCAGAAAAAAATAACAAAGGACTTGCTAAAAGAATGAAAATGCAGTAGTGTTCCTGCTGATCTTGGTGCTGGTACCATAGGGGGACATTTTGTCAGTGGACAGTCATTTGGATTACCAACTATATATATTATATTATTCTGCCAACCAGTTGAAGTAAAAATTAATGAGTTCTTGGGAAGCAGTGAACATTTTAGAGAAACAATCTTGTTCTATTTTGTTTGCCTTGGTGACAAGGGCTTCCTATTTTAATCATTGGGTGGTGATGTCACTATGACTTCTCAACTGTCCTTTGTAATTTTGACTTTCTTCACTTTATGTCTCAGTCCTCTACTTTCTGGTGACTTTGGGGATTGTGAATTGGGAGGTCATGGTCCAAGAAACCATGTGGTAATTTAATGCTAGCTATAGCTGTAGCCATAGAGAAAATGGTATATGTGGTGACACTTTCCTTTGCAACCTCTTTTGCTTCATAGAAGAAAAGAAAGAAGGAAAAAAATGCAGTAGATGATGCTTGCTATTTTGCATGAACAACCAGTCATGGTCTTTTCCCAATCAGAAGGTAGTTTCTTATTCACTCTTCCTTTTTGCTCACATTTGCCTTGCATTTATGTACAATTTGTCTCCTTGTCAACAAGCACAATAAATTATAAACCTCTGCTCTGGGGTTAGAGGAATTTAGCATTTAAAATACATTTAAACAGAACACAATGAGGTTTTTGAACAGAAATAAAAAATGACTTCATAAGGCCAATATTGATCCAAAGCATCAGGAAAGCTTTTTTGGCAAGTGGCAGCTGGGTTCATGATGGCCAGTCTGAATGAACAGTACTTTCATTTGCTTTTTTTCCCCCTTCTTCTGTTTGTTGTTGTTTTACGTTAAACAAAACAGGCATACAAACAAAGGCTTAATATTTAATAGATTCCTTTCTGGGAGACTGTATTGTATACTGGAAAGAGTATTGGATTTGGAGCTAGATAAGCTGGGTTCAAATCCTAGGTCTGCCTCTTACTACTTGTATAAATTTGGGCAAATTGCTTAATCTGCTGGACCTCAGTTTCCTCATTTGTAAAATAAGGGTGTTGAACTGGATAACCTCTAATTTCCCCACCAGGTCTCAAGCTAGATTTTCTGATCTTGTGAATAAAATACTTCTAAAGAGCTATGGCTACATCACTGTAGATACTTATGGCACCAGTACAGAATGCAAAGTTCACAATGCTTCCATATGTTGATAGACAGTTTCTTGTGTTACTAATGTCCACCCCCCAAAAGAAAGAATCCATCCCACTATGACCCTCACCAAGCTTTGGTGTCATCAAATGATGGGGACTCATTCTACAATCAGGTTTGTCTTTTAAGCCTTTCCAGGTTAATAAGACCTATCTGATTTTGTCTTCCACTGGCATCCCCTTTTGGACTCCAGAATGACTTAAAACTCATTATGGAGCAACAAAGTAGGACTTCAATAGAGTAATGAATTCTTTAAAGTAATTAGCCATTCTGTTTTGATTCCCATAGTTTTGATTCTAAGAAACACACCACTTGATTCTAAGAAACACACCACTTGAGATTCATAATTGAGTGTGGGGAAGAAGGGGCTGAATGAGAGAGAGAGAGAGAGAGAGAGAGAGAGAGAGAGAGAGAGAGAGAGAGAGAGAGAGAGAGAGAGAATGAGAGGGAAGAGGAGAGAGGAGAGCATAGGAAGAAAGGGAAGGAAAGGGAAGGGGAGGGGAGGGAGAGGACAGATGTAGAGAAATAGAGACACAGAGAGAAACAGAGACAGAGAATCATGAACACATTCATAGAGATACAAAAACAAATACAGGCAGTACAATTCCTACCCTTAAAGAGCTACATTCTAATGAGAGAAGATAACACATAAAGCTGGGTTGGGAGAGGGGACTACACCTGGAGCGACATGGTATGGAGATAGCCAAGTGGAAATCTGAACCTGGGCAAGACAAGGCAAAAGGTCACCTATCACAGTCCACAGTGGTTCCAAGGGTGGAGTCTAAGATTCTAGTAGGACAAGAGGTAGGAGAGGTGGCTGAATTGGAGGAAGCCTGTAGTGGAGAGTTTGACTGATGCTTTAGCAGCATCCTAGTGGTATACTACCTCCCTTGCCTCTGTAGCCTACACATATATTCAACCTGTAATAGGTCATTAGGGTAGAGAGGGCTTGTTATTCAGGAATGTGTTTTATGAACCACTTCTAGATCTGTTATCCAAACTCTACCAGGTTTCAAACAGAGGAATGAAAGCGTGGTGTATCTCTGTGGTTTATTTATAGCTGGACAGGTCATTTCATTAATGATCTCTCTGGGCTTCAGGTTCCTTATCTCAAAAATGGACTAGATGTTTCCCAAGTTTCCTACCATCTCTAAATCTTAAGTTTCTCTGAGTCATTCCTTTGGGTTCAGTCTTTGTGACTCCAAGAGTTTCCTATAGTGATGCAAAATGAAGGTATAACTAGTAGAATCATCGAATTTCAGAATTGAAATTGCCCCCAAAGTTTCATCTCCTCCCACCTTCACCCCTTACTTGAACAGAACCTTCCTGACAATTGATCATTCAGGCTGTGCTTGAAGAGTTCTAGAGATAAGAAATCCACCAGCTCTTGAGGGAGCCCATTCTTTTTGATAGTTCAAAGAGTTAAGAAAATGGTCACTACATGAAGCCAGAATTTTCTTCTCTGCATTTTCTAGGATTATTTTTAGTTCTGCCCTCAGAGGCCAAGAAAAAAAAAAAAAACATGTTTACTTGTTCTTCTCCGTCTCCCTCTTCCAATTCTTGGGCAGTGGTCATGTGTTCCTCTATCTTCTCTTCTCTAGCTACTCATTCCCAATTCCTTTGACCACTCTTTATATAACATGATGTCAAATGTTCTTGTGTTTGATTTCCATCAGATTCAATTGTTTGTAATTATCATTCCTAAAACATGGTCAAAGAATAGAATACCAGACAGACATGATCTGGACAGCTGAACACACAGAGAAAATAGAGTTCCCTCCATTCTGGGTGCCATCCTTCTCTTAATGCAGCCTAAGACTGAATCCTTGAGTTTTGTTTGTTTTACTGCTGTGTCTTACTCTTGTGACTAGGTACTGAGCTTGAAGGCCATTAGAATCCCCAGCCCTTTATTACCTGGATGAGTGTCTTGTCCCAGCTCTAGTACTTAGGCAGTTGGCTTTTGTTTGTTTGTTTGTTTTAACCCAAGTGTGGGACATTCATCTCTATTAAATTTCATCTCATTAGATTGAGTCCATTATTTTAATCTGTTAAGATTTTCTTGGGTCCTGAGTCCGTCATCCATAATTTTAATGATCCTGTCCGGATTCATGTCCTAAAGCACAGATGTGACCATATCACAACCCTGTTCAAAAAGTCTTTGTTGTTCCCTATTGCCTCTAGGGCAAGGTACAGTCTACAGTTTGATATTGAAATCTCTTCACCATGAGAGTCTAGACTATCTTTCCCGGCTGATTATGCATCATTCCTGTTACCCTGCCACCCTCAGCCCCTGACCCACATATAACAGATCCATGTATTGTGCTTCCTGGGCAGATTGTCCTACTTGCTACACAGCATTCTGCCTTCTCCCTTCTTTTTAGACTTTTTCCCTCTCTGCCTGGAATGCCATCCCTCTTCATTTTTGTCTTTTAGAATCTCTAACTCTATTAAAAGCTTACTATGTATCTCTTCCCTCAAAAGACCTTTCCTGATTTCCCCAATTATTGGTGATCCCTCCACCCCCAAACTCTGTGTGTGTGTGTGTGTGTGTGTGTGTGTGTGTGTGTGTGTGTATACTTATCTTTTACTTACTTATCTCTGAATGTATTGCATCCCTCTAGTAGAATGTAAGCTCTTTTAAGGGCAGGAAATCCCTCACTTAGGTATTTGTGTCCCAAGAACCTACCTGAGTCTCTGGCACTTAATAAATGCTTGATTAATATCCTCCCATTTATTTCTTAATCCAGGTCACTGCTGATGCTGTGAATAGAATGGAATCTTCACAGTTTTCAGATGAAGAAATTAAAGCTATCTATAGTCATATGATAAAATGCTCTAAATCACTATTGATTAGAGAAGTGCAAATCAAAACAACTTGGGGGTGTCACATCACACCCATCAGATTAGCTAATATGACAAAACAGGAAAATAATAAGTGCTGGAGAAGATATGGGAAAATTGGAACACTAATGTATTGTTGGTGGAGTTGTAAACTGATGCAAGCATTCTGGAGAGCAATTTGGAACTATGCCCAAAGGGCTATAAAACTGCATACCATTTGACCAGCAATAGCACTTCTAGGACTGTATCCCAAAGAGAGCATAAAAATGGGAAAAGGACTCACATGTACAAAAATATTTATAACAGCTCTTTTTGTGGTGGCCAAAAATTGGAAATTGAAGGAATGCCCATCAGTTGGGGAATGGCTGAACAAGTTGTGGTATATGATGAATGTAATGGAATACTATTGTGTTGTAAGAAATGATGAGCAAGCAGACTTCAGAAAAAACTGGAAAGACTTGTATGAACTGATGCTGAGTGAAGTGAGCAGAACCAGGAGAACATTGTACACAGTAAACAGTCACATTGTGTGATGACCAACTTTGATAGACTTATCTCTTCTTAGCAATGCAAGAATCTAAGACAACTCCAAAAGACTCATGATGGAAAATGCTGTCCACATCTTGGAAAAGAACTATGGAGTCTGAATGCAGATTGCTCTCTCTCTCTCTCTCTTTATTTTTTTTGTTTCTTCTTTCTTGTGGTTTCTCCCATTGGTTTTAATTCTTCATTACAACATGACTAATGTGAAAATATGTTTAATATGAATGTATATGTTGAGCCTATATCAATTCACATGCTGTCTTGGGGTGGGGGAAGAGGAGAGATGGGGAGAAAATTTGGAACTCAAAATCTTATGGAAGAGAATGTTGAAAATGAAAAATAAAAAAATAAATAAACTATTGCTGATACAAAAAAAAAAAAGAAAAAGAATGGAGCCTTCAGAACTCCACAAATGACCAACCATCTACCAAGATGACATGGGTATACTAATCCATCATTCTTTGAGCATTATTGTTCAACAAGTTCTGAACCCACCTAACTGTATGATCCTTATATAATGTTTATTATCTTCTCCACAAGAATGTGGTAAGAGGATTTGTCAGGTACCTTGCTGACATCCAGGCATAGTCTGTTATATCCGTAATCTACCTGGCCAGTGCCCTGCACACAATGAAATGAGTTCTATATAGTGTGCCTTGTACTTTCATCAACCATTGTTGGTTCTTAATGTTAACTTCTTCCACTTCTGTGTAGTAACAGAACATCCTTTTTCAGAATACGCTTTAGAATTTTGCCAGGGACTGAAGTTAAGCTTATATACCTATAGTTAAAACAAGCCCTCTTTCTTTCCGCTTTAAAAAAATTGAGACAAATGTTCTTTTTTCTCTTACCCTGCCACACCTCTCTTATTTCCCACAATTTTTCAAAGATCATTGACAGTGATTTGGCAATTGCATCTGCAATTTTTGTGTGTGCCCTAGGATGCAATGTATTACAGCCTGGTGATTTAAACTCATTAAGGATAGCTGCTAGGTTACTCTCTTGCAATTTCTTTACCTACCTTGAGTTTCAGTTCCCTGTTGTATGTTTTCTGTCTCTCTCAGTCTGAAGATCATTGTGCTTGACCGAGAAGACAAAACAAAGTAGTTGAATAAAAGAGTCTTCATCATTATTGCATATGCCCTGACCAGCAGGTTTATCCCTTTTTTAAAAGTTATTTATTTAAGAAAATTTTTAATTTATGTTTTATATTTTAAAATCTTCATTTTTTAAAAATAAATTTTAAGTTCCAAATTCTCTCTCTTCCTCTAGGCCTTCCCCCACCCACCAAGAAGGCAAGCAATATATGTGAAATAATGCAAAACATATTTTAATATTGGCTAAAAAATCCTTTTCTACTTCATTAGAATCTCTCAGCAAAAAAAAAAAAGTGCAAGAAAAATAAAGTTGGAAAACTACACTACAATTTGCACTCAGAGTTCATCAGTTCTCTCTCTGGAGATAAGTAGTATTTTTTCATCTTGAGTCCTGCGGAATTGTCTTGGATCATTGTATTGATCAGATTAAGTCTTTCACATTTGATCATCCTTACAGCGTTGCTATTGCTATATACAATGATCTCTTGGTTCAGCTCACTTCACTTTGCATCAGTTCATATAAGTCTTTCCAGGTTTTTCTGAAACCATCCCCCTCATTGTTTCTTATAGCACAATAGTATTCTATCACAATCATATACCACAACTGGTTCAGTCATTCCCCAAATAATAGCCCTCTCCCTTCTTAAATCTTCCCCTTGCCCCCAACATGTCTTATAAAGCCATTTTTAAGAACAAGCTAAGCCTCATGATGAATGCTGAGCCTTAGAATTCCTGACCTCTTTATAGGATCACGCCACCCTTCATATTCATCCTCAGTTATTTGTTCCTTCATTTTCCATGTCTTTTTTTTTAAATATGATTTTATTGTTGAGTTCCTCATGTACTAGATAGGACTATGTTCTTATATTTCTCCTTTTCTTCAGTTTCAGATTCATTTGTTTTTGTGCTGTCAGAATTTCATTCTTTTTTTATTTATTTTGATTTATGAATAATCACTTCCATATGCTTTTGAGTTTAAAAATTTTCTCCCCCTTCTTCCCCACCACCCTCCCCAAGAAGGCACACAATCTGATATAGGCTATACATTTACATTCCTATTAAACATATTTTCACATTAGTGATGTTGTAAGTAAAAATTAAAACCAATAGGAGGAACCCTCAGAAAGAGGAAACAAAACTCAACAGAAGAGAAAAAAAATAGCATTTCAACTTCCATAGTTCTTTCTTTGGATGTGGATAGCATTTTCCATCACAAGGCCTATGGAGATGTCTTAGATCCTTGAGTTGCTGGGAAGGGTTAAGTTTATCAGTATTAGTCATTGCACAACGTGGCTGTTATTGTGTACAACGTTCTCTTGGTTCTGCTCTCTTCACTTGGCATCAGACCATACAAGTCTTTCCAGGTTTTTCTGAAGTCAGCCTGTTCATCATTTCTTATAGCACAATAGTATTCCATTACATTCATTTACCACAACTTGCTCAGTCATTCCCCAATTGATGGGCATCCTCTCAATTTCCACAGAATTTCATTCTTGAAACCTCCGAAGCCTTCTGCACTGATACCCTTTGTAAAATCTTATATCATGAGATGGTATTTCTCTTTTCTCTGAACTCTTTGAAATTGACTCTACCACACTGGTTCTCCATCAAACCATTCCAATTGCTCCCTTTCTTATCTGTCAGAAACTTTTACCACGGAATGTTCACTTTCTCCCAGAGTTCCTTTTAGTTTTACTTCAACAACTGTTCATCAAAATTAGATGCAAAATTATTGTTCTCACTTCTTCAGCTCTCTGATAGTTGTAGTGATTAGCAAGGAGAGTCAATAATTTCTAAGGTATCTTCCTTTTAGGCATTCTGGCAGGTAGATAGATAGTTGAAGCCCTTCTATCCTATTTCTGTGCCAACTGTTTATGGATGTAGCATCTTTTTTTGTCCTTCTGTCCAAGTAGACCACAATGTGTTCCCAGAAAAATTGGACTTTAGTTTCTCTCTCTACTGAACCTCACTCAAGTGCCTTTCATCATACTTAGCCCCTCTTGTTTGTGGATTTCCACTCAGGAATATATATTTTTTGATATAGAATTGATGTATCTTCTTCATAAACAATTCTCTTTTACCTGTTGGCCTATAATCAAATGTCATTAACCCAAAATCAACCATAGAGAACATAGGTCAAAATAATTGAATAAATAATTAGCTATAATTCCAGAAAGCCAGAGCCCTTTCCATGGGGCAAATGTGTTATGATAAAAGAGAAGAGCTAGGGTCTGGGGTACTTCCTGAGGAGCCCCAGTGAAGTACCATGATAGAGGGCTGTGAGTTTCTAAGGTCATGAAGGGCTACTAAGTGGCTGAAGAGCATGTGGTATGAAGAGAGAGGCAGAAAATAGGGAATTGGAATGGTGCTACAGGAGTGGTGCCATTTGTTGAACGATTTTGTGGCAGGTTGTACTACTCCTTGAATAGGCAAACACCCTCAGCTGTGGCCTAGTCAATTGTAGGTTCTCATTTATAAGCCCAGTATATCTATTTTCCTGCTTTTCTTGGCTTTATGTCATCTACCTGGCCCTATAGGAGTTGAAAGCTTTGACATGGGATCTATTCAAATTTTATTTCCTCAAGGGCAATATACCCTTCCCCCACTGCCCAAAAAGCTATTTTCAAATGCATGTAATTTTCACCAACCCTAAATTACACATGGAGCAAAGATATAAAAGAATGTAGATGTGTACCTTTATCTTTATGATCTTTCCTGCCTCTGGCATTTCCTTTTGTCTACCCTGAAGTTTTTCATCCTTATACACGCCTAGCCAGAGACGTCCAGTGGTGTTGGCCGCCTAGCTGAGCTGCTTGCCCAGCCCCAAGAGCACTTGTGTTTGGAGCGGAGTTGGCTATTGTAATACTTAGTGAATGGAATTTCATTAGGACCTTATCTGTGTGCAGTGAGGAAAAGAGGTCCTTGTACACAGTGCTTCTAATGGAGTGGAAAATTGCATTTCCCCCTCGCACGAACAGTGCCATTAGTGGGAAAGCAGATTCTTTCTCAGCCGAGCACGGGAAGGCACCTCAGGCAGTGAAGGGCTGACAACCCAAATGATGGGAGCTCAGAAAGACCCGGAAGATATTAAAATAAAAACAGGTTATGTTGTTCTTTGTGTCCCGTAGCTGTTCTTCCTTACAACGTGGGGAGTGATTGGATTTGAAGCAATGAGAAAAACCACGTTAAGTAAGAAATTGTTTAAATAAAGTTGTTTGAGGTTGAAAGTCTCCCCCGGGCTCTGAGGGAAATGTAGTTAGCTGCATGGCCCTTGTAGGCATCTACTAACCCGACCATTTCGGAGTTGAGCTGGTTCCCAGGACATTTTAGAAAAGAAGTCTAAGCCCTTCCTTTCAGTAAAGGTGACTGGCTCAGTCTTGGCTAGAACCATGCATTAGGATCCAGTGGATGAAAATTGTCATCTTCTCTTCTTCTTCTTTTCCCCCCTTTTATTTCCTCTTTATTTTTCCTCCTACTGTGTGGTCCTCAAATGAAAGACTTTTTATCAAACATTGGGATACAAATGAGGAGATACAGCCCCTGCCTTGGAAAACACTAACAGGAATATGATCCTTGCTCAATGTAGGCCTTTCCTTGGGACAGGTTACATTCTAGTGTGGAAGACATAATACTAGGCTTATTTGGGGGGAAGGGTTCCTAATTTGATAGAAAGACAGTTATCTTTATAGCATTGAGGAGTCCCCCTGATGGAAGAAACAGACCTGAAGTGTGTGTGGTATAAACACATGCATGCATACCACACACATGATAAAAGCCTCAAAAATCCAAGTGAGCTTATAATCTACTGTAGTGAAGTGATACAATGAGGAACAGTATTTTTAAATAATAAGGAAGAAAAGCAAAAGGTCCAAATTAGGAAGTGGGAAGTGGGTTGGAGGGACACTAATCAGGGAAGATTTTAAGCTTTTCATCTAAGAGTTCCTTATATAATTTTCACATGTTATTTTTCAATGGACAGACAAGTTTTCTAGAAGGAGATGGGATTTTTCTTAAATTTATTTTCATTTTAGATCTGATTTTTATTTTGGACAATATAATCATGATCACTGTCATTTTGACTAAGTGATAAGGATCTGCCTTCTACTTAAAATACTAAAATGGATCTGTGATCTCCTCAAATTCAGGTGTTCAAACTGTGTAGGTCACGGCCCATCTATGCCTTCCCACACTGTGCTATTCTTACTCACATTCTCCCAAAAGTTCACAACAAGGGCTCTATCCAATGTACTAGAAACCTTCTTCCATTTCTGCTGACCTCATGAGGGTACCAGTGCAATCATCAGGCTGTTCACCTGTCATTCGGTATGCTTGCTGTACCTGAATTCAGTCCATCTCTTTTCTACTCTGTAATTCCTTGATAGTATCCTTTACTCCTGTTCTTCTTCAGACTTCCTTGTTGGTTATATGATCCAGCCTGCTCACACCCACCATGCACCTCTCTATTTAACAATGTTGGCTGATCAACTAACCAGTTCTGAAACCACCTTGCTGTGTTACCACCAGGTCTAGATCTAATTCACTTAAATCTAATTCACGAGTATGTAATGAAAGACTTAGTCAATTATATCAAGTATAGAATGACTATATCCATTACATTTCCTTCATTTATTTGTCTTCTAACCCTGTCAACACATTAAATGTGAGTTTGTCCTTACATTTTCATGACATCTTGTTGAACCAAGGCTGTGTTGTACTCATCATCTCTTCTTTGTCTAGTTGCTTGTGAATCGTGCCATTGATGACGTATTCTAGGATTTTACCTGGAATTGCCCTCTTGTCTGATGGACCCAGCCATATTTCCTCCTTAGAAACTAGAACATTGGTCTAGGAACAGTCCTTTGGCCCTTCTGTTCTTTATGATTTCTTGAAGATTATTGCCAGCAACCACACCCACAATGTTTTGGCTGCCATTTGATATAGTTTATCAGGCCTGATGACTTGAGCTCTTTGAAGACATCTTTGTGTTCTCCTGTCATGACCCTGAGTAAGTCTTGTATCCTCTGCCTCAGTTTCCCCAACCATGAAATCAGGATAATAATGGCTCCTACCTTCCAGATTTGTTGTAAGGATCAAATGAGATGATATTTGTAAAATGCTTAGCATGATGCCTCACACATAGTAGGCACTTAATGTTTCCTTTCTTCCTTCCTTTTTCCTTCCTTTCTTCCTTCCTTTCTTCCTTGCTTCCTTTTTTTCCTTCCTTCCTTCCTTCTTTCCTTCCTTCCTTTTTCCTTCCTTTTTTCCTTCCTTCCTTTTTTCCTTTTTTCCTTCCTTCCTTCCTTCCTTCCTTTCTTCCTATCTTTTTTGAGTTTTAGTTCATTGAGAACCAGTTTTGTTCCATTATTCCCAGTCTGAAGAGACAACTAGGTGGTACAGTGGATAGAACACTAGAATCAGAAAGATCTGAATTCAGATCTGGCTTCAGACACTAAATAGTTATGTGACCCTGGGCAAGTCATTTAACCTCTGTCTGCCTCAGTTTCCTCAACTGTCAATGAAGATAATAGCAGCATCTACCTCTCAGGGTCATTATGAGGATCAAATGAGATAATATTTGTTAAGTGTTTGGCACAGTGCTTGGCACATAGTAGGCACTTAATAAATGCCTGTTTCCTTCCTTTCTGAGGAATATTCCCCTTAGTGGAGAAGCAAAATAGGAGGTAGATGATTTTTCTTCCCTTTGTTGTTCTCTGTCATCATCCCATTTTTCCCCAAGTAGTAGTTCTATCCACAGACATGTATTTAATGGAGACAACATAAGCCAGAGCACCTGGGTACATTTAGCCCATGATATATGCATGCCTATGATGGTATTCCTCCTTTGAGGTTTTTTTTTTTATGCCCCTAACATAGCTAAACAATGTGATATCTAATATTTGTTACCCTTAGTATTCACACCTGTTCTAACTTCTTCTTGGGCTTTAGCCTTCCTCATTAGACTATTCTAGGACCATTCCATTCTTTTGTATTCTTCCTCAGTTTCCTGAACTTGGTTCTACATCTTGTAGAAAAATAAATGTGGAATCAAAGGAAGGACCTCAGAAATTCACATATTTGATATAGGTACTTCCTCCATCCTTGCAGATCACAACCTAGCCACCTCTCTCCATCCTTTGCAACTATTATCTATGTCATTGTGTAACTCCTACATAAAGGATGCATCCAATGTGCTAGATGTCTTCCTCTCTGTCTTACCATATAAAGCTGGTGTCAGTGGAGCATTTGGGCTCTGTTAGCCCCAACTCTCATCGAATGATCAGTTTTCCTCCTTTCTTGATCCTATATTTCTTGGGTAATATCTTCTATGCCATTTCTTGAGGAATTTAGACAAACAGAGTCCTCAAGAAGATTAGAGAATAGTAGGGGAATCAGATACCAACACTGATAGCTCAAATATACCATTATTACCTGAGAAATCTATTAGAGAGTTACAAAACATAGTTCTGGGTGAGTTCTGAAGGGAAGGGACATTGCTGAGGGGGAAGGAAACAGACATGAAAGACTCGAATTGCTTATGTTTATATATTGCTTTAAGGTATACAAAAAACTTTACACATATTACCTCATTGGAACCTCACAGCAGCCCACCCAGGTTGGTACTAGAGATATCATTGTTCCCATTTGGTGGACTGACTCATTCATTTATTCAATTTGTATTTGTGAAGTTCCTACTCTATGTCATGAGCTGTGTCAAGAGCTGGTGACACAGAGACAAAAATGAAGACAATTCCTCATCTCAGAGAACTTACATTCTGTCAGGGTGGTAGAAACTACATGAACAGAAAAAATCTATATAAAATATATGCAAAATAATTTCAAAGTAATTTTCAGGGAGGAAGGCTTCAGCAAACTTGGAGAAGAAGATCAGGATTAGGCTTTGAGTAGGATGCAGCCTTCCTGCTGGACCTTGAAGGAAATAAGAGATTTTACAAGGCAGAGATGAAAGTGAGTTCTAGGCATGAGGGATAATGACTAAACTGAGGCTAAGTTTAAATGATTTGTCCATAGTAACAGTTGTAGGAAGTATCAGAGAAAAGATTTTAACCTATTTTTTTTCCTCCTAATTCCAAGTCCAGTGTTCTTTATAGTATAATTAATTGTCTTTTATCAGAGAAACCATCACAGAGGAGGTGGGTTTAGAGTTGGGCATTTAAGGAACGCAAGAATTTAGCAGGTCATGGTAGATGCTATGGAGGATATTAAGAAACCTAAGACACAGATTCTGGTCTCAGGAAGTTTACCATTGGGCAGAGAAGGCATTTATTTATACATACCACCCCCCAAAAAAAACTTTTAAAGAAGACAGTATTTGATAAGTGCCAAATGAACATATATATATATATATATATATATATATAAATTCTAGAAGTTCAATAGATATTTCTTGAGGTTGATGAAAAAAAGGAAAAGCTTCATGGAAGTGAAGGGTTCTCACATGAACTTTGAAAGACAGGAAGGATTCAGATGGGGTAGAGGAAGCGAAAATTTTCTGTTACAATAGGAACAAAATAACAGAACCATGGTGGGATTGTGCAAGACCAGGAAATAATAAGTAACCTGGTCCTAAAGAAAGATAGGAAAGACAAGTTATGGCCAAATTGTGTCTTGAATGCCTTTTGGAAAAATCAGTATGTCTCTTCTGTGGATAGATAGCACAGAAAGGCATTGAATGCAAGGTCAAGATGTCTAAAGGAGTGGAATTCTAAATATTACCATCAACAGTCTCAACTAGTGCCAATGGCTTTCTTTAGCAGACCAGTAAGCTGCATCATCCCTGACTTCTATCCATCTGTCCAGGACCAAGTTAAGTTTCCTAAAAAATTCACATTCTTCATGCATTCCTTTCTCCTACTCCCTCGTCGGAAACCTATCAGTCCTTCAAAGCCCAAGTCACATTCCATCTCTGAAGGCAAATATCTTTTACTGAGCAAAGTTAAGAAGGAAGACTTAATTCCTTACAGAGTTGTGTTTTCTATTTACTTCCACACAGACCTAAAGCTTATATCAGAAAATAAGCTATTCAGCTGTTTTGAATCAAATCTTAAGTACAACATCCTTCATATCTGAGATAATTTTATGTATGTGTATGTAAATTGTGGAAAAAGATATTTATTTGGGTATACAAATACATAGAAGATAATTTCACCCACTGTATAGTTTAAAAAAGAACACACTAAGTAGAGATCTGGAAAAAATAAGTAAACACAATTAATTACATGAGCTATTTATCCTTGGTTTAAATTAGAGAAATTACTAAGAAAAGCTATGTGAATCGCAATTAAAATAACCCAGTCTGATGTTATTTTTCACTATTAGAAGAGCAAAAAAAATGTGTAGAGAAAAATAAATATATATTTGGATGACACCATCTTAGCTTTTCCAAGTATTCTTTTCTAAATATGTTCTTTATGTGAGCTGTCTTGCAATACTTTTAATATAATTAAAAGCACATAATGAGTGCCAGACTTGTCAATTTCAACAACAAAGTGCTGAAATTTGCAGTGAAACTGAGAGATCCATCTCCCACACATTGTAATGAATAGGTTCATAAAAGGAAAATAGTTTAATTACATTTTAGTTCATGGATTGTTAATAGGCTGGAGTATCTAAATTGAATAATGTGATTCTGGTAATAATTATGTGTAAATGAACTTGTTTAAATGATATTTTACAGCTTCTTTATAAAATTACAGCTAGAGGCAATCCAGTGATAGACAGACAAAGGCCATGCAAAAATTATCATAAACTATTAGCTTGTTTGCAAAGGGTTTTATGTTAATCTTTTAGTACTTAAAGCAATCTGCAATTAACATATCACGGGGAGCTGCCTGGGAGCAAAGGCATGCAAATTGAAGTGCTCAGATAAAAAGCCATTCACATAAAAAAAAAAAATCAAAGGAAGGGTGGCAGAGTACTCAAAGGGTGCTGGTTTTATATTTGAGATTAAGGAGGTGTAATGATTGTGTTATCTAACTCTGGTTGTAATTAAAGCTTTTCTTCTGCAGACATCACAATAGCTACAGCATTGATTTCGCTGTTTTAATTGTGAAAGTCATTTTATTTCGGGGCAGAAGATATGAATAGCCCAAATCAAAGGGCTCCAAGATTGCTTTGTTGATAGTGGTTGTTCAACAGCTGCCTCTTTGCTTGATACAGGAACGTGGAGAATGGGGAAAAGGATGCAGGAGGTACTCTGTAGCCTCATTCTCCTGCGGTTTCCTTCCCTTTCATGGAAAAGGCAAGGATCTGTGGCCGGGCTGTAAACAAACAGCCTTTTCATACCTCTCTGCCGTTTTCCTCCTCAACTTGGTAGAACAAAAGAAGTTACAAAAGGCCTTGAACTAACTTTTACTACTGAGCCTTCTAAGTAGCAGAAGTTTATGCAAAGTAATAAAACCATCCTTTGCTTTCAAAGCTATCACATGTCTAATGGAGAACAAAAGTCTCCAAGCTGGGGCTGCTGCTGTTATGATCTGTAAATGGCCTTCTGACAGAAACAGTATACTGGGGGGGGGGGGGGGGGGGGGGGGGGGGGGGGGAGATTGGATTATTTACATTAAGGGCATATCCTAAGAATCTCACATAGCTGCAGATTAGGGGCTTTCCTATCAATTTCTATATACAAATTGTAGGAAGAAAAATGGAGTGAGAAGGAGCACACTGAGTCTCAGGACAAAGAGTCTGGCATCTTCCAAGAGTATTCTGGGGATCTGGGAGGGGGGTGAGGGAGAAGAACACAGAGTGGCCTTTCTTTTCCCATCGTTCTTTTTCTTCTCTTCCCTAAATTCCCTCCTTTCTTTTTCCTAATTCTTTTTCTTCTCCTTCCCTTTACTTTTTCCCTTCCCTAATTCCCTTCTCTTCCCCTTCCTAATTCCTTTTCCTCTCCTTCCCTTTCTCTTCTTCTCACTTTCCCTTTCCCTTGTCTTTGCCTCACTTTTAATTCTCCTTCCCTTTCCTCTTCCCCTTCCTTTCATTTTCCATTTTCCCTTTCCCTTGTCCCTCCTCTTCCCTTTCCCTCTTCTACTCTTCTACCTACATCAATAACTGGAGTTCTTTAAGCTCCTGATTCATTAGGAGATAATGTCCTGTAAGATAAATACACCGTACCTCTTCTCTTTAGGAGGTTCTTCCCAAATAAGACAAGATTGACACAGACATTCATAAGAAACACAAAGAAATCAACTATCCTGAGCTCAGAAGAGAACTTTAGAGCCAGAGCCAAGAAAGAACAGAATGAAAGATGCTGTGGGTATTTATGGGGTTTTTCAGGGTCCCTTAGTTAGGATCAAAGCCTGAAAGATCATGTAGTTCAATTGATTTTTTTTTTTATTGATAAGGAAATTGAGGTCCCAAGAGGTGAAACAACTGAAGTCCTGCATCTACTTTGGAAGCAAAGGATAGTTTTATTATTCTGCATAATGTTTTGCTACTTAGAAGGTTTAGTAGTAAAAGTTAGTGACCTCATTGTCCTTATTGGTAAAGTGAGGGATTGGATTAGATGACTTCCAAGATCTGGACTAGGCCTCAATCCTTGATCTTATGAACCTCCTGGGTTACTGTGAGTGAGTTATCTTACTTCTCTAAGCTTCCAATTTGCCACCTGTAAAATGGGAAAATTTGATTGTAAGGTTGTCTTTGAGTTCTCTCCCAATTCCAAATCCTATTATTTTAAGGGATTTTTTGAAAGTTTTTAGGTCTAATTTTAGCTGATATATATATTGATACAATAATTCTCCAATTATTAAAAATAATTGTTTTCTAAACCTTCAGTCACTTGAGGCTATTAGAGGAGAAATCTCTCAAAGTTTGTGGAAAGAAAGGAAGTCAGGAAGAAAAGAAGGAAGGAAAAGAGGGAGGAAAGAAGGAAAGAAAGAAATGAAGAAGGAAAGAAGGAAAATAAAGGAAGAGAAGAAAGAAAAAGAAAGGAAGAAAGAATAAAAGAAGGAAAGAGAAAAAGAGAGAGATGTAGACAGAAGTTCACGGAAAGCTGTTTTTTGGAGTTTAGTTGTGATTCATGCTTATAATACCCCATGTTTAAAGGGCCTTTTAAAAAAATTCAAATTCATGGATCTGTGTACCTAAAATGAACATAGTATGAGGGGAAAGAGAAAAAAGAAATCGTATCATAGATCTAAGACTAGGCATCATAATAGGATTGTAGGGATAGTGGATTTAGAGCAGAAAGGGACCTGTGAGATGTTCTGGTATAAGCCAGTCATTTTATAGATGAGTAAACTAAGGCCCAGAAAAGTGATGCCTTTCCCAAAACTCTGGCACTAATTGGTGCTGATTCCATATGTGGTTCTTGGCCAATACAGTGCCTCTCCGAATAAAATGACATCCCAGAGTCCTCTGACCTATCAGAATGCATCTTTCTTTCTTGAACCTTCAAGATTACAGCTTCCAAACATGCCCTATTAATGTAAGGAAATGTTCTCTTCCTCCTTTAGCTAAGGTAAAATTCTGCTTCGCTTCAAATCCTCCTTATTTGAGAAGAAATCATTCTTAACCACAAGGAGCACCCATTCTAATAGGAAAGACAAACTAATAAATAGAGAAAACTTTTTAAATCAACATGTCAGTAAATGGATTGGAAAATGAGGAATAGAAGCCAGGAAAGACAATAAGAACTGAGGAAATCAAGATATACGTTCAGTAGGAGAATCATAGAATCTTATAGTTGGAAAGAATAGCAAGGGTTAGCTAACACACACCATACATAATAGAGAATCTGCTCTACAAAATTCCCAATGAGGGGTTGTACAGCCTCCAGTTGAATATCTCTAATGGCAGAGAACTCACTACCTTCTAAGGAATGTGACTTTTAAGCAGTTCCTGTTGTCATTTCATTACATTGAGCCAAAGTTCACCTTTTTGAAACTTCCAACCATTATTCCAGTAGGACCCTGGGGCCAAGCTAAACAGGCATAATACTGCTTAAACATGACACTTTTCTTGAGTTTCACTTACAATCCCTGCAGAGCATTCATTTTGGAAGAGAAAATAAAAGTACAATAAAAGTTGAATAGTTATGCCTTCTCTCTATCATCCATTTTTATTTTTTCCATCTCCCCAGAATAATGGTGTCATTCTTTTTTGGATCTTCTTCTTGGTTTATACATTGTAAAAAGTAAAGTGTGTGTGTGTGTGTGTGTGTGTGTGTGTGTGTGTGTGTGTGTGGTGGGGGGGTAGTGATGGAGTTGGTGGTGTTGTCTCAATTGTTAATCTATAGCCTTAGCTAATTCTCAACTTCAATTGTCTAGCCACAATTAAAGGATTTTATCACTAACCCTTCTAGGTGCTTGGTTTTGCCTCCATCTTAAGAGCATAGGCTTGCCAGACTGCTCGGTCTTACTCTCCCAGATTGGGGCCTGCTATACTTTCCCCTCAACCTGTTAGGGATAAACTGAGACATTTATTGGCATCTCTTATCTACTGCTAATCAGTTCAAACTCCCCTTCCCTCACTACTGTGAGATGACAGTTCCATTTAGTCATTTAACATCAATTAGCTTTTACAGAGGGACGTTTACCTCGAAGATACAAGCAGGAACAAAAGTAGAAATATTACACACACACACACTCTTCTCTCCCCTACCCCAATGCCTTGGGTATACCCTTTTGCTTATTGCACCTTGGTCTTGGTCTTTGGTGGAAGTGGGCTCGTTATTAGCACAATTCCTGCATAATATTGGATCCTCCAAGTTCATGTTCAGATGTGCATTGCTGCCAGATGAGTCATTGTCTCATCTACCATGGTTCTGCATCCTGAAGATCACTCCTTTCTCTTCTGGGTACTTGTTCTAGGCTGGTTACGAAAACTGGAAATGGGAATGCTGTAATAGCAGAATGCCTGGACTCTCATACTCTTGACCTTTTTGGAATTCACAGGTTTGGAGGTTGCAATTCCTTCACCTTGAATGAAAAAAATAAATAAATGCAGAGGTTTAGGATTATGGCTCATTTTAAAGAGCCATATGGCCTCAGAGGGGAAAAAAGTCCCCAAGATCTTTCCCCTTAGGGTATTATCTCTCACTGGATACCGTGGGGAAAATCAAAGCACCAGACTGAAGCCGAAGAGAAAGAATAAGCCTGACTCAGACCTTTCTGAATGACCCCATGGCCAATCAAAGAGCCTCTTATTCATCATATGCTTAGCCAACCATAACCAGCTACAGAATGTTGATGCACGCTCTAATATCTCTCTGAGGTTCTTCCTTTTTTTACATATCATCACCAGATTCCCAGAAGGAAACCCTTCAGTTTCTCCCACATGAGGGATTTGTATCAGCCAAACATGCCCTGTCTATGGGCCAGTCTGTTGTTGTAACTATGACCTGCTTGAAGAATTTTTCACATATCAAAGTGGCATCTTCATTCGGCTTTCTCTTTTCTTCCTCATAGGAATCACTTGCTTTTGTCATGTGAAAAGTTCATTACTGAAAACAGTCTATTGTTCATGAGCTGACTTCCCCTGACAAATTTTAGGCCATGGAACCCTACCTATCCCTTCTTTCAAGGCTTTGAAGCCAGATCTCCTAAAATCCAGGGTGTGTGTCAGGTCTTTAGACTTCCTTTTCTATCATGAGCTCTGAGATGAAGTGGTCACTTTATCCCCAGGTTCCTGTCATTTCTACTTTGGCAACCAATTTCACCTGGTTAATGAGAATTGGCTCTAATATAACAGTTTCCCTTATCTCTTCTCCTTCCTTTTGAAGAATGAAATTGTCATCAGGACAAATCAATATTATCTAAGTGGCTTTGCTTTTCACAGAGAGAAGAGAGACAGAGCTAGATAGAGCCAAAGAGGAGAAGAGAAGAGAGGAAAGGGTGAGATCCCATTCTAATAGGTCAGGCCCAACAGTGCTTACTATGTGGCAGCCAGTATGCAAGGGCTAGGGATACAAAGAAAAGCAATCAAATCAAATCAAATCCCTGCCCTCAAGGAGGTCACAGTTGGGGGGAGATAACGTGTAAACAACTATGTAAAAACAAACTAACTCTCTCTCTCACTCTCTCTCTCAATTTTATGTGTGTATTGTTTATGTATGTGGGTCCTTCCTTCTTTCCTTCCTTCCTTCTCCCCCCACCGCTCTCTCTCTCTCTCTCTCTCTCTCTCTCTCTTTCTCTTTCTCTCTCTCTTTTATGTATGTGTAATGTTTATGTATATATGTCCTGGGGCAACTAGGTGGTGCAGTGGATAGAGTACCTGCCCTGAAGTCAGGAGAACCTGAGTTCAAATCTGGCCTCAGACACATAACACTTACTAGCTGTGTTACCTTGGGCAAGTCACTTAACCCCATTGCCTAGCCAAAAAACAAAAAACAACAACAACATGTATATATGTCCTTCCTTCCTTCCTTCCTTCCCTCCCTCTGTGTCTCCCTCTCTGTCTTTCTCTGTCTCTGTCTCTCTCTTTCTTTCTGTGTGTGTGTGTGTGTGTGCGTGTAAAATATACAAGATAACTCAGACATAATCAGCAGAAGGAAGGCACTAGAATTCATGGGGATCACAAAAGGCTTCCTGTAGAAATTAGGTTTGTAGATGGCACTTGAAAGAAGCCAGGAGGCAGAGATGTGAAGAAGAGGAACATTCCATGCATGGGACACAACCAGTGAAAATACTTGGAGTCAGGAGATGGAGGGAGCATCTTGAAGGCCAGTATCACTGGATTGTAGAGTACAAGTTATAAGAAGACTGGAAACACAGACATTACTAGCTCATAGCTGGATAGTTAGAACTCTCCCTCATTACAATATTATGTCTCAGTGATAGCTTTGTATTCTGCTTCCAAAACACATTAATTTATTCTTTCTGAAGAGTTGGTCTATAGCATGCTTTCACTGCAATATTGCTTCTATTTCCTTATTAATCCTCACTCAAATGATGCTTTATATCATACTTCTCTCCTCTGCTAAGTTCATGGATTTTCTCCTGGGGGAAGGAGGACTTATTGTCACAAATATTTTTCCCAGAACTATTTAAAATGTCAATGCTGTAGAGTTAGTAGGCTAGACTTCTCAGAATAGGATAATGATATCATATATTAAGAAGTGGAATTTGAATAAATATCCTCAATTATTGCTCATCATAACTATTAATGATTTATTCAGAGTCTTATTCCATAAATAAATTTTAAGTACCCAACAAAAATCTAGTAACTGTTGCTGCCATTCCTCAGTGTATGTAATGTTCATTTTCTTCTGGTCACTTACAAAAAAAAAAAAAATTGAAGACTGAAAAATGATTTTGCATGTTAAGATGGTAGAATTTTAGGCCCCAAACCAGCCCACTTAAGCTTACACAGACATACCTCTTCTTTTTCAGAAAAGATTTGGATTTGGTTGACATGCTAACAGAAATAACATGGGATTTGTAGTCATGTTAGAATCCTAGCTGTTAGATATTATCAGTTGTGGAGCTTAATTTTCTCATTTTAAAGTGAGGGGGTTGAAAGAGATAGCATTAAGGAAAGACCATAGTACCTTCTTGTCCCAAATTCTATGACCCAACATGACCAACTAATATAAATGGGATAGATGAGGGAGATTACCAAACATGAGGTGAAAACAGGGAAAAATCTTATCAATGATCTATATAGCCTTCAAGTATTGTAGAACAGATAAAACTTACACATTAAATTATTATGAAGACAAGATTTCGACTAAATGGTCTCAAGTTTCCTTCCAGCTCTGATGTTCTGTGAGACAATCAATGTTAATACCGTAACACTAAGTGGTAGGTTCAAATTCCAGATGAGAAACACAAGTGGTATGTTTACCTATAGTCTATAGGACTTCCCACATAAACATACAGACACCTACTTACCCTCTGGGTTGGGTCACTTATTCCAATCTACTCTTACATTAGGATATCTAGGTTCTTCTCTGGATTTCAGAAAAGGACCACTACCATGTGATTATACTCAAATCTTCTCAGGATACTAGGAGGTAATCCTATTAAGGGGAAATAGATTTCTTCTTCTTTTATTCACCACTTTAAAGCCCCTACTGATGCATTTCTATTTGTTCAGATACTACTCACACAATGACACTTATAGATATGAAACCTAAACTTAGCAAAGTAAAAGAAAGAATAGTAATAGCAATAATAACAATAACAATGTAGCCACTCATATATTAAACATGCACATGAATAATAAACATAATCCAAATTTAAACCTATTCCATACTCTTATTTGTATGATTTTTCATATGATTTAGTTTTATCCTCTTTTAGTTATGGAACACTTAAATGCAAACAAACTAATGGACCATAGCGTCCTGCAACTCTTATGGTTTTCAATGTGGTTTCCATCTCATTTTAGATCCTTGAAACTATTTCTTGGTAATCATATTTTCTAGTTTTTAAGAAAAAATTCTCCACCACCTTTAAATCAATAGCCTGTTTACATATAAATGAGGTATCATTCTATATCTTCATAAAGTGATTTGAGTTTTTGTGTTTATTCCACAGTTCATTTTCTGTCCAAAACTACTCAAATCCTATCTGAAAGCTATGTTTCTTAATAAACACATACTTTAGCAATTTTTATTAAGCTAGTTATTTTCCTATTCCTTCCAGGCACCAAAATTTTGATCTACAAATAGGCAACATCTTACATCCTTTAACAGGTTATGTAATTCTTTCCTCTTATACAAAGTTTTTTTCCCAGCCCTTTTGTCACTAAACTGTTAAGCCAGCAAGGAAAAATTATTTATTAAGTGTTTATTATGTGCCAGGCACTGAGAAGGTCTGGGGCTACAAAGACAAAGAAGGAAAAAATTCCTACTCTCAAGCACCTTATGTTCTAATGAGGTAGACAGCAAGGACATATATAAGCACGTGTAGAATGAAATCAAATATAATTGATACAAATAAATGCAAAGCAGTTAAATACAAGGTAGTCTGAGAGAGATAGCACTAGCGGTGGGTGGGGGTATTGGTTAACAAAGGCTAGATAAAGAAAGTGCTCCTTCAACTGAGTCTTGAAGGAAAAGAGGAATTCTGTGTTGCAGAGGGGAAGAGAGCACACATTCCCAACATGGAACACGTCTAATACAAAGGCACAAAGACAGGGGTGGAGTATCATATCTGAGGAGTAGAAAGACCAGTTTGGCTGAATTGTAGAGTACAGAAAAGGGAGTAACATAGGATACAGTTAGAAAGAGATGTTAGGACCAGGTCGTCAGGGGGTTTAGAAGCTAAAGAGAGGAGTTTATATTTTATCCTGGAGACAATCAGAAGTCCAGAAAGTTGATTGAATAAAGGAGTCACATGATCAAGTCTTCATGGAAGGGAAACCACACTTTGATATTGTGTAGATGATAAGACTGGAGTGGGAGAGATTTGAGACAAGGGCATCTGTTAGGTGCCTGTTGCAATGATCTAAGCAAGAGATGATGAAGGCCTGATGAGGATAGTGGTGGCAAGTCTAGAGAGAAAGGGTTGAATGCAAGAGATGTAGAGGTGGAAATGATGTGATTTACCAAATGACTGAATAGCTGAGGTGAGGGAAATGGAGGCATTGAGTATAATGCTGAAATTACTAGCCTGGGACACTGGAAAAATGGCATTGCCTTTGACAGAAATAGGGAAGTTTGACAGAGGAGTTAGAGGGAGGAGGCAGATAATGAATTCTGTTGCAGACATGTTGAGTTTGAGATGTTTCTGGAATATCCAGTTAAAAATTTCCAATAGGTAAATGGTATTAGCTGTGTGACCCTGAGTAAGTCACTTAACCCTGTTTACCTCAGTTGCCTTATCTGTAAAATGAGCTGGAGAAAGAAATGGCAAACCATTCCAGTATCTTTGCCAAGAAAACCCCAATGGGGTCACAAAGAGTCAGACATGACTGAAAAACCACTGAACAATGCAGAATGAAGGGCAGCTAGGTGGTGCAGTGAATAACGTGCCGGGCCTAGAGTGAGGAAGAGACTTATCTTCCTGAGTTCAAATCCGTCCTCAGACACTTACTATGTGACCCTGGCAAATCACTCAACCCTGCTTGCCTCAGTTTCCTCATCTATAAAATGAGCTGTAAAAGAAAATGGCAAACTATTCCAGTGTCTTTTCCAAGAAATGGGGTCGACTGAAAAATGACTCAACAATAACAACAAATGCAGAATTAAAGCTCAATGGAGATAACAGGGCTGAGTATGTAGATATGTGAGTCATTGGCCAGAGATGATAATAAAACCCAAGGGAGCAGATCTTTTCCACCAAAAGAGAAAATACAGAAGAAAAAGGATGAGTAGGACAAAGTCCTGGGAACATCCATCATTAGGAGGTATGATATGGACCACAAACTATCAAAGAAGACTGAAGAGAGGCTATCCAGGGGAAGAAAATGGTGAGCAGTTTCAAGTCCATCAGATGGGTTGAGGATGAGGACTGAAAAAACAGCATCTGATCTGTCAAGTCCTATATCATTCGTAACTTTGGAGATGGCATTTTGTCTGCTGATGAGATTGGAAGACAAATTGTGAAGGATTGAGAAGTGAGAGGAGAGCAAATGAAAATAAGGAGGGTGTACAATTTTTTTTTCTAGGAGTCTGAGAAGGGAAGGAGAAATATAGGGTATTATCTTGAGGGATTAATTGGATATCATGAAGTTTTAAGAAAAAAAATATTTTTTTAGGATAGAGGAGACTTGGGAGTGTTTGAAGGCCGTGAGGAAGGAAGGAATTAGTAGATAGGGAGAGATTGGAGAGAGACACAGATAGAGAGAGATAAAGACCGAAACAGAGATAGAGAAACAAATATAGAGACAGAAACAAAAACAGACAGAATTATTGATGTGGCAGTCTGCTGGAGAAGATTGGATCAAGGATGTATATCAGACTCTTGTGGCTTCATAGTTAGGTTTTGCGGAGCCTGTTTTGATCCATCTTATGCTGATATCAATGTACAGTAAATCTTTTGTATGGAGTTTCTACATATTTGGTTGTTTTATGTGAGAAACTGAGTTCTTTTTTTTTCTAAATGTTTCCTCCCTCTTTTCATCCAGATATTTAGAGTGTTTGGGGTTATGAAGTGGAGACTGAAAGACAACAAAATCTTACCCACTTGGGCCAAGTTAAAGAGGAAGTGGTGATATCCCCATGCACCCTTAGCAGAAAGGACTAGATGGCACAGATGGGGCAAGAAACATCTTACTTAAAGCTATTTGGCATTAGGCAGCAGGCCAGACCTGTACAGCAGGGAAAACACCACCCTAGGAGCGCCCATCCTAATTTCTGAACTAACCAGCTGAGCAGATATCTGGCAGAAACTCAGACTTATGCTCCCATTTATAATAGCCCTAGTCTCCAGAGCCAACTGTTTATTTATCAATTGTTAATTGAGTTGATGTTTACTCATGATTGCGAACAGATGATTAATTTATTGCAGAGTTCGAGGAGTCAGATAGTGAGGAGACCATTATAAAGAGAGATTATAATAGAGTTCTCTGCACTTGTGAGCCTGGTAATAAAAGATTGACTAATATAATTAGATGGGGCTTGGTAACAAATACTATTATATTATGTCTGAATCTTATTTAAATGTATTGGCCTTTTATCTTAAACTTATTAGTGGGTGGCTATAGGTTAAGTTAAAACCTGCTGCAGTCTTTTACATCTTCCGAGAGGGGAGGGATAGTATGCAAATGAGTCGACTCCCTTATAATGGTTGTGGCAGGGGAGGCAGTTGGTAGAGTGAATAGGATGCTGAACCTGGGGTTGGGAAGACCTGCATTCAAATGCCACCGATGTTTAGTACATGCTCATGGAATTGAATTTACTTTCTTTAGCTTTGGCTGGCTTTCGAAGCTTCAGTTTTTTCATCGATATAATGGAACTAATACTTACCTTCCCTATGACCTACTGTACAGGACTATTGAAAGGCTCAAATGAGGCAAAAGTCAATTTTTAAAAATTTTATTTTTAATTTCTGGAATAAAACAAGCATTTCTATAACATAGTACAGTCAAAAAGATGATTGTACATGAAACTGCAAATCTACTATGCACAATTTGCTATTTCTTTCAAATATACAACAAAATTACCATGTAAATTTCTTTTTTTTGTCTGCCCCAACCCTACCTAAAGATGACTACCATTAGACACAAATTTTACATAGACATAAATATATATATATACACATACATATATATATGTAATTATTCTATACATACTTCTGTTTATTAATTCTTTCTCTGGATACAGATAGCGTCTTTCTTCATGTGTCCTTTATAGTTGATTTGGGTATTTGTGAAAGTCAGTTATTATACTGGCTTAATTTTGGGTTTACAGTGAGGAAGACCTAGATTTGATTTACTAGATGGGAAAATCCCTCAACATTCCAAAGCTTAAAAATAATTAATAATAATAATAATAATATAACTGGCATTTATATAGTGCTTTAAGGTTTAGAAAGTGTTTGGTTGTTTTATATATGTATATATGTTAACTCATTTGGTCCTCACTACAACACTGTGGGGTAGCTACTGTTATCATCCCCATTTTACCATTTTACAAATGAGGAAACTGAGGCAGAAAAAGGTTAAATGATTTGCCCAAGGTCACATAACTAGTAAGTATCTGAAGCAGAATTCAAACTCAGGTCTTCTTCACTCTAAGTAATTCATTCTGCGACCTAACCTAACTAAGTAGCTGAGCGACAGTTACCTGGCAGAGACTCACATATGATCTGTAACATGGGGTCAATGATATCTGCAGTGAGAAACATTGTGGCAAATTTGATAGAAAGCTGACCTCATTGTCCAGCAGAACTCAATAGATGAGCTGCTTCTGACATATACCAGCTATATGACAATGGGGCTCATCTCTCAGTCCCCCTAAGCAACTCTCAAAAACTATAAATTACAAATATATTGCTGATTAGCATTGGTGGAGAGAGTTCTGGGACTGAGGGTTCCCCTCATTAATGGAATCACAGATCAGGACCAGGGGCCTCTAGAACAGGGGTGCTTACCTGGTGTCCAGTAAGAGATTTTAAAAGGTCCATAAACTTGAATGGGAAAAAATGCATCATTATATTTACCAACCTTTGTAATCCTGTGTGTTTTACTTTATGCATTTAAAAACATTTTTTCTGAGAAGGGTACCCTATTGCCAAAGGGGTCCATAACACACAAAAAAAGTTATGAAGCCCTGAACACTTCTTTGACAGGGCTGTTAATCGGTGAGGATCAAATAAAGTTATTATTAAAAAAAAAAAAATTTTGCAAACCTTAAAAAACTGTGTTCTCCTCCATTCTTAGGGCGGTAGCAGCATGGGTCATGGGAAAGGCCCTGGGTTAGAAGTCAGGCAACACTAATTTGCTGGGTGACTATGGGCTAGTGACTTACTTCCTCTGTGCCTCAGTTTTCATATCTATAAAAATAAATGGGTGCAAAGACACTGGCCCTACATATTGCTCACAACCCCGAATGTCTGTTGACTGACTTTAGAATTGAGAAGTCAGGCTCTGAAGGGTACCTCTGTTTCTATTGCCTTCCTGGATCACGCAGTGACATTTTCACTGGAGCCTTTGGCCCTAAGGAATAACTGACAAATTGTGGACATTTCAAATATTCTGTCACGTTCTCTGGGGAGATCTGGAGCAAGGGGAGCTGGGCATACCACATATGCAAGGCAGATAGAATAGGTGAAAGAGTGCTCACTTGTTCAGAATATTCAGGTTCAGTTTCCAGCTGTCTGGGTGACCCTGGGTAAATGTTTCCTCCCCTCTTTGGGCCTCAGTTTCCTCATCTGTAAATGAAAGGATTAGAATAGATGGTCACTAAGGGCCCTTCTAGTGCTAATCTGTGATGTGTGACAGGGGTCAGCAAACTACAGGCCCAAGGGCTGATTCCAGAATCCAGCCTTGCCTGCCTGCTTTTGTACGGTCCTCAAGCTAAAGTTTTATTTTATTTAAAAATGTGAAAAATACATTCTTAGTCTAGGGCCTTGGACCAGATTTGGCTGTCAGGGCCTTAGTTTGCTGACCCCCGATCTATGAGATGAAGCCACACTGGAAGCTAGCTGCCACATCTATAACAAGGATTCTATATTGGGTTTTTTTTTTCCTACAATCAATCAATTAACCTGCATTTATTAAATTCTTAGTAGTACCAGGCACTGTGCTGAAACAGGGGTACAAAGAAAATGCAGTCCCAACCCTCAACGACTTTATATTCTAATGGAGGACATGACAAATATATAAATAGATTTAAAAAAGATACATACCAAGGGGGTCCAAGTCAGTCTTAGAAATGGGAAGACACTAGTACCTGGAGGGACTGGGAAAGGCCTCCTTTAGAACTTTGCTTTTTTGTTGAATCTTTTTTAAAATTTATTTTATTTTTAATTTATGGAATAAAACAAGCATGTCCATAATATGGTCTAATAAAAAAGATGATTGCACATGAAACTGCAAACCTACTGTGTACAACTTGCTATTCCTTTTAAATATACAACAAAGTTATCATGTACATTTCTTTTTCTTTTTCCTTTTCTTTTCTTTTTTTTTTTTTTTTTGGAATCTTGAAGGAAACCAGGAATTCTAAGAGGCAGAAGTGAGGAAAGGGATCATAGTAGGCATGGAGGCTAGTGAGTGGTACAAAGACATGGAGATGATGAGGGATGGAACATATCTGTGAGAAATAACAAGTGTTCCAGGATAACTGCACCATATAGAGTGGAAAGAAATAGTATTGGAGAAGAATGGAAAACTAGAAAGAGACCAGGTTGTAAAAATCTTCGAAATCATAACAGAGGAGGTGATAAAGAGTCACTGGAGTTTATTGAATGGTGGATGTAGTCAGAATGTTACTTTAGGAAAGTCTCTGGGGTAGATGTGTTCATTGGAATGGGGTGTCTCCCGTGGGCAGCTAGGTGGTGCAGTGGCTAGAGTGCTGGGCCTGGAGTCAGGAAGACTCATCTTCCTGAGTCCAAAACCAGCCTCAGACACTTAACTAGCTGTGTGACTCTGTGCAAGTCACTTTACCCTGTTTGCCTCAGTTTCCTCATCTGTAAAATGAGCTGGAGAAAGAAATGTCAAACCACTCCAGTATCTTTACCAAGAAAACCCTAAAATGGGATCATGTCAGACACAACTGAAAAACAACTCTCCCCATGACTTACGTCAGCAAGACTGGTTAGGAGGCCATTGCAAGAGTCTTGAAGTGAGAAGTGATAAGGTCCTGGATTTGGTTGGTGGCTGTGTGAATAGAGAGGGAGGCATCTGGGAGATATGGAGAATGAAACCACAGGATCTGACCACAGATCAGATATATAGGATGAGAGAAACCAAAGCTTTGAGGAAGACACCAAGGTCTCAAACAAAAGGATGATGGTACCCTCAATAGTAATAATGAAGTTTTTAAAAAGGTGAGAATGATCTTTGATTTGGATCTGTTGAGTATGAGATGCCTATGAGACATACAGTTTAAAATGACCACTAGGGAGTTTGTGAAGCGGGACCAGAGAAAGGGAAATGAGTAAAGAGAACAATCTTTCTGGGTCTTTTCCTCCCCATAGAGCTCCCCATTAACTTGATCTTAATTCTGTTTCGTCTCCTTGACTGGCACAAATGTGTACAAAGCAACAGCCTTCCCTGAAGGATGGGACACTTCCTCAGCTGCTCTTCCTTCACACCAGCAGATCAGAGGAGAAAGCCTGGCACACAGCTGGCGTTTTTAAAGCAGCTGGGCAAACGGCCATGTAGATATTAAAAATAAAAAAAAATGGTAATTCATCGAACAAAGCTGTATACAGCTGATGTCCATATTGGAGCTGCTGTGTGGTTGGCTCAGCTGATGCCTATTGTCTTCCCATGAGGAGGGATGAGACACATTTTTAACAATCAAGGAAGAGCAGTACATATCGCTCTAGAGGGATGAAGTGTATAGTTTGATGGGGACTGAAAAAATAAGCCAACACAAATGGCAATTATAACTAGACCTCTTTAGTTCTTTGACATCAGGCACATAAGCTTATAACGAATTATATCTATCAAAAACACTCCCACTGAGTCAATGGTGAGGATGTGGAGTAGGAGCATCACCAGTATTTGCATTCAAAGGAATAGTTTGTATCTGAGAAACTGCATTTTTTTTCATATACTTTATACAGTATTGATGAAAATGAGAGAATATGAAAACATAGACAGCAACGCCCCAGATCAGCCATTGGTTCCTCTGGCTTGGTGTTCTGGATCTGTTAGAAAATCAGGGAGCAGTTTATTAGAAGACCTGATTGAAGAGAAGCCCCAGTGGAAGAAAAGCAGGAAGAAAAAACAGGCAGCTTAAATGGGTACCATATAAAGGTTGAGTCTGTATCATGTGGATGATATCAAGTTCATTTAAGGTTCTGGAGCCCCAGGACTGAATCTCTCTCTTTAAAATGAGAGTGAATGGCCCTGCGCATATTAGGGGAGAGAATGACACAAGATGGCAACGAGAAGAGAATGGCAAAGCCAGACTGAAGTTGGGTCAACCTTTGCCAAAACTGTGAAGTAGGTGAGATTTTTCTTGAATAGTCTTGCCCTATCCTGAAGGCACGTGAGGATCCCAGAAAAATTTAATTTTCTCTTCTTACAGAGGCCAGCAATGCTAGGGGAAAAAAAGGATAATCAAGAGGTTGGAAGAGAAAGAACCTCCTGGGGAAAAGAGGGAGTAGTCCCAGAGAGTAAAACAAAGACCATTCTGAGTCAAGCTGAGGGTGTCCACGTGACTATATTCAATGGGGGCAAAGTAAGTCACGAGGAATGGAGATTACGGTAGTGGCTTCAGAGCCAGGGAGGTCAGGATGAAAGTGGTGCTACTGAGCAGAGTCAGAAGGTCAATGGTTTCTTCCCCTATTATAGCATTCTTTTATAGTGATACTGCTAACTCTAGCCTCTCTGAGCTGTTGCCTGACAAAATGATAACAAGAAAGATGATGGCGATGATGGCGATGAAGATTATGATGATAATTTTTACAGTGCTTGAATATTTGTAATCTTCACAACAACCCTGTGAAGTCAATAGAACAGTTCATTTTCTACATCAATTTTTAGATGAAGAAACCGAAACTCAGAGAAATCATGACTTGCTGATAGTCATACAGTCAGCATTCAAATCCAGGTTTCCTGATCCAAAGTCTAATATTCTTTCCAAGACATTGAGCTGGATCAGTCCAGAGTCATTTTCATTTCAATTTCCTGGCATCCCTTCTCCCTCCCCATTTGTCATTGTTGTTCAGTCATATCCAACTCTTCATGACCCCATGGACCATAGCATGCCAATACTGTCCATGAGGTTTTCCTGGCAAGGACACTGGAGTGGTTTGCCATTTCCTTCTCTAGTGGATGAAGGCAAACAGAAGATAAGTCACTTGCCCAGGGCCAGACACCTAGTAAGTGTCTGAGGCCAGATTTGAGTTCAGATCTTCCTGACTCCAGTCCTGGTGCTCTATCCAATGAGCCATCAAGCTGCCTCCATTTTTAATGTCACTTGAATATTAGTTGATGACTAAATGCTAGGACTGTGGAGCTATAACCAAGGTGTAGCTAGTCCTTGCCCTTCAAGGAAGTGGTAATTTTAGTTAAGAATTCCACTTGTGATTGTTTAGGTAACAGTACAAGAGATGGACTAAGGCAATGAAGGATTCATTACCAAATGAATGGAAAAGACATAGGTTCTCAAAAGGGGGTGAGAGCATTGCGGCCTGGTGTACTCTTGGAAGGCTTGATGGAAGACGTGGCCCTGAGGAGACTGAAGGGAGAAGTCTGTATTTAACACAAAACAAATGTATCATTAATCATGGTATCTCACACACCAATGGAAGAAGAAATGTCGCAGGTTGGAACCTAGTCTCTTACTCTTACGTGAAATCTGAGGGACATCTTTTGCCTCTTCCTCCCCAAAGATGCTCCCACAGCATGGTATCCCCCAAAATATCACATTTTAAAAGTCTCCCTCTAATCACAGAAGGCAATATGTATTATGGGAAAAGTACTGAATTTGGAGTCAAAGTACTTGAGTTCAAATCCTACATCTTTGACTCTCACTAGTTATATGACTGGCAAAGTCATAATTTCTTTGGGTTTCAGTTTCCTCAACTGTACAGAATACTGAGCGTAGAGTCAGGAAGACTCATCTTCCTGAGTTCAAAACTGTCCTCAGACTCTTACTGACTGTGTGACCCTGGGAAAGTCACTTAACCCTGTTTGCCTCAGTTTCCTCCTCTGTAAAATGACTGGAGAAGGAAATGGCAAACCGCTCCAATATCTCTGCCAAGAAAACCCAAAATGGGGTTGTGAAGAGTCACAGAATGCCATCATTGATCTGGACAGTGATTTAAAGTCTTTTCTAAGTCCAAATCCCATGGAACCACAGATCCATTGAAGTACATCATACAGGTGACAGCCTGCATTGCTAGTCCAGTGGGAAAACATAGTGAGAAGAAGATGCCCATAGCAAGACAGAAATTATCCATCCAGGGAGAAGGAACTGAGGAGCTTGGGCCCAGGCTCCCAGGAAACATGACAAAAGCTAAGTATGGGGCGATGGTATGTATGATACTAATTCTGTAGGAAAGTCCAAGAAGCTTATCTGTTTTGCTGTTGTTTGGGCCACTGGGAGTACCTTTGGAAGATTTAAATATATGGGGGTGGAGGACAGAGCGGCTGTCCATGGATTTATGGTTCAGAAGTAAGCCAACACAAACACTACTTATTCCTAGACCTCTTTAGTTCTTTGAATTCAGTCACAGAAGGTCATAGTGATGTTTGTTCTTCCTAAATCTTAGTGTTTGTGTACAAGCTAGGCTAAAGGGTCAACAATTATCTCATATATATTACATACACACACATACATACACATATACACATGTATGTATAGTTTTATGTCTATATAAATATATACAGATTGTATATTTAGATTGTTATATGTAAACGTGTGTGTGTGTGTGTGCGTGTGTGTGTGTGTGTGTGAAGAGTTTTTGACTTTAAAAAAATGGGCCAAGGGAAAAGCCTGAAGACCATGATTTATTTTTGCTTGTGTTGATACTATTGTGCTCCTCATCCTTTCACAATACTGTACTCCTTCAGTTGACTTAGGATGCAGTCCATGATTGTGATATAGACTTTAAACACATGTGTATACAGCTGTGGCCTTTGGCCACCCATCAAGGAAGAAAACAACTAAGTATAACAGACTTCTTTGGGCCTAGAAAATACTTTAGAAAATAGAGACCTGGATTTGAATTCAGTCTCCAGAATTTCCTGTGTAATCACCAGCCAGTCACTTAACCACTTTGACCATCAGTTTCCCCATCTGTAAAATGCAGAGAATACCTCTAGTGTCTAATCCATAGAGTTGCTATGAGGCTGTAATGGACTAATGCTTGTAAAATGCTTTTGCAAACCTTAAAGCACTATGTAAATATCAGTCTTTGTCATCAGTCCTTTTATTCAGAAGGAAACTTGTATAGAGAGCATCTATCTATCTATCAGTCGATCTATCTATATCTCTTCCTCTCCCAATCCCACCACTGTGGCTGTATTGTTTAGGTCTTTTGATTGCCAGGACAATGCACTTAATGGGCAAGCAGTATTTTCTCTCCTTTAAGATGAGGATATTAGTGTGTGCGTGTGCGTGTGCACCTCACCAAGCTGGAGAATAATTTGGGGTGGAGAAAAGCACCATAAAATTTCCCAATTGCAATCCTTTCATTCTCTTCTTCTTATTCAATTCTGGATCTGACTTTGGGAAACAAATGGTACAGTGGAAAGAGCATTGGATTTAAAGACAGGGGACCTGGGTTCAAATCTTAGCTCTGCTGCTTATTACGTGTGTGAGCTTAGGCAAATCACCTTCCTTCAGCTTCTCAGTTTCTTCACTTATAAAATGGGAGAGCACTAGACTAGATGCATGGTCTTCTTTACTATGACCATGGTCCATGTGTAGTATGTCTCCCAGTGGACTAACTCAACCACCTAGCTATTGAAGTTCATGAGATCATAGCTTTCAAGCTAGAAGGGATCTTAGAAGCCACATATTCCCATTCCCTTATTATACAGGTGAAAGAACCCAGGGCTAAGTTGGGTAAGACACTTGTCTAAGGTCACGCAGGCAATGAGTATCCAAGGTGGAATTTGAATGTAGGTTCTCTGAATCCATGGCCAGTGTTCTTTACAATCTACCATCTTTTGAAGAAAAGGAGAAGAAAGAGGAGCAAGTGTGTGTGTGTGTGTGTGTGTGTGTGTGTGTGTGTGTATGTGTGTGTGTTGGAAGGGGTGGGAAGAATGAGTTCTTCTCTGAGTTGGAGGTTGCCTTTTAGATGGGAGCTAACAGCTATGAGCGTGTCAGACTCCAGCTACAACTGCCAACATGGAAATCCAAACTGGTGGTGTTTGATACAAAATATTAATGTACTCAAAGTCTTTAAGTGCTTTTTTTTTTTTTTACAACAGAACTGTCTTGTCTACAGAAACCCTGCCTAACAATGACCTCCACATATGATATGTTTCCTTTTCCAATATTCTTTCAAGACCTATTAGATCAGCTACACAATAATCATCCCCAAACAATCTGTCTGTTCCACCTTCCCCCAGCCCCATACCCTTTTTCCAGCCAGATTGTCCTGACATTTTTACTTATCATGCACTTGAATTCTCTTGGACCCTATTAACTTTCTTCCAGTCTCTTGCCCTGCTAGTCTATACTACATTAGTCATGCTCCTGTGAACAAATTTTGTAAGATTCCAAACCCATATGGTTGAGACAAATGTTACTAAATTGAGCTTATTTAAAAATAAAATAAAATAAAATAATTTAGGGAGGGTGATTACAAAATATTTCTATTTTAACTGACATGATAGAGGCTGTACATGTCTTTGCCAAGAGGTTGAAAGGATTGGTTCTTCTGGGAGTATCATATTTACCAAATATTTACTAGAATTGGGGAAAGTAAAAATGGACAGAATGCATGTCCCTGTTACTTGGGCTCACATGGCAGTGAACGCAGGGGAAGAAACTCTCCCTTGGGGTAAATTTGTGGTCCAAGATTAGATTAGCTTTTCTTCTTAAAGATCTTGTGACCCATTGTAATTACTCTCCCCAAAGGAGGCTGGGCAAATTCTATATCTCTGACTTCAGGCCTGGAGGCATTATGTTGAGAAGACCCAACCATCAATTTTTGGAGCCTTGGTGCCTCTAAATGCAAAAGATGCAATTTCTAGCTCTTGGGACTCTTTCATATTAAAATCAGTATGTATTTATTAGGCATCTACTGTATACCAGTCACTAAGGATGTAATGACAAAAATGAATTTAATATTCTCAAGGAGCTTACATTCTTCTATGGCTTAGCAACATATATAGATAAATATAAAAATTTTTAAGAAAGAATTAAAAAAGTATAGAAATAAAAATAAAATATTAAATATATATATATATATAATGTATGTATATATATATGAGGAAATGTGAAGGGATGGGAATATTAACTTGGGAGATAAATAGAGGCCTAGGGTAAGAGATGGTGATTGAGCACTCCCTTGAATGGAGCTAAGGATTCTAAAGGAGGATATATAAGGCATGAGGTAAAACCTGTGCAAACCCACAGTGGTGGAACATGGAACTTCATGTATGTAGAACAACAGATAGGCTATTTGGTTAGAATAGAATCTATGAGCTAGAATAATGTGTAACAAATCCTGAAAAATAGGCTAGAACCAGATCGTGAAGTACTTTAAGAGGCTTCCACCCACTGCAGAATAATTTCCTGGTTAGGACAGAAGGGACTGTTTTATTTCCCAAGTGCTTTCTCTTCCTGCCTGGTTGCAGGTGACTGAATCCTTCCCCTCCAGCTTTATAATAGGTACTATAAGAAGCTGATGTATTCCTTGGGTGTCAGGCTGCTGTTCAAGGTGTTATTAAGTGGATGCGCAGTGTGGCTGACTTGGAGGGCCAGAGGTTTGCAGGGGAAACCTTGACTGGCATTAGGAGAGTTGCCTATCAATTTTACTCGCCCTGCCAGTTGAATCTCCCATGAAGAGCCCAAGTGGAGAGCGCTCCCTCCCTCCCCCAGGAGATGAGAAGAGCGTGCGTGTCTTTGGATGGAGAACATATGCAGAGGTGCCAATAGTTTTCAAGAGGACGCTAGCCGTAATATACTATCACACGCATACCACATACCTCACAATCACTCCATGAAAAAAAAAAAAAAGGAAAGAAAGAACATGCTTATATTATCAAAAGTTGATGGGAAAATGCTGTCTGGCACCAACACTTCAGGGAGTCAGAAGAACTGTTTCTTAGACCTCCCAACAGAAACTCAGATTCCTTTTTCTTCCTTGAAATTTATGAGCATTTATAAAGAAGGGCATCCTTTTATTGGTGGTGGGAGGGATACTGTCGGTCAGATTCTTTTCCCTAAAAATCTAGGGAGGCAGTTTTTAAAACTTTACAGAAAAAGAAATACTCATAAATTACTCTCTATCTTTATGATGAGGTTGCATTCTCTTCTGATTTTTTCCCCCAGTGACTCATTTAGCCAAATCTGGGCCCACTCAGTGGAACTTCCAAGCTAGTAGTTTACTCCTCCATAAAATGGGTATAATCGTAAATCATATCTATAGGACTGGGGTTATATTTAACTTTCCCCTCTCAACTTCCACTTTTAATCATTTACTAGGTCCTTTTAATTCTGCTGCCCACACTTCTCTTCCCTCTATCCCCTTTAACCTGTGCCAAGGTAGTATAGTGGAAAGAGGCCTGGAATGGAAGTCAGAAGGACCCTAGTTCAAATCTTGCTTCTTATGATTGTTATCTTTGTGGCCCTGAGCAGATTACTTAACCTCTCTCTACCTCAGTTTCCTCACCTGTGAAATGGGGATAATAATAACACCTACCTTGTAGGATTATTGTAAGGCTCAAATGAGATCCTATATTTAAAACACTTTGCAAACCTTAAAGCATTATATAAATGTTCGTTGTTAGTGGTAGCATCACTGTCCCCTTATTAATTAACTTGGGCTGTCATCCTTGCCCGTTAACAGCTCTTCTCTTTTGTCCCCTCTTTCAAGTCATTACCAAAATAATCTTTTGTTTCAATCTGTTCACATACACAATCTTTGGCATACAAATCTTCAGTGGTTCCCTCCCTGCTGGTCTATGCAAAGTCAAACTCCTTTGATTAACATTCTAGCCCTCAACAACCTGGAATTACCTTTCTTTTCAAGTCTTATCTCATATCCCCTCCCTCCAGTCCAACTGGACACCTCTCTCCCCCTTAGATATGGTCTCTGTTCCCATCCTGTATCCCCTGGCTGCCATTGTTTCCTGGAATACAGAGTTGTGACTATAGAGGGCTAAGTGGGCCTTTGCCTTAAGGTGATAACTTTAGAGGGTGATGACAACATTTATATTCTCTCGAGATTTGTGTGTGTGTGTGTGTGTGTGTGTGTGTGTGTGTGTATAAAATTGTTAAGTGCTATGTTCAGGTATATGTACATATACTAATTATAAACATATAATTAAATATATACTAAATAGAAATATATAATTAAATATATACTAATTAGTATATATACTAATATACTAAGATGTATAGGTAGATTTATATACATATATACATACATAAGTGGTTTATATGCCTATATGGCATGTATTTTTTCTTCATGGTATATGTCCACATATGTGTATTCACATATATAATATATATATATACACATTATATATACATTTACTAATTATTGTATCCAATATATGTGATAATTAGTTAAAAGAAGACATTACCAGATGGTGCTTAGGGACAACCTCATCCAGTTCTTCTTTGAGGAACCAAGGGTACATTTCATGCCAATTCCCCTAAAAGTAAGAATTTTTAATTAAGGCTATTCTGGAATGTCTTCCCTGTCCTCTTTTGCCTGTTAAATATTGATACCCCTTCTTTATAAGCCACTTCAAATGCGACCTCTTGCATGAATTTTATCTCGATTTTCTACCTTACCTTAGGTAATGGCCTTATCATTTAGATGTCAAACAGAAATTTGTTGGGGTTTTTTTTCTGTTTAATTGATCACGTATGATAATCTGATATCACATTTATGATTTTGTTAGTGGTATAGATGGTAAGCTGTGTGAGAACAAAGATTATACCTCACCTAACCTTTGTATTTCTCCAAGTGCCTATCTACCACAGTATCTTATACCCAGAAGGCACTTAATTTAGTTGAATGGATGAATAAATGAAATGAACACCAGAAAAAAGGACTACACTTTTGTGGCACAAGACAAAATCCTTGTCTTGAAACCCTAATGAACTAATTACAACATTAATATTAGAAACAGGCCATCTCCACACATTCAGGCCTCTTTTGTTTTTTGGGGGGGAGGGAAGGGGTTAAGTTTTTTTTACAGTTTCTGCTGAGATGTTAGAAAGAAAAAAACTCCTGGAAAACGAGTCTTTCTCCCATCAAATAGAATTCTTTTTGATTGATTTCATTAGGTATTTTCTGCCTGGAATAACACTAAGAATCTGGGTCCTGTGTCGTTAAAATTAGTGGCCTCCTTTTCCTGATGGCTGTTTCTGGGTGGCCTTGATGCAGGCCCATAGAGGAACTTGCTTCTATATTCATGTCAACCAGACTGTTGGGAAGAAAGTCACCCTGACCGGCTGGTGGAGTTTGGTATTGCCAGCTGACCAAGGAAATGAAAGTCTTCCTCTAAAAGGTTCCCTTTGTAGATATGTGGCTGGGATTAATTAAACAATCAAACTACTTCACCAGTTAAAATTTGGAATAAAACATGCAGTTTCTAAATGCGATTAAGCTTTGATTAATGGGAGTACTTGGAAAATAGGGGTTCTGGTAGACTTACTTTTATGGATAAATGAGAGGCAACCAAAAATCTTTGTTTGATCCACCTCTTATTCACGAAAAAATTTTTTTTTAAGTTTTTGTCCACATCACTACTTAGGGAGAACATAGTTAAATATTTCTTTGACGATTAAGTATCTTATAGTGCTTTAGGGTTAGCATTCTGAACATGATTTGTCGTTTTATAGCAATGTAGATATTTAAGATAGCACCTCCTTCATTATTGAAGAAATGCAGACTCATTAGCTTGACACTTAAGGCCCTCAACAGGCCTTTCCACTCATACTATTTCATACTATCCCTACTTGTGCATTCTGCATTCCAGGAAACTGGACTCTTTGTGATTCCCTGATCTTGTCTTCCTGGCCTTTCTTGCTTCCATGTCTTTGTACACAATCTCTCTAATAGCCTATCCCGCCTCCCAATCCCTCTAGCTTTACATGTGGAAAACTTTTCAAGGCTCAGCTCAAATGCTGTCTTTTCCATGAAGCCTTTCCTGGTTCATCCCTATCTCCAAACCCCTGTTCTTCAAGCCAGATGTGTCCTTTACCTTCTCTGCTTTCTGGAATCTTTCATCCCTATTTGGATCACTCCTATGTATTTTTTTAAATAACTTCTGAGTCCTCATGTATTTGGCTTGCGTCCCCCTCCTAGATTTTAATCTCTTCAAGGGGAGGGACTATTTCTTCTTTTATCTTTGTAATCCCAGTACCTAGCATGGTCTATTGTGCTTAAGTCCGTGTTTTGGGCTCTACCCAATGTGCTGGATGACTTCCTGGAGTTTTTTTTCCCCTCTTTTTCCTTTTAAGAAATATAAATTTTATATGAGTATATTCACACAACTCCATGGTTTAGTTTGTCCGTGGTGGGTATAAGCAGGCTGCAACATACTAATAATGAGGAATTATGTAAAAGAAGAGGTATAAATGATGCCATCAGAGAAACATGTGTCCAGAAGAAAAGATGGACTGGTCATAGTCCAAGAGGAAGGGGCCACAAATGACTAGCCTGGTGGATGGCACAATGGATAGACTACTAGACATGGAGTAAGGAAGACTTGAGTTCAGATCCCACTTCTGATCTTTCCTAGCTGTGTGACCCTGAGCAAATCACTTAACCACTATCTACCTCAGTTTCCCCATTTGTAAAATGGGGATAACAATAACACCTCCAGGGTTGTTGTGAGGATCAAGTGAGACAATGTTTATAAAGCACTTAGCACAGTGCCTGGTACATAGTAGGTGCTCAATAAATACTTATTCCTTTCCCTGTCTTGTAAAGTCAGGAAAAAAATGATGAAGTCCCCCACTATTTTTGCCATACTCCTCGTGGAAAACTTCTATGAGGACATATTTAAGAGTAAAACAGGAAGTGTAGACATGGAAGATTATTGGAGGCAATACCCACATGGGTGATAACATTGATCCACCATAGCATTCCCCATAGTAGGCACTTTATAAATATTTGTTGAATTGAGTATATAGGAGGTTGAGATAAATATGTGCTAGGGGATCTTCTATAGGACTAGTATTAATATTATTGACCACTATGCTGGTAAATACTTGTCATAAGCTTGTTATGATTTCATTTAGTTTTTTTTTTTCTGAAATCAGAGAGCAAACTAGAACATTCCAGTTATCATTGGTGTCTGGCAAATTAGTCTTATGCTAATTGAGGTTCTACCGTCTATGCCTATGTAAGATACCTTTGTATTTTTAAGCATGGGATCCTATGAAATATGAAAGGCAATTTCTAGGCCAACCTTGAAGTAAAATATTAGCACAAATTTGGAAACTTGGAATGCTCCAAAGGGAAGGAAATGGCAATTTCCTGGTCCTGAGTAGTGCTCATATCTCCTTTTGAGGGCTCATGTTTAAGGCTTCTTAGGTAGAACTGAAGTGATACCTTCCCCTTTTGGACATTCTTTCTGGTGAATGAGCATTAAAGAGACTTTGCATTTAGCTTTCTCTTCAGATCAGAATTTGTTTTTTACCTTGCTGCCTTTTCCTCTGCACCTGAAAGAGCTCCGAGGGTGAAAAATAGAGACCTGTTTCCTGTTCCTAACCAGAGACCATG
Organism: Vombatus ursinus; assembly: GCF_900497805.2. NCBI lineage: Eukaryota > Metazoa > Chordata > Mammalia > Diprotodontia > Vombatidae > Vombatus > Vombatus ursinus. The sequence goes on from NW_020940527.1 coordinate 7,128,017, forward strand.
GACGGTTGTCAAAGTAGAGCACCAACTTTGCGGAATTTATGCCTGGGACCCGTCAGAGTAGAATTATGATAGTAAACTCTCTCTCTCATCAATCAGAGAAGTATTGGGGATGGCAAGGGCAGGCATTTTTCAAATTTCTTTAATGTGCATATTTAGTTTCGTGCCTGGGGGAGGACGAGCTCCTCTGAAGAGTCTTTGTAGATTTCTTTCACATCTGATGGCAGCTCCCAGAAATATTTAATCTTTCCCAAAGGGCCATTCTCATTGGCCCACAAAAGAAAGAGGGGATTGAGGAGGGGGATGTGTGAGGAACCCCAGCCCATTGTGGAAAATAACAAGTCCTTTTGAGAGGTTGCTCAGTGTGAGCCCAGTGTCTGAGCTCAGAAATGTTGCTGTCCATTTAAGGTTAATTTCCCTTCCTTCCTTCAGGATCATGTGAACATTTAGCAAACAAATAGACAAACAACAACAACAACAAAAGCTGACATTTCTATCATCTTGATGTGTGTATTCATCTTCTGTCCTAGGGAGCTGTTTCCCACATTTGTCAAGGCAAAGGTTGAAGGAGTATGGACAAGGGAAATAGGTCGCCCATTCATTCCTATCTGTCAGAGGTTCACTCTGTCATGATAACATTCAAGGAGTATATTTATCTATCCTGCTACTGGAGGTTAAAGCAAGGGTAAAAAAGAAGGACAGACATCATGTTAAAAAGTTTACAAATTCTGCTGTGAGCACTGTAAACAGAGCCCTGGCTTGGGTGGAATGTGTAAAATCCTACAGCATTGATGGGGACCCAGTTCCCTACCACTACAAATCCATTCGTGTAAACAGAGGGAACTCTGGCTGCAGAGATTGGGTCTGTTTTGGCTTAAAGTCTGAGGACCGAGTTGCTTTCAAAGTGAATTCTTAGGTGTCACTTCCCATAACTTATGGCAGAAGATTACAAAGCTACTGATATAACATATTAGTTTGATGGACAGAATTATACCCCCAATGCTTCCTGCTCTCCCCAATGACGCACACTGACTTAGTGTGCCGTGACAGCTGCCTTGATTTACCACCAGACTGGGAGGCCAACCGGGAGAGGGAGCGTTCACATGGACGCTGGGGCTGATACTGGCCCAGAGCCTAGTTTATAAAGCTGCCCTGTAATTCACCACAAATGTGTCACCATTAAAAGGGAAAAAAGGATTGCAGATAATAAATACTCTTTAATTTATTAGCTCACAACAAAGAGATCAGAGCCAGTTGTGATGGGATTGTTTGACATAATATTGTCAAGGAAAAAAAAAATAGCAAAGTTGACCAAAGAGGTAAATTACACATTCAAGCAGATGCATCAGCTCTTTGGCTCGTCATGGACCCGGCTAAACAAAACACCAAACAGAGGAGAGAACTGGCAAAGAGCAGAGTCATTTATCTCTGAAAGAGACATATTCAAGAGCAAGTGAAATAAGACATAGTTCTTTGGGTTTGGTCAGGGGCCAGGTTCTAACTGTTATAAATTAAATGTTTTGTGTATCGAATTTGGCAACTGGAGCAGCCCTCACCATCTTCAGCGTGGAGAGGTATTAGAGATTTCTGCCTTGCTTGAAACGGCCTTTTTGGGCAGCAGTGGCATGCCTACGCTCAATTTGATATCCCCCGAGCACAAAACAGGCCTTTAATTGCTGCTAATATTAGAATGGCTATAATGTAGGAGCCCTTGTAAAAGCAGCAAATTTCCTCCTTCTGCAAATGACTTGAATTTGCCCTGGGTTTGTCTTCCTGGAGAGGTTTTTGAAAGCGACCTCATCACAAAATGTCTCTTGGAGTCACCAACCATGTTAGAATTTTTGAGTTGGATGGGACCTCAGAGGTCATCTTACCCCATAAACAAATCCGTTCAGCAACATTCCTGGAAGAAGGCCATCCAGCTATTGCTTAAATCTTCACAGTGATGGGCAGCTCACTACTTTTGGGAAAAAAAAAAAAAACAACTTATTCCATTGTTGAGACATCTGTATTTGTTAGAAAGTTTCTCTTTAGATTTATAACAAACCTGTTTGCTGGAAACTTCCATCCTATGAAGCAATACAAAATAAATCAATTCCCTCTTCCACATGACAGACCTTTAAATATTTCAAGACCGATATCATGTTCCCCTGTACTCTTCTCCTTTCCAGACTAAACATCCCCCTCTCCTTCTACTGTTCCTCATATGGCATGGTTTCTCAACTCCTCACCATTCTGGTTGCCCTCCTCTGGAAGCAGACCTGTTTTTCACTTTAAAATAAGCTGCATAAAATTGAAAACAAGGCTCCATCCAGCTGTAGTCTAACCAGCAAGGAGGGAAATAGAGCTTTTTCATCCTTTGATTTCAATGCTGTACTACTCTCATTGTTCTCAATAGAATCTCCAAGATTCTATCAGCTGATTTTTCACAGCTGTGCCACACTACACACTCCTGTGGGGCTTGCCCTCAACTGAAATTTTCACATTTTTTTAAGGTGGAAATTACTGGCAAGTGAGGTCAGCTCTACCCTCAGTGTTATACAATTAATTTTTGAACCCACTTGCAGGACTTTACATTTGCCCTCTCTCCTGCCACCTCTCCTTCCTTTCGATGATATCGGCCAATTGTCAGGTGAGTTTTCCCCCGACATAATTGTTTTCCCTCTCAGTTCTCCATTCATATTTAGAAAAAAAAAACCAAGCCTTTTCTGTCTTCATCAGAACCATTGACCATATTGTTGAAAAGGACAAGAGTGTTTTGAGATACCTCCAGAGACTTTCCCCCAGGTTAATTAATTAGCTAATTAATTATAATTTATATAATTAATAATTAATTTTTTCATGTTTTTTACAAGAATATCATGAGAGTCTTCATCACACAGTTTTTAATGCAGTAGGAACATGAACAGATGATATAGTCTCTTAGCCCAGTTGATCAGTCAATAAGATTTTACTGTATATTTCCTACTGTATACCAGGCACTGTGTTGGGCTCTAGGGATTCATATTCCAAGAATGAAATAATCCCAGTTCTCAAGGGTAGTTCTCATTCTCACTTCCTAACTATTCCTTCTTTACCTCTTTTGTTGGTTTATCATCCTGTTCCTCATCTTCAACAATGGGTGGGTATTCCCCAAGATTTTTCACTTGGTCCCTTTTTGTTCTCTCTCTAAATTATTTTTCCTTGACAATCTCATTTAATCCCCTGGTTTCAACCACAGTTGAGTGGGCAGAGAGCTAGACCTGGAGTAAGGAAAACCTGAGTTCAAATCCATCCCCAGACACTTACTAGTTGTATGATGACACTGGGCAAGTCACTTAACCTCTGTCTGCCTAGATTTCTTCATCTGTAAAAAGGGGATAATAACAATGCTAGCTGTTGTTATTATTATAATTTTATGTAGTTGATCCTCAAGTTTGTTTCTGACCTTGACCACTCTCACAGCTTCAACAGTACACATCTAACTGCCTACAGGGTGTTTCTCCTTGGATAAGTTCTCTTAAACCTTACATTCAACAGATCTAAGAGATACCAGCTTTTCCTTCTGTCTTAATGATTTCTTGCAGTGTCCCCACCAGTTTTCCATGTTCAAAACTTTGGAGCTGTCTTTTAATCCTTTACCTTCCCCGTCCCATCCATCTCGTATCCATCCTCTTCTTTCTGTTTTCACTGCCACTTCCTCATTTTTACATACCTAGACTCTTTCAGGCTTAACGGGTCCCCTAGCCTTCAAGCTGCACAAGCCTGGTCATGTCACCACTGCATTAAAAACGATTTGATGTTTACACAGACTTTCCTTGGTGGCATTCAATATATCCTCTCCAGTCTGTCACCACCCTCCCCATCATGCCTTATGTTACTTCCCTCTACATACCTTCTGCTTTTATGTGTGTAGGGGATCGAACTGCTTGTCATCCTAGATATACATCCTGAAGTTTTTCACTTTTCTGATTTTCCCCATGCTGTTTCCTGTAGCCAAAATTGTTGAATTTCTAACCATCCCTGAAAACCAAATTCAGATGCCATGTCTCTCAAGATCCTTTGCCTGATGCCCTAAGATAGTAATTGTTTTTGCCCACCTCGGGCCTCTTTGTGTTTTAGCACTTTGTACTTCTCTTATGTCCTTATCAAATATTATTTTGTAATAATTTGTATAGGTATCATAACTAATACCCTAATAGAGGTGCTAGAATATAAGTTCTATTGAAGGCACCAATTGTGTCTTATCTAAAATGTATATCTAGCCCTACACCTGAATTTAAATATTTATTGATTCAATGAAATGGTTAAAATCAAGATATGCTCACTCTTTGTAATTTGCATGATCTAAAAAGTGAGTAACCATTTTATACACACATAACAACAACAACAACAGCTAACATTTATATAGCACCTACTATGTGCTAAGCACTTTACAATTATTTCATTTGATCCTCACAACAATACTAGAAGGTAGGGGCTATTATTATCCTCATTTTACAAGAGAAAACTGAGACAAAGCGAGGTTAACATAATAAGGTCACATAGCTACTAAGTGTCTGAGGTCAGATGTGAAGTCAGGTCTTCTTGACTCCAGGCCCCATGCTCTCCCCACTGCACCAATAGCTGCCCTGTGCCTGTGTGTGCATAAATGTGGCTGCTTTCATATAATTGGTTCTTAGTGTACTCATGTTGGCTCCTAGGAATCACTACTTTCTTTATTTAAGTGCTCACAGACCATCTGTTTATTCCTTTCTGGAATTTTACTAGGGATTAATGCCAACCTTTTTTTTGTTTTGTTTTGTGACCCCATTTGGGGTTTTCTTGGCAAAGATACTGTAATGGTTTGTCATTTCCTTCTCCAGCTCATTTTACAGATGAGGAACAGAGGCAGATCAGGTTAAGTGACTTGTCCAGGGTCACACAGCTGGTAAGTATCTGAGGCTGGATTTGAACTCAGGAAGATGAGTCTTCCTGACTTCAGGCCTGCTATCCACTGAGCCACCCAGCTGCCCACGTGCCAGCCTTACTAATGTTTGTTTTGTGGAATTTCCCTTAAAACACAAAAGAGTGAACTGGAATAACTGAATTGCGGTCTTTCCTCTAGTCCTATTTTCTATGACTTTTCAAAGATTACTGACAATACTTCCATGATCTAATCTGTACAGTTTTCTTTAAGTACCTGGAAGGGAATTTGATGCCTTGGTGTTCCCTGGCTTTCTTTGTACCCATCTTAGCCACATTTCCCTCCTTTGTGGCGCTTTCCCCACTCTTTCCAATTCTAACTTCACCCTCAGTAGAGAAAGTAAAAACCAAGAACCAAGCTCCCCAGCTCTTCACCTTCTCTTAAGGTTCTTCCTTTACCAACAGGGAGACTCTTAGTTCCCTGTGTTGGTTGTTTTTAATGTTGCCATTGCTCTGGATCTGGCTAAGGAAGCTTCTCTGACTGACTCATTCTCCAGTCCTCAGATCTGTCTGCATTTCAGCTTCTTGACACTGTTCTTAGAGATTCATGACACACCTGAATTCCATTTTATTCAATTCAATAAACATGTTAGTGCATCCTCCACAAGCAGCATGGTGCTGGGTAGTGGGGGCACAAAGGCAAATACAACACTCTTCCTGTTTGCAAGGAGCTCACGTTTTACTGGGAGGATCCAATATGGATTCGGGAAGTCAGTATAACATAACTCACATGTGGTCATGTGCCCTTCCCTGTGCTGAACATTTATGTTAAATATGGAAATGAATGGAGAGCTCCTTGCCCTGTCACATTAGCTTCTCTAAATCGATCACATGAGCAAGCAACATTCCAGAAGATTTCACCAAGAGGATATATATATATATATAATGTGTGTATGCATATGTATATATATACACATATATGTGTCTGTATGTGTATGTGTACACACACATATATACACATATATTTATATGCATATATGTATATGTATATATATATATGTATATACACAGTGAATAAATATAAAGAACATAAATACAAATAAATGGAAATGCAGGTTAGTTGGGGAGGGGAGCGTATCATAGCAGGTAGGAGTATCAGGATATGTTTTGTGCAGAAGGTGGTGATTGAACAGCATCTTACAGGAAGAAAAGGTTTCTATGAGTTGAGGTGAGGAAAGAATGCATTTCAGGAATGAACATAGGTTAGAGCAAATTCAAAAAAGCCATGCTGTTGAATTCTGCTTTCTAATCTGTTCCATTTGGGGTGAGCGGAGTTCATCCCATTCAAGTTCATAGTTATAATTTTGTATTTTCCTCTGTTTTCCTCTCTTTGCCTTCATCCTACTCCTTATAAAAAAGAACGAGTTAAAAAAAGGAGTTTGCTCACCACCTACCATCAATAAATGATGGGATCTGTTTCCAATCTTTCCCCCTCTTCTCTTTTTCTTGACCTACCTAGATTATAGGTCTTCACTCCTTCCTTCTTTTCATCTGTCCTTCCCTCCCTTTTTCCTTCCTCCCTTCCTTCCTTCCTTTCTTCCTTCCTTCCTTCTTCCTTCTATTTTCCTTCCTTCCTTCTGTTTTCCTTCCATTTTCCTTCCTTCCTTTATTTCTTCCTTCTTCCTTCCATTCTTCCTTCCTTCCATTTTTCTTCCTTCCTTCCTTCCTTCCTTCCTTCCTTCCTTCCTTCCTTCCTTCCTTCCTTCCT